>NC_074711.1:74125321-74467821 GCF_947242115.1 Biomphalaria glabrata
GTAATTTTAGAGGCGAAAAAAAAAAGAAGGGGGGGGGGAGCGAACAAGTAGTATTCCCCCGTCACTAAATAGCAGGGCCGGACTTAACCATTATGACCAAGAAGTCATGGCAAGAGGACAAGTAATCTACCCTGTATTCACCCGTCACTAAATAGCCAGGCCGGACTTAACCATTGTGGGGCCCAATGCCAAACGGATTTCGCGGGGGCCAGTTTGGGTAGGGATAAAAAAAAAAAGGATAATAAGTGAAAATTAAGAGTTTGTATTAGAAAATATATTCGTCTTTGCATTTTATTCATTCTTTACTACGCACAGAATTACTATACGAGCCTTGCGTGTAGCGAAGTCATACAGTATATCATCAAAATTCTGTTTCCTACATAGATCGCGCTCAATAGCAAGAATTACCAAATGTTTCTATCTATCTACGAGAATTGTTGACCTCAAGTAATTCTTCATTAGTTTGAGGCTCCAGAAGCTTCCACAATTACGGGTATTGCATAATGCCGTTTTTTTTATCGCGCGTAGGATTGGCGTTTTCCATATTGAATAACACCCCAAAATGACAATTTTGTCTATATATTTTGCAATTTCAGGAGATTTCCAGGAGCTCCTGGTAAATCGACAGGAATCAGTTATAAGTTTTACAATGGTTTAATTTAATAATTTATACACCTAGAATTAGCGCGGGTCCTATGAAAGTGTGGGGCCGACTGCAGTCGGATAGGTTGCAATGGCCTAAGGCCGGCCCTGCAAAATAGAGGCGTATGCTACGCCGCCTGTCGACTAGTATAATAAAATAATGTTCAGGAAAAATTTGCGCATCGTCTTCTAAGTCTAGATTTATAAGCTATCATTGGAATTATTCAATAATAATAATAATAATAGCAATAAATGGAATAGTCAGCCGCAGTTGACCGATTATGCGATAACCGAATCAATTTTAAGTTGCTTCAAGTTTATTGAACAAATATCTAAGCTTTACTAATATTTTTTGAAAATATATTTAATACGCATTACATTTAGATTCTAGATCTAGAATAGATCTTAAGAGCTCTAAATCAGAAGTCTAGGTCTAGAGTCTAGTGTTAGATATAGATGTCCATATAATGATAATATCCAAAATCACTCATCTCTGCATTGCCCGCTGGCCAATTCGCGACGTATGTTTACGCAGCTGACGGTGTCAAAATCATGGGTTCGTTACCCGGTTTGAACCAAATATTTGTTTAATTAATAATTTTATATATTTCATTATATTATCAGTTCTATAATGGAGATATTGTCTTTTATTTAATGTGTTTTTTTCCCTGTTTAAAATTGTTTTCCTTTAAAAAAAATTCTGATTGACATTTTCCCTGGTAGCCCGCTTGTAAACTTGTTAAATATAAATGACCATATTGACCGGTACAAATTAATATAGTTTAGACCACCATCGAGGCGAAATAGATTTTATGGTTCTCAAATCGTATTGGCCGTCTCTTGATTATGAAATTTCTTCTTGACATTGTCACCATTTGTTTATTCAATGATGGAGTAAAAGATTTCATTATTTGATCAATTATGATTCATTTGTCTTTTTTTGGAGGAAAAAAAAGTAATTTATACTGTTTTATAATTTTGAGATGGACAAGAGGTCAAGGTCCCACTGTCCTCTATTCGTGGACGAATGAAAGCTGTCCTTGAGTTGGGCCACGTTCATTTAGCCGTGCTTCGGTGTCTTTGTTTCCTGCAATTAGGATTCTCGGTCTCTGCTTAACGCTACAGTTCAACAAGTTTGGCAATCAACCCAATTAACACAAAGCAAATAATAAAATCAACACTAAATAAACAACACAGTCAACAGTCAACACAATACAAACAATACAATGAACAACACAATCAACACACCATCAGCCTAATCAGAACACGTCTGTATAAGTCTACTTAGAGTAAAAAAAAAATGTCTCACCATAAGCCTATATATCTAGTGATCTAGACTTAGAAGACAGTGCGCAAAATGTTCATGAACGTGTATTAATTTATTCAACTCTTGAATGAATGCGGAGATACCCGAAGATGAACAGTGTGTTTAAGATAATGATTTTCTAGTTCTCTAGCCAAATAATTATTTTTTTAACTTTCAAAAATTATAAAAGTCAAATTAGTTTTCCCAGTGTGGCCCAATAGCTAGCAATTCATTTCCCAAAGATATACATCAGATGTCAACTTTCTGGGAATATATTCAGTCTCCGTTTTTTTTAGCGCCCCCGAAAGGGGAAAAAGACGCTATTAGTTTTGTGTGGCCTGTCCGTCCGTCCGTCCCGTTTAGATCTTGTAAACTAGAAAAGATAGTGAAAATCCGACATCACAATATTTTAGACCATTCAAAGTTCTGATGCAAAGCTACGTTTTTCTTTTCTGAAAGCGAAAACTCTAATTTTTTAAATCACTTATGCAAGCAGTTTTTTTTTATAAAAATACACCATTTTTTACAACTATTCACTATTAATAGTAACAAACACGGGAGGCTTTTTTAGGGGGGACCTATCATTCACCATATTTTGATCTCATTTATCCAAACGGTTGTGGATTTTTTGTCCAAAATTTTTTTTTTATATTTTATTGTTAAGTTATGTAAGTTCTGTTTACACACCAAAAATGTTTACTATTATTTAAAGAGAAGAAATCTATTTAGTATGCATATAAGTCAGACATAATTTAAAACAACAATTAATAAGTAGTTTTTCATATTATCGCGTGAACTGCAGTAGTGCACATCCACTATAGAACACCTAACCAAAGAAAAAACAAAATTTTTTGATTTTTTTTTTTTTACGGAAATGTTCTATGCTTGAGGAATAAGAGATTGGCCCTTTACAAAACTATTAGATCAATTAGATATTCATTATAAGACATCAGTTAGGTCAGGTTCACATATAACTTCACATTCATTTTCACCTATCCCTTGGTCTGCTGAACCGTTGGGGCACCCCACAAGATCTGTTAACCTTTTTTTCTCCATTATTATCCGTCATTTGTCTTTAATACAATGATAATATTGAAACCTGCTTGTGTTTCCACACAAACTCTCTATGTAACCTTTTTTTGTGTGTGTGTTTTTTTTAAATCTAACATTCATTATTTATTAAGAACAAAATAATCCCGGCTATAAGTTGTCTCAAGGAGGTATTGTCTTTTTTTTTTTAAAGAAAGTATTTTAAATGTTTTTCTTGTTAATTTTTTGTTGTTTTATTTCTGTGCACTTTTAGCAACGCTGAATCAAATTTAAATTGTATCAGTTCTTTTGTTTGTAGATTTCATTTAGTTGGCATCTTTGGGCAACACGATTGTTCTCCCTTGGCTGGAGGAAAAAAAGTTCCCGTTCTCTATGAGTGTCCCAGTTTTCACTGACGTATTGAAAATAGTTTCATTTTGTGTGAAATAGAATCTCTATAAGCTAGTTAGCTGTTAGCGATTAGGCTCTCTCAATGTTTTACCATGCTCACATCTGCAGTATTTTAAGTTTCTAATCTAAACATTAAAAATAAAAATAAACTGCAGAAAATCCTAAATGCTGCTAGTAATGTCATTGGTAGCAAACAAACTTCATTCGGTCAACTTTTCGAGATAAACATTCGTAAGAAAGCTAAACATGTTTAAACATTTAAAAAAAACATCTGGGCGAGAATTTTGATATTTTACCATCACAAAGGAGAGATACCAGAAACCGTTTACAAAAAGACAAAAGAACAAAACTCCTTTGTTGCCCTGGCAATTGTCTGATAGTATAGAATTCATTTGACTGAAACATTTCACGTTTGAGTGAAACTGGTGCCAATGCATATATTATTTCTATAGTTATAATGCATTTGTACAAAGCTTCTATAAACACTCTCTAACTGTCTGTCTGTTTAAAAGTGTGTACATGTTATTTCCCCGACACCCAATCTCGGAACAAGCTGAAATTCTCATGTCTTTACCAGACAACACAAGAATCAATAAAAAAAAGAACTATTGGTAATTAATTCTTTTGTTTGGTATCTCGAACAAGGGAGAAACATTGTACCTGACTGAAGCTAGCCCCCTTTACAGGTCGCCCCTTTAAGTTGAAACAAATAATACATAACTATACAATCTTCTCTAGTCCTAAGTATCTGTCTAGCACACCTGTTAGTATGTAGGCTCGGAGGAGGCTTGAGCCATGAATTCCAACCAGGTCGTTCCCTTTTTTTTTTTTAAATACTTTTAAAAACTGATTACGGTAAAAATCCACCCAGATATTCCTTTCTTCCTCCCCCCCCCCCCATTCTCCCAACTGGTCCAGTCACGTGATAGGATCATTGCGCATTGAGAAAGCTAAAAGCATGAAAAGCACTAAACAAAAACAATTGGTAAAAATATTATTAATCGCACAGATTTATTGTTGTTGGTCTAGGTCTATTACAAATTTAATGACATGACTGATCCGAATTAATTGATACAATTACACTTCGTATAAATTCTTTTTTCTTGTTTAAATGCACAAGCAAGTTTCATGGATAATAATGATTATTATTACCGGATATATTAGATATTTGTTGAATGCCAATTGTTCACGTGACAGACGTTTAAAAAGGAGCCAGATGTGTTTAGCCCCCAGCTCACTCTAGTGCCGTCATCTTTGAAATCGTATTTGTAAACAGACTCATGTTTCTGAATGTTTTCTCTCTACCAGAGTGTTGCCACTGAGTCCCAAAGTACACGCCCATGTACGACTCTGATTGTTATCTGCTAGAAAGACCAGAAGCAACGAGCACGAGACTAAATGCTGTTGCATGCATTGCTCATGGAGACTCACTGAATAGAAGGGTTGCATTGAACAATGTGTGTGTGTGTGTGTGTGTGCGTGTGTGTGTGTGTTTGGATCCCTTCAGACAGCTAATACCAACAGTTGTAATGTAATCTCTTGCTAATGGAAAACTGGAAAGCTTGTGTTTGTGTTTATTGCACCAGAGGAAAGTTTTAAAATAAACACAATCACTGTAGTCTATGTGTTTATTACACCGGATAAAATTCTGGTGGTCCTTTAGAGGGTCTATGTGTTTTATTGTCTGTATTATCCTCCCCCACCCCCAATTTCTTTTCATTTTTGGGCGAAATAGACTTAGAGCTAGAGCTATAAAATGTATTGCATTCACTTTTTATTTCAATTTTCTTTCAATTATATATATTTTTTTGACATTTCTAAAGATTTTTGCACTCAAACGATAAGGCAAATAAGAAACGTTAATTTAAATAAAATAATTCTCTACCAAAACTTTTTTTTATAATAATAACTTCAGTCTGACCAACTTGCCTCGTTAGACCTTCCAACCTAGTGACTAGAGTGTGGTCTATCCATAAAATCAGATTAGATTGTTCTTGGATAAAATATATGGTTGTATCTTTTTCATAGTTTTTGTAGTAGGGCCCTTAGAGCACACGATGTAGGTGCCCTAACCCTTACAGCACACGATGTAGGTGTCCTAACTCTTACAGCACACGATGTAGGTGCCCTAACCCTTACAGCACATGATGTAGGTGCCCTAACCCTTACAGCACACGATGTAGGTGCCCTAACCTTTACAGCACACGATGTAGGTGCCCTAACCTTTACAGCACACGATGTAGGTGCCCTAACCCTTACAGAACACGATGTAGGTGCCCTAACCCTTACAGAACACGATGTAGGTGCCCTAACTCTTACAGCACACGATGTAGGTGCCCTAACCCTTACAGCACACGATGTTGGTGCCCTAACCCTTACAGCACACGCTGTAGGTGCCTTAACTAGGTTTGTTAACACCTTAGATAACCATGTCTGTTGACAGTATAAATATTCATTGTAAGTTATCTATATTGTCAACGCCATTATCGTTGACTGTATCATAGCCGACACATTATGTCTTGGGCTTATGTGTTAAATCATTCGTTAAAAGGATGTAGTCATGATATTAAAGCCGCATTCACATCGAATGTGAAATCTTGGATCAATACTTTTAAATTGCTGTTAATGTATAACAAAAAAAAAAAAACTTCCTTTAAGAAATCATAGAAATATAAACTCAATGTCTGTTGTTGATCTGACACAAATAGTTTAACTCACAGACACACAGGGGGAAAAAAAAGAAGGAAAAAAATGCGAATAAAAAAAAACGGAAGAAAGTCTCCAATTGAAACGTATGGCGATGACCGAAATAGGACAAAAGAAAATGTTGAAATAAAAGGAGAGAGAGGGAGAGAAAAAAAAAAAGGTCTGGGAGACAGTAAGAAAATAGAGTCATCTAAATTAAAGAATACGGTGACAATTTTGGCGCTGGAATCAAATTGTTCAGACGTTGTGAAGTGAGTCTGAGTTATGGACCTTGTCTTGAATTGTGAACCTTGTTATGGAATTATTTTCAAGAAATATATTGGCTTGTTCTGGGTTTTAGTGCACGTAGTTATTTTATTTCATTGTATGTTTTTTACCTGTATACATGTACATATGTGGTGCAAAGTAAACATTCTTCTTGTCCTAGAAAACTTTTTGATAAAATCGAAATATCCTTTGTTAGCGGCCTATTATTTTTGTGTAATCTGTCTGACCGTCCCGTTTAGATTGCAAAAACTTAAAAAGGTATTGAAAATCCGATATCATGATATTTTATATCTTTCAAAGTTCTGGTGCAACCGCATTTTGTTCTCTGAAACCGAACCGTTTCATTTTAAAATTTAATTTGCAAGCGGTTTTTTCATAAAATCACACCATTTTTTATACCCATTTCACTATTAATAGGAAAAAATAGGGGAGATGATTTTGATAAGGAAAGTAAATTTCATGTATATTTTAAAAACATCTATCTATGTAAAAGTCTTTAAAAAATGTAAAAAAAATATTTGCATTACTAAATTTATAGCTTCATAACATGTGACATTCATGCTGAAAATATTGAAATCTACCTTTTTACCTGCCTTAGTGGACCATTTCAGTGGACGATTCTGAGTTAGACTTTCTACTGAACACTGTCTTTGGAATGTTGTTATAGTTCTCGTATCAACATGCCGCTATTTCCTTTGTCTCTTCTTTATGTCACTTTTCTACTTCTTTCATCTTCCCCTCACTTTTTCTGACTTTATTCTATCTCTTTTTTCTCTCCAGTTATTTCTGTCTTGCTCCTGGTTTCTCTCTGCCTAAGCTCGTCTTTTACTAGATCTCGTTTTTTTCGTGTGCTTTGTCTCTCTGTCTTTACTTATAGAGACTGGCATTGCATAGCTTCGTGCTCGAAGATTTCCTAGGAACTCGAAGATGAGCACATCTCTCATTTCGTAGGAACTCGAAGATGAGCACATCTCTCATTTCCTAGGAACGCGAAGATGAGCACATCTCTCATTTCGTAGGAACTCGAAGATGAGCACATCTCTCATTTCCTAGGAACTCGAAGATGAGCACATCTCTCATTTCCTAGGAACTCGAAGATGGCTCTAGAGTCCAATCCTCGCTTTAAAAAACCGCCCACACAGATGGCATGGGTACGTTTGGTCTAATGCAGATGAGCCTGCTTCTCTCAGCCTTTTGTTAGCTCTGGACTCTTTCTTGCTGGCCTCTCTCCTTGCCTCGTATCTTGAGACTTGGACACTCATGGCTTCAAGCCCTAGGGAGCGATCGAGCACTAGTGTTTCTCAGCCATGAATGTCCACATCCCACTTCGTGACAGCGCTCTTAAGGGTGTACTTGTAACGCTACACACAGCTCTCCATAAAGTCTTTTGGAAAGGCGATTGTCTGGCATACTGACTCCATGTCCTACCCATCGAACTTAGGACCTCTCGGAGCAGTTCTAACTAAACAGCCAAACCATTGGCGATCAGAAGTGACATATTTTATTATTTTTGTTTTCAAGGTGAGTTTAACATGGCTTCTGTGTGTACCAAAAAAAAAAACTAAGATAGTGAGACAGAGAAAGAAAAATAGAGAAAAGTTTGTCTCTTTCTCATTTCTCTCTTTGTGTTATGAATGTTTAGAGAAAAAAAAGACAGAGAGAAGAATATAGAAAAAGAGAGACACAGACAGAGACAGAATGGAAAGAAGAACTACCCTAGTGTCTTGTTTATAACGAATGTCAGTTTAATTTAGTTAGGTGAAAAAAAATAATTCCACATTTTTAATGAAATAAAAAAATTGACAGACTAATTTCGATAAATAATTTTCTGAACACTTAATCCACATTATACGTCAAACACTTAATTAATAAGAACAAGACAAACTATGTTCTTTTACGTTGAGATGTCAGCCCCCTCCACTGCTCAACAGTCCTCGGCATGGTCACCCCCCCCCTCTTTCTTTACTAGCTACCTAAAAGGGGACAAAATCAATGCGTTACAGGAGTCGGAGTAGGTATTGAAGTTAGTTGTCACCTGGTGTTAGCGAGTCAACTTTGGGCGTTTTATACTTTTTTTCTCTCGTTTTCTCTCTTTTTTCTCCCAGGTAAACACAGCTTAAGCCGGGCACACTGAGAGAATTAGCCGTTCAAACAGAATTCCAAGAGAGAGCTATCCGCCACAAGCCTCCAAGTGTGTTTGTCTTCTTGGTCTAGAGGAGGATCGCCATTTGACTTGTTTCTGTGTTCCACAACAATTTTTTTCTTCTGCTGGGTTTCTTTAGCCTACGCCCCTGTCAGCTGTGGTGTCATCGGCGTATCACTCCCGCGGAGCCACGCATCACAGGACACTGGTCGGAGTGTGTATTATCCCAGAGGATATCTAGCGAGTTGACCCAGCACAACGGGGTGCTACGCAGACATAACGACCTGGCTGGGAGGTAAGTGGATCTAGGCCTTATTTGTCTTTGCACGTGGATGCACTTCTGACACCATTTTAGCAGTCTTAGTAATCACTTCATTTGCTTTGTTTGTTCTTTTTGTAAGCTATCTGTTGTCTTAACTTTAATCTATTTACCATGTGTGTTTACAACTTTTTTTCCCTACGAGATTAGTGACAGTTACATGTACAAGTTTTACTTTCTGTGTACCTTGACAATTAGATTTTTTTGTACACCTTAAGTTGTATACCGCAAAGTGGAAAACCTAACTCTTGATTTGTTTATATGAGGTCATTTCATTAAACACTGGATGTGGCTTATTTAATGTTTGTGTTTGCATCTATATTGTTATTGTTATAATCGTAATGTTGAGGCGGACTATTGTAGTGAAACAAAATTTCCCTTTGTTTGGACACCTTTTATTTTATCCTATTTTATAAATTTTATCAAAACAAAGTCCCTATTTTTTTTCCGGAAAATAAAATAAAAAAAAATTAATAATGAACTTACTGTATAATGAAATAGTGACAATGTCTTCGAGTCCGAAGATTAAAGTTGGTGCATTGTTTCCCATGGCTACGTTAACACACTAAATATAGGAGGACTTATTCATGTCAAGTGGTTTTTATGATCTTTTCAATACCGCCATTTATTTGAAAACATCACTTGTTTTTGTATGTGTTACAAAGTATGAGATTCTATTCAATGCAAAGACAAAACAGGAAACGAGGAAGTTCTTTCTTACTTTGTCACAAGACACCTCACTTTGCCGCTAATATATATATACCAAAAGTTCAAAACACATTTAAGTTTTTTAAAAGCTAAAAGACAGATTCTGTTTACAATTCACTTTTTATAGTAATAAACCAATTACACGTCAAATATTAGTTTTCTTTGAGGCCAGTCATTGCACAAGGTTGAAAAACAAAGATGCTGGAAATAAGTTTGAGTGTATGGAGCAGCCGTTACAGTTGGCAAGCATTTCTAAGACTTCTAGAATTGGATTGTCTGAAAAAAATAGTTCGGAGTCTGTAACGAGTGTCACGTGCCACGAAGACGAAGTTCGAGGGTTCCCAGACTCTTTTCAGCCACCGCCAACATTTGCGTCAAGGAAAATATGGGAACTTCAAAACAGGCTTACAAGAAATGAGAATGAGATTTAATGAGCTGCTAGTCACAGACCTAGTTTTGACAAGGTAAAAGAAAAAAAAAACAGCGTTGACGAGCACATTGAAAAGGAAAACAACTGACATAAAAACCTAGATCGTCTAATTAAAATAATATTTTTGTGTTCTATTCTTCCTCTAGACTATCACAGTGATATACATTTTTATTTATTTTTGATTCAACTTAGACCTGGTTCAAATTTAAAACATTTTTAAGCAATTAAAAAAAAAACTAAAAGAGAAAATTAAAACATAGAACGCGATTTGAAGAAATGTAAAGAAAGGGGGGGGGGGGAACCAGAACACTAGAAAATGAAAAGAAAAAGATTTAGAGGGATTCTAAAATAAACTAAATTGAAAGTATGTATGTCTGGCATTAAAATTTCACTTTTGCCAGCTTAATATATAAAATATCTTTTACTGTGTGAAAAGGGGATTAGGGACTTTGAAGTTTTATTATACAGTGCTAAAAAGTGTTTTAAAAAAGGTTTCAATATTACGGACCTGCTTATCCTCTTGCTTATTATGTACACCAGATACAACAGCTGCCTATTTATAGACTTGCCTAACTTTAGGAAAACCCACCTTGTTAAGAAATACTGGAGCAATTGGTTAATTCTCTTAAACCAAGCCTCCCCTTTGCTGCCAAACAAAAGCCATGTTTGTATTCCCTCTTGAATACAAACCAGCGCTTATGATCCCTAGGGACCAAATTTGAGAACTACTGATGGAATTTGTAAATAGCAAGCATTGGGATAACTCTGCAGTTTTAGCATGTTTATTACGACTGATCTGTTTTTCTCTGTGCTGGAAATGAATGCTGTTAATTTTAAGAAGAATTATCTCTTTCAAATATTTGTTTAAAGTTTTAATGAGGACAAATTATATTAGAGGAACCACCGTATCTATAATAGTATGGTATTATTCTTGTCTTCTGGGCTTAGAATAAGGTCACAGTCCTTTGTGTTTGTTTTTTCTTAGTATCCTCATACTACATAGTGTACAAACGAGCTTCCGGCTTGGTGTATTGCATAACTCTCTGGCTGTTGGCTTTTGATTATTTGTAAAAAAAAAACAAAAAATTTTGTTTGGGAATTTTTTAAAACTATCCTCTATTACTTCTTCCTAAAACCTTTTGGGATTTTGATTACTATTACTTAGAAATACGGTTTTGGTTCCTAGGGAAATCAAATGTTTCTGACACAAGATTATTTTACCACCCCGACACCCAGATACAATATACTACTGAACACGCAGACTAAGCTACCACTTGCCAGCCATACCTGGTCTTAAAGTGACAAGATAAATAGTCACAATTCCATTTCGAAATATTCGTAATAATAATATTTTTAAAATGTGGAGTTTTTCACCTTAGATTGGCCCTATCGGGTTTAAAGATTTAGGGACGACTACTTGATTAAAGTATCGCTGAATCATAATCTTCAAATACGAAAACAAAATGTAATAAAATACTCAGAAAGACACAAAGATAAAGACACATTCCTCGTCCATATGCTAAGAAAATTTGTACAAATGTTCCTTCTTTCCTAGTGCTATTAGAGCATGGAATGGGTTGCCTGAGTCAGCCAGGAAAACCAGTGACTTCGCAGAATTTAAGTCATTGGTTAACATGCATGACTAGATGCATGACGCATAGGACGTAATCATCTTTTAAAGTAACGTCTGTATTATATAAGATAAGAAGTTGTCTACATGCATGCATATTTATCTGTTGGATTAAAGAGAGAATACTTAAAATGATCCTAAACATTAATCTATTAAACTCTTGAATGAACTAGACACACATATACATGCGGAAATACCCGAAGACGTAAAGTCCGTTCATGATAAACATTTTTAGTTCTCTTGACCCCCCCCCCCCACTCCAATTATTTCCCTTTCACTCTCCCAATCATTTAATCGAATATCCAGCCTCTGGGCCAGTTGTTGTTTTTTTTAATGCTACTCCCTTCAGGTTCATATTTTAAGTGTTCAACCTGGTAACATAAATTTTGAATGAAACAAAAACTGTCTGGCAATGGAATTCATTGTGAATAGACGCCATCTTGGCGATGTTCAAATAAAAGAAAACAACATTTTTTTCGCCTATGAAAGTTTTCAAGACTAAATCTAGTTTAAAAAAAAGAGCTGAAAGAAATAAGATCTTGTGGCTTATTTCTAGACTTTAAATAAAATTTAACAAGGTTACAAACACAGTTTGTAAGGAAACACAAACTCAAAATCGGCCCCCGAAGTGGTCCGACCAGGCAGGTAAAAAGACAGGTTTCAATATTTTCAGAAAGAATACCAGAATGAAATTCTTTATATGGCAAATGACAGAGAAGAATGGAGAAAGAAAGTTGACCAATCTTGTGGGGTGCCCCATCGGTTCAGCAGACCGAGGGATAGGTGAAAGGGACGGTGAAGTTAGGTGTGAACCTGGCCTAACTGATGTCATTTAATGATTATCTAATTGATCTAATTATTTTGTAAAGGGTCAATCTCTTATTCAAAGCCTCAGGGAAAAAAAACATTTCCTTTAGTTAAGTGTCCTATTAAATTAAATTGTTTGTTTTCAGAAAGAAAAATGTTGCCGTTGCATCAGAAGTTTGAAAGGTCTAAAATATCTTGATGTCGTATTTTCAATATCTTTTTTTAGTTTACGAGATCTAAACTGCACGGACGGACGGGCGGACCACACAAAACTAATAGCGTCTATTCTCTTACGGAGGCCTCTAGAAATATTACGCCAATTTTTTTAGACATATAGAAATAGTTTATTAAGTTTCGTCTATGTAGTTTTGTGCAAAGCTAAATCTAAATCGACCGTCAGCGGACAATGCTTACGTCTGCGCTGGATGTGGCAAAATATGTGTGTGTGTGTCAGTGAAGTTAAAGAAAAGAAAACGGTAAGGAGAATCGTGGGGGTGACATAATGGAAAGTAAAGAAAATAAAATAACAAGAGTGAGATTGGGAGAGGTTTAGCAAGTAAATTGACAAACCATAGTTCTATAACACAAATGTTAAGGACGCCCAATTGAAAGATCACTGCTGCCATCTTAATAATAAAAATGACTTTTTGCTACATGCATAGAAATCTGATTTGACAGTGCTAAAAATGCACAGGATTTATTGCATACCTTTTCTAAAACATAGCTAATCAACAGTTCCTAAATAGCTAGCTATTGAAAGTTATTGCCTATAGATGAAAATCCCCAATGGTTGACAACTCACTACAAATACAATGAATGTTTGGTAGGTCACTGGCTACAAATACAATGAATGTTTGGTAGGTCACTGGCTACAAATACAATGAATGTTTGGTAGGTCACTGGCTACAAATACGATGAATGTTTGGTAGGTCACTGGCTACAAATACAATGAATGTTTGGTAGGTCACTGGCTACAAATACAATGAATGTTTGGTAGGTCACTGGCTACAAATACAATGAATGTTTGGTAGGTCACTGGCTACAAATACGATGAATGTTTGGTAGGTCACTGGCTACAAATACAATGAATGTTTGGTAGGTCACTGGCTACAAATACGATGAATGTTTGGTAGGTCACTGGCTACAAATACAATGAATGTTTGGTAGGTCACTGGCTACAAATACAATGAATGTTTGGTAGGTCACTGGCTACAAATACAATGAATGTTTGGTAGGTCACTGGCTACAAATACAATGAATGTTTGGTAGGTCACTGTCTACAAATACAATGAATGTTTGGTAGGTCACTGTCTACAAATACAATGAATGTTTGGTAGGTCACTGGCTACAAATACAATGAATGTTTGGTAGGTCACTCACTACAAATACAATGAATGTTTGGTAGGTCACTCACTACAAATACAATGAATGTTTGGTAGGTCACTCACTACAAATACAATGAATGTTTGGTAGGTCACTCACTACAAATACACTGTTTGGATCACTATTCACTACAAATACAATTGATGGTATGCTAGTTAACATTCTTCAAATACACTTTATGTTTATATCTCACTACATATACACTTTCTGATTGGTAACTGAATTCAAATACACTTTTTCTGGTTGATAATTGAATACAAATACACTTTCTGGCTGGTTACTCAATACAATGAATGTTCCTTTCATAGAACTTTAAAAAAAAATTAAAACGAAATGGTCAAAAGTTTCTTTCTGATTTCTTAAAAAAAATGTTTTTTATTCTAAAATGTAATTGCTCTAAAAGAGTTGGAGATGTTTCTTTTGTCCACTAAAGTACACCAACGACTTTTGAGCCTCCAATCGACCATCTGCTATTACCGACTTCTTAAAATAGACTTAGACTGAATTACAGGCAGTCCTAGCTTTCAGCAAACTTCCTCCTTAAGATTAAAAAGAGAAAAAAAAGTGGGAAAGGGAAGGGGGTTTCTGTTTATCCACCCTTCATATTGTACAAAGACAAGTTAAATATACATACAATTTACTGTCATTTTTTAACTTTCAATACGTACCGGATGAGGAGAATGGAGGCTGCTTTCAGAGGTCCCGTAAAGCAGGGCGCGTATATCGTCTGCGTTTAAAAAAAAAAAGATTTTTATTAAAACTACAGCGGGCCTGGTCATGTCGGTGTCCTGGGGCAATCCGATCCCATTGAAGCTTTTACCCACAACGTTTTGGTGCCATTAAATTGGAATGTATATCTATATAATTTAAGCTAATTAACATCTTAATTAATATAATAATTGTGTGCTGTAGTATATGGTGGTAGTATATTTACTGTTAAGGCTGTTATTGTTGTTGATAAAAGCCAAATAACAATTATTTCAGTGAAAAGTTAAGATTTTAACAAAGTTTAAAAAAAAATTCTTCCATGTTATTAATTATCTTCATTAAGAAATTCTAATTAAAGTTTTAGTTATATTCCTTATTGTTAATTAACATTCTCTTTCAGCAAGATTTTGTTTTTTATATTCTCCTCCACACATGACATTAGATCATTTGGGAATTATCTCCCCTGTTGAACTGTAAATTCATCATGCATAATTTAGAATACATGTAACATAATACATTTCTTCAGTTTTTTGTGCAAAACCAAAAAATAAATATATTTTTTTTTTAAATCTGATTTTTACCATCATTTTCGGTCACGTGATCCCCACTTCCTTCATTTCCATCTTAACAGTACTTCTGCTTGGCTGCTTGGGGTGGCTGAACGGTAAAACTCTTGACTGGCAAAGTGTGTATCTCGTCTTTTCAGTACTTTATGATATCCATTGATAGATAAAGATAAATCACTGTCAGGTCACACGTATCCTCTAAGGTATGTTCAAGACCTCAAGATGTCTGCGAGGTCAGTTGTCTTCACTACTTCGGCTTTTTTGGGGGGGGATATTTCTTAAAGCATGAATCTATTTTTTCTAATCTTTCCCATCAACCTTATAATCAACTTCATCTTTAAAATTCCCACTTCCTGTGATGTCAGCTTCATTCAGTAGGTAATTTTTTTTTCTGGCCAAGAGGTTAAATGTAAGAAATTCTGTTCATTTCTCTTGTCTCTAAGATCAAATGAGCTTCAACGTTTGATCTTCTAATCACCTGCACCCCCCCCCTTCCATCTCATTGAACCTTTTTTTTTAAACATGCTGTTTCTTTGGATTCTCACGTGTAGGTGGTCATGTGACAAAATGTGACAGAATCATTCAGGATTTTAATTATGATAGAATCTCACAAAGTGTAAATTTGGGAAGCATTCGTTTTAAACAATCAAAATGTAATTGCCTACTCTCACACACACACACACACACAAATATACATCAAATGATAAAAATGCAGTAGCTTACACACACACAGACACACCTAGTGATGAAAATATAATTGCTTAGACACACACACACTCACAAATAAACACCTAATGATGAAAATATAATTGCTTAGACACACACACACACTCACAAATATACACCTAATGATTAAAATATAATTGCTTAGACACACACACACTCACAAATATACACCTAGTGATGAAAATATAATTGCTTAGACACACACACACACAAATATACACCTAATGGTGAAAATATAATTGCTTAGACACACATACACACACAAATATACACCTAATGATGAGAATGTAATATGTCTTTCAAACCCGGGAATACACTTAACACACCTAATTATAAAACACACATACGGACACACGTAGTTACATTTATCAAACAGCCCAATCTATGGAGCGACCAAAATTGTATCTGCTCCTTGCGAGATGAAAATAAACCTCACCCACCTTCTGTTACGCTTCTGATTAAGCGTTATGAGAAAATAAAGCACTAACCTATATCATCAACCGAAAGACTGCGTCGTGACGTCAATGATTATGTCATAAACATTATTCACGCCGCTGTACATTTAATATGAAGCCGAGACGGTCAAGAAAAACACGTGATTTTGAGAGTAGATTGGCTCAAAGACATCAAATTTATTTCTGGTTTGTTCTTTTCTGTCACTTTCTATTAACCTTTTTTCTTTTTTTTTTTTCTGCTTTTTGTTTTTTTAAACTAAAATGTTTTTCTTGGTTAGGATTCCATTAAAATATTTCAAAGTAAGTCTGTGTTAATTTTTTGGTTGAATACGTTTAAAGTTGGCAGAACCTTAAAAATCTTATTTCAGGCTATTCCTTCTGTATTCTTAATTCTTGACATGTACAAAAATGGAAGCTAAAACTTGTGTAAACAGTGTATCTACGATACATTTTGATAGGGTTGCCCTTACTGGACATGACTTTTTTTTCTTTTGATGAAGTATTTTGTAATGATTTATTCGATTTTGTCAAGACAAAATAATGCCAGATTGATCCAGTTTGTCTGCATATCAAAAATCTATGTTTTATTTATAAGGGCCCTAAATGATCGATTCCCTGACTCACCTATCACTGATTCTCCCACTTGCAATGGACGAAAAAATACAAAAAGAAAATAATTAATTGTACCTCTTACTTTGGATCTAGGACACGTCAGATGTTTTCATGATCGAAACCGCAGTCATTAAATAGACCAATTTCTTTGTCAGTTCGGCCGAATATGTTTTTAAAAGAAGTCATAATGTACAATTAGCATTTCTTGTTCGCTCCAGTATATAGACGTAATTAAAATTCTACACATTTACTTTTCTTTTTGACCATGTAGATCTAGACAAGATATCTTAGGCATATTAGCTACTCATTCTATTACGACTATCTTCTGTTAAATGGAACATCTGTAATTTATGATAATTAATGGACATGCAATATAGATCTAAAACTAAAAATCCAACAAATTCAAACAGTAAATCTGAAGCATATACATCTAGATGCAAACTTTGTTATTTATAGAGCTATTAAAAATTATACTTCAGTTTTTAAGCACTTTATTTTTTCTGCGAAATTTCCTCTGACATTTAAATCCAAGTGTCATATTCTTGAAAAAAAAAAGAAAATGACTAGAGATCTATCTCAGTAACGCTATTAGGATTGGGTTTTTATGTATACCGTGTCTAAAAGTGGAAATGACTAAAGGCATATTAAAAATAAGTAGATTTAGGGAAAAAGAAAAAGTTTGCTTTAAAAATACGGAAATAGTGATATTTAAAAAAATGCTGTATATGTAGACTGCTACTTTTTGGTGAAATACCGAAAATAAAATTCAAAGTTTTGATACAACTTTCGTTATTTTGCGAATGGTGGTCGTCAGGCTGCGACTAAGTCAAAAAACGTTCTTAGTGAGCACCAAGGAAGTAAAATGAACCTGGGTACGAAATTTGATGCGGATACGTTCGATAGTTGAAGAGATCTGGTGATCAATGAGTCAGTGGTGTTTTACAAATATAATATAGATTGCAAACGATGTGTGCGTGTGAACAACTGTGTGTGTGTGTGTGTCTAACTATATGAAGTATGGAATATCATTGTGGTCGTTTTTTTTTGTCTGTGTGTGTCTTTTTGTCGTTGACAATGGAAATCCTTGTTACAAGTTTATTTATCTGACATGTCTGTCAAGTCAAGGTATATTCATTGGACTGACTTAAGCGCATTTTCTGTCCAGACTATTGTCTGTCTTTAGCGGCAAAGAACTCAATAGGTCTTCGTCTAGAAATTCTCACATGTTTATGACTGTTTAAACAAAATTAAAAAAAAAAAAAATGGGCGTATATTAAATTCAGCAAGTGACCTACCCGCCCCGTCCCGTCCATGACCCACATCGTGAATAGATTTCTTTGCGTGTGTGTGTGAGTGAGTGAGCTAGAGTCTGTAGGACGTGCTTATTGTAGCCTTGGGGCTTGTCAGGAATTCGAAGGAAATTTCTTTTTAAATATTTTTTTTTCATAGATGTTTTTTTTTGTTGTTTTGCTTAAATAGGTGTAAAAACGAATATGCGAGACGTTTTCTGTATGTGAACGTGAATGTCTGCATGTGTGAGACTTAATGTCGTTTGGGTGAACGTGAATGTCTGCATGTGTGAGACTTAATGTCTGTTTGTGTGATAGTTAGTCTGTTTGTAGGAGAGTTAATGTCTGTGTGAAAGATTATATCTGCATGTGGGTCTGTATCATTAAAGTTAAAATCTGTAGGCCTCATAGGTTTGTAGGTATACAATGCCTATTTTTGAGCTATGATCCGTACCTGTGAGTGAGAATGTCCTTTGTTAAGACTTTTTTAAAATAGAACCTCTGTAATTGGTTACTTCGACCTACTGGATTCTAAAACGTTCGGTAAAATATTGACTCAGGTGTTGGAAATGCGTATTCTCTACTAATTCTAATCACTATGTTATTTAAGCATGGAATGGTTTGCGTAAATCAGCCAGGAAATCCAATGACCCTGCAGAGTCTCAATATCTCAATATCACTCACAATGAGATTGGCACATAGATAAGCGCTGGTCGTATTTATCTTTTCTAAAGGTTTGTAAATGATCAGATTTAAAATTTGAATTGGTGGATTTTTGATTTGACGTACATATCTGAATGGTGGATAAGTTGGTGTGTTGCAAGTCCATCTAAAAGTTAAATTACTTAATAATATTTCTTATTGCTTCTAACATATAAGGATGTAGGAGGATTTCTTTGTATGTAAATTTAGCACTTAGGAGAGGAAAAAGTGGAGAGAAATATCGAAACTAATGTATTCTAGACCAGTACCCTTTTAAAATGATTCAGTTATCAGATTGTTAGGAAAAAAAAAACAGAACTCTGGATCTTGGGAGGAAAAATAAAGAGAATGAAAAAAAAAATGAAATCAATTGTTGATAGACAGGAGGGACAGAAATATCAACACATTTCCATTACTGGTTGGTAGTCTCCCTTCGTTCTGGACATTTCACAATTAGCGATGTAGGAAGCTAAAAAACAAAAATCAATTTCTCTGTTGTTGTTTTTTTATTCTGTTCCAAAGTTTGATTGGAAGGGCAGCTTGGGGCAGAGGTCCATTAGTAGAAGAAGACGCGAAAATAAATAATAAATTCTTTTAGCTCCTTGTCAATTATATTTAAATTCGTTTTTAAAATCAGATACAATTTTATAAATGAAACCATGTTTTACACTTCAAGCACTATCTTATCCCAGAATACAACAAATTTTAATTCTTTGTTTTAACGTTGGATTATTTACTTCATCGGAAATCCTTTGATTTTCTCTTTTTTGAAATATAAGGTGGACATTGAAACTAAAGAAAATGTCATGGAATTTGCTGTATAGTTCATTTATTTTCTTCCTCTGGAATGATTAGATTTAATGAATGTAATATTACATTTATTTCAATCAGATTTTAACACTCCTAGGCTCATGAACCTATTTGGGGGGGGGGGGATATTTTGAAAAGGCGTTTATTTATTTCTAAAATGAAACTTAATCTAAAAAAAAGAAAATTTCCTGCTTTAGATTTATCAAGTTAGAACGATTAAATATGTGAATTGTTTTCATTGATTGTTACAGATTGTTGGAGAACTGTTTACTGAAATAAAAATATCGTTCATTAAATTTATTTCGAAAATCATATCCAAGATGTAATTAGCTTAACAATTAAATACAACTACATTAGAAGTCTCATTATTGTATTTTTGGCACGGTTAAATATACGAGATGCTAAATATATTAGATTCTCTAAATATGAGGTGCTAAATATGACATTTTAGTCAAATGAAATGCTAAACATACTATTCTAAACATAGGAGATAGTAAACAGGCCAACATATGACATTCTCAACTTGGCATTCTTAACATATGACTTTCTAAACATATGACATATACAACATATAACAGCCTAAACCTTAATGACGTATCATGATAAACTATTACTTTGCACATTTTTAGAGAGTCGTTGATTATCTGTTCCGCATTTTTAATTTCGTCCCTTCTAGGCAGGAATCGGTCAAAGTTGGAGCTATTCAATCTGTCTGAGAAAGATGAATGATCAAAAACTAATTTTCTGTTAAGAGTCCAATGTAAGTTACCTGATGGTGGCCTGAAGATGATAGGATCAACATCTTTGTTTAAAAAAAATCATACACAACATACATGGAAGTTATAGTTGCTAACTAATCATTGAATAAACTTGGTAGACCTATAGCCTACTAACAAACAAAACATTCAACACTTTAGACACAGCTCAAAGCAAAACATAACAATTCAGTAACAAATGAAACTTTGATACAAGTTGATAGCCAGAGTTGTAAGCTAGACGTAGGACACACTTGTTGGACAGTTACAAACTAAACTAGAAGTTCTTTTGGAAGAGAGATAAAACAGTAACAGTAACCATGTCTATAAATAATCCCAGGGATTAATTAATACAATTACGAACAGGACGCAACGCATTATGGGCAGTAATTGTAAGGATCTGGCAGGGTATAAAAAAAAGTGTCTACTTCGAATTGTAGACTATTTAGTATCGACCCAAAACTTGGTTGGCTTCTTCCTTGTAGAACTGGCCTTGCCCTTCCGTAATTAGTTCCTTTCTTCATTTATTTATCTCTGGATTGAAGAAGCAATGCAGTGTCACGCGTGAAGTTCACCGAGTTAAGGAAACAGAAAGGATTAGTGTGGATTTAAGGACAGCTCGGGATGATACATGTTGCCCAATGTTGGGTCACAGTTGTGGTGTGTACAAAGCTTGTGAGTGTTTCTGTTGGAAGAGATGCTGCAAGAGTCAATGGGAATCGATGATCTAGGTCATAGGTCAGACTTAATGATATTTACAAACGCGACTAGTAGAGAGGTTTAAACAACATAGCTTTGGATATATTCCATTTACATTCGCCATCTTGTTCACTCTTTTCTTATCTTTTTTTTGTCGTTTTCATTCTATTTCTCTCCCTATCTTTCTTTCTTCCTCTCTCTTTCTCTCTCTCTCTCTCTCTCTTAGTCTCTTTCTCTCTTTTTTTTCTTTTATATTTCTTCTTTTTCTTTTCCTATCAATTCCGTTTTAAAAGGCCCAACAGACTTGTGAATGTAAAAGGACACTAATAAATCAACTTTGGTTTTTAAAAAGTCAAGATTATAATTGAAATAAAACTCTAAATCTTGAAAAAAAAAATGTATATTATCGATCCATTTGCCAGTTCCTTTCAATTTCTCTGGCGGAAAAAAAATGGTGAAGAATTTCAAATAGTCTTTTATTTACCAACTGTTTTGTTCAGCCTGCTCCGAGTCTTCAAGAATGGGTTTTTATCAATAATGTAAACTCATAAACTGTTTAAAATCTTGATAATAATATTTATTACGTATGTTGTTGTCATTTCCTTTCTCCTCTTCTATCCATTCTAGTCGTTCCTTCAAGGAAGAAGATAATTAGGTTCTAGGGCACAAGTTTCTCCCCAAGTTGCTTTCCCATTTACCTATCTCTTAGTCTGTTGAACCTTTGAGGCACCACACGTGATCTGTCGACGTCTTTCTCCATACCTCTCTGCCTATGGCTTTGAATAGAATCTTTTTTCCATCGCTTCTCTGTCTGCCTCTTCTTCTAACTCTTGGTAATTGTCCCCTGGAGAAAGGTCTTTTTGAGCCTTGAGGATGTTGTGTCGCTTACACTTTACAAACGTAGAATATTTGTACTGAACATTTTTTTATTTAAATTACACATTTTGTAAAAAAAAAAAAAACGTGTTCTATTATAAATCAATTTTAGTGATAAGTCATTGTGGAAATAGAATGAAACCTATTTCGAACAAACTATGTATTAATGTAAATCAGTGTTTCCCAAACTGTCTTCCGTGGAACCCTAGTGTTCCGTAGATGTTCTACGAACAACTGGAATAATTAACCAGTAGGCCAGCATGTCAATTAATCTCTCTCAAAAAAAAAAAAGCAAAGTGTTCCGCTAAATCCTCAGAATGTGAGAAGTGTTCGGTTAGAGAAAACGTTTGGGCCTCGCTGATGTCAATGAAAATATGATTTCAACAAGGCTCTAGATGAAATATTTGAAATGCAGTCTATTTCTCATGTCACCAAAGTTTACATGTAGCTTCAATACTACAAAGTTGTAAAGTAGGACATCCTATCTCCATGTCAAGCCATTTACACTTGGTTGGATTTAGATTTGGAAGTACCAATCAACACCAGCTTTACATAACCACGTTCTACAGTTCACAATCTACTTACAAATGGACAAGTTACTAGGTCTGCTTGCTTAGACCTCGCCATTTCATTACATGGTACAGACTTCAGTTACTGCAGAACTTTTGTGAAGTCTATGGAATGACCACATCATTGAAATATCACAGACTATTACTCTCACGCGTCTTATAGGCAAGTGTGAATGACCATTTACATAATTATCACATTATTATCTGTTATAAAGTGTATGTGTCTTCGTGTATACTTTCTGATGTAATGTTTATGACCACAGTTAAAGGCGGGTGGAGCGGGGTATGAGAGACAGGAGACGAGAACTACTTTTGATTGATGTTGCATGTGAGTTGAAGTTTAGTGTTTAGTAATTAGTTCATTTGACAAATGTTTGACATTCTGAAATTTGAAACTTATCTGCATTGAAATGAAAAGTTTGTATCTGTCTGTCTAATAAAGTCAAGTTTACTTTGTTTGAAAAGAGAAGTTTGCGAACTTTATTCAAATTTCTGTATCAACTAAATATCTACAAACTAGCTTTCTGTGACTACATTCCTTAGTAATATAATTTATTTCCATGAATGTTAAAAAAAAAAACAGGTGCTCAAAAATCTTTGCTGTATTCAATGTTGTTATGATATTGTTTGATTTGCGTTTCTTTCTACGAGCATCTTATAATTTCGAAATTGTGTAAACTCTAGCTTGTATAGCAAACTGCCATTTAAGCATTATGGAGATAAGACCCTGGCATTTAATGCTGACCATATTATTACTATATTATTCATGACCCACGAACGTAAGTTTTAGAACAGATTCAACATTTGTTCTCCGTTACAAACTGCTAGTACTTTCTTGTCTATACAAACAATTTTGTTTTGTGTTAAACACACTAAACGTTACTGTTAGCTATAAATAGATCTGATCACATGGCGTTGTTTTGCAGCGACACTATTTTAAGCTCGAATGAGATATTTTTTTAAGCTTATTGGACCATTTTAAATTAATGTGCAACAGAATGAGCTACAGATGGAAGCCAAGAGAAATGTCGAAAATAGAAATGTCGATTAAAATAACAGTTTTGTAGTCGGTGAGTAATAACAACTCTAATTATAAAAAGATAACAAACAGAATTTGAAAACACACAAACTCATAGGCGACCCTCATGGGTCAGCTGTTTGGTAAGCGATGCTAGTCAATATGATCCGACAGTGGGTACGTTTGAAATGGTTTGAATCCTGGAAAGAATCACATTTAGTTTTTAACTAGAAAACATTTTAAAAAATTATTTTTTAAAGTTTATACGAATACTAATTGTATCAGTTAGTTTGGATCAGTCGTGTAATTTAATTTTTAAGAGATCTAGACCAACAACAATAAATATGTGCGATTAGAAATAGTTTTACCAATTGTTTTTGTTGAGCGCTTTTTCATTCGTTTAGTCTACTCACTACACTATAATGGACCAGTTAAAAAATGGAGGGGAGGGACAGAAAGGGAGATCTGGCTGGATTGTAATGTAATTGTTTTTTTAAAAGCATTTATTAAAAAAAGGGGGGGGGGAGGCGACCTGAATTTGAAGTCAAGGCTCAATCCTCCTCAAGCCGACATACTAATCACTCTGCTAGTAAGATGCTTATGAAAACAAAAGATCTTTTGTTTCAGACTGACTTTAAAGCGGCGATCTATCAAGGGGACTAATTCAGCTTATACCACCACTTTAGTCAAGTACAAATTCTTTCTCTTGTTCGAGATACCAAAGAAAATAATTTATTACCAATAGTTAGTTTACTAATTGGGATTTTGTTTTTATATTGATATGTTGTCAGGGAACAGAAATAATAGCGCAACATTTCAACTTGATCCGAGGGGTGGGGGAGAAATGGTGTATTCAAACTTTTTACCAGACAGAGTGAGTTGATATATGCTATAAGATTTGTAACAAAAATATTTTTGCTTTGAGTTGATATATGATATAAGATTTGTAACAAAAATATTTTTGCTTTGAGTTGATATATGATATAAGATTTGTAACAAAAATATTTTTGCTTAAGTCTCAATTTTTAAAATTGTGACTTAGGTGAGTTAAGTCTGCCAAAATAGGTACTTTTTTTTTGTGGTTGCCATCTGTATCTTGTTGGATCTTCTCCCTGACATGGCTCTGGCTCTTTGACACTTGTCTGTTAACTTTCCCCCCCCCCTTTTTTTTTTTTGTTGTGTTCCCCCCCCCCCCCTCTCGTTTCTTGCTCAGACAATTTAGCAAATGTTCTTTTTTTGTCTGTATCCAATATAGGAAGCAGTGTTTAAAAAGACCAAATTGACTGTGAGAATGAGAGAATGCCCCCCCCCCCCCCAAAAAAAAAAAAAAATTTCTGCTTTCGGATCTGGGAAACGAAACAATTCTCTTGCAGGACTTTCTTTTAAAATAAAAGCTTTTTAAAAAAGTGTTAAAATGTGTTCATTACAATTGTGGTTCTTGTGGGGTGATTTTGTTTGTACACATTTTTTTTTCACTCTTACACACATTTTGTTACGTGATTTTTTTTTTTTAATTATTGAAATAAGAAAATGGATTTGGCAGCTACCACTGCGAACATTAGCTTAGCAACCGTGACGTGAAAGGGGTTCATTGCCCGGGCCAGCGACCAACATAGGCCCAAACTGGCTCTTGTAAGGGAAAGAACCATATGTAGACTGTAAGAATTTCAATGTTTTGAATTCTTACATTACTTTCTGTCACGTACACTATGACCATATATGGTAACAGTTTCGGATTGTTTGCCGACACAGCTTGACATAGCTGGGAAAAAAAACCAAGCATGTAATTAAATGAACTCCATTGGTTCCGAAAGTTAATTGTTGTACATTAGACTGCAATGATTGGTTGGTCTGGGAGGGGTAAGTTGTTGATCACGTGATTACGAGCTGAAGCCCGGATGAAGCGTGTAGCTCCCGGCCAGTCTTGTCTCGGAAGTTGTAGTATTAACATCTAACTTGTATGTAACGTGAATTTGAGAATATATATTTTATTGGTATCAAGACTCAGATATACTATTGTGTAGATTCAATTCAAGTACATTTTAACCATTGTAACTGTTTGTGAATAGTGTTTTCAAGTTATTAATTAAAGTAATTGTTTTTGGACGAAGAGAAGTTTCTTCACTGAATTTAGAACGTACTTAGATCATATTTGTCAAGTAGTAACTCCTAGACCTAGATGATCCTCTTATCAATTGGCAACATTCTGTATGATCGTATTATCAACATAGATCTGTCTACTTCTATACGATCATCTTATCGAAAGATCATTTCAAGATCCTCGGCAATCACGATCATTGATGGTGCAATATAGTTCAAGTCTGATCGTGACAGTAGCACCATCTTAGATTGTGACATCAACACCGTTGATGATCGTGACACTTTCCTTAACCCTTATATATTCAGTGTTCTGAAATGGATTTTTTTGTTATATATTTTACAAAAGAGAAAAATAATCTATGTAAATCTGATTACTGTTGTATGAACTCTATTAAGGACTGTAACTCTTCAATAACAGTAAAGCGTTTCATTTAGCTCTTACGTATTAGATGTTTAATGATCATAATAATAATGACAGTAATATAGTTGTAAACAACGTGCAAGTGCTCTGTTAGATAAATTATGATTGTGTTTTTTTATTTAATTGTTTCCTTAATATTGCTGTACTTTATTACTAGTTAAAATACATGAATTAATAGTATATGTTGACGTGGAATTACAAATTTCATTATTGAGCTAGAATGTTTTCTTTAAATCTATAAATGATATTATCACAGAAATGCAAATCCTTAAAAAAGATGCACAGATAAACTAGAGGCTGAAGCATAGTGTTACAAATGACCAGTGACAGGAAGAGGTTAACGTGTGACCCCGACGAGATAACACAGCATCGGGTGTTCCCTGGAATGTACATGTATAAACAGAGACAGGATGTGACGTGTCCTTACATGTTATTCCAAAAGGTACTAGCAATGTCCAGTGACAGATAGAGGTCACAACTTGTGACCCCGGTAAGATGACACTGCAGCCAATGTTTTCTGGAATCTACATGTATAAACAAAGACAGGATGTGACGTTTCCTCACGTGTTATTCCAGAGGATACTAGCCGTGTTTGTGCAACTTTGGACAAGCGATTAGGGACTCTATATAAGCCAGAGAGTTAATGTGAAAGTCAGTCGTATGGAGTCGTGAGTGAGTCGTCGGTACTGTTGTCTACTGTGCGAGACAGTAGAAGAGAGATGTGTACGACTCGATGCAAGTTAACTAGGGTAGAGTTAACTGGAGTGGACTACTGTCGTTAAAGTCTATACAGCGAACTACAGTGGACTTGAGCCGTTACAGTCGATACAGTCGATGTAAGACGTGTACGGCTCTGATTCGGTAGACTTGAGTACGACTTGGTTCAGCTTTGGGAGACCTGGAGCGACACTGGGAAGTGTGTCGTTGGTCTGTTCTGTGGAATACGGCTCGATGCAAGTTGAGAAGAGATAAATTGCAACGAAGTGAAGAGATGTATGGCAACGAAGTATAGCTAACTGTAATTTGACAGATATTGTACAGTCTTCTACGCTACATGTTACAGTAATGTTAGAGTTAATAGTCATTAAAGTTATATGAAGCTGAAAGTTGAGTCGTCAAGTTCTTTGTAGTGTTTTTATTTGTGTGCCAACTAATACATCTAGCCAGAAGATTCAGAAATACGTAACAATATAGATATCTAGGATGCAAGCAAATATACAAGTGTTGTCACAAAGAAAAAAATATAAAAAATAGACTCCTTAAGTTTCTAATAGTTGACAGTTTGGCTTCTCCAATATATCCTCTCATGGGAGAATTGTCATGGTCTGACATGCCAGTTAGGTTTAATGGGAGAATTGTCAAGGTCTGACATGCCAGTTAGGTTTAAAATAAAAACAGTTTGCTACACGTTATTCTTAATCTGCTTTGGTCACCAACTATCTGATATCTTCTTTCAGTGGCGAAAAGTCTGCTTTGGTCACCAACTATCTGGCGGGAAGAAAAAGCCAATACTGGGTAAAGCCTGGTCACGTGTACCAACATGAGAGTGACCAGGAGGACAGGGACAAAGCAGAGAAGCAGTTCTAGTCAAAAGTAATAGACATCAGACACCCAAATGTGCTCTATTTTCATTAGATAAAGATGAACCTTATGAGACTTGTTAACGTGGGGGTCAATGTTAAACTATATTTGTTCATTTATATTTAGAAAAAAAAATGTATTGCACTTTTTTACTTTTTTTTTTTTTTTTGCACTAAAATAATTCCAGGTCTAAATGTAAAATAAGGGACACCTGTCTAATAAAAAAATCTGTTGATGATTGGGCAAAATGTAATTGGCAAACGATACAATAACCTACAAAATATGAATCTAAAGTGTTGGTTTACACAAACAGCTATCTGACATTGACTCTTTCAATCATTCAAAGTATTTTAGAAATTTGTCCTCAGAAACTGAGCTCCAGATCACATTTTGACTTTCTTACTGGATTGAATAAACAAAGACCTTAACATAGTGTGCTTCAACAACTTTTGTCTCCTTTGAAGTGGATGCAACTGTAGAACATCTAGTCATGGCAATCCTGTGTCTTCAGGACTTTGTTTTTGTTGCCCCGAGCCCATTTGAACAATTTCTACTTGTGACAAACACATTCAGGATATCTTTCGATTTAGCATGTGATTCAAAATCCTAGCAAGTTACATGGTTGACTAATGACATTGACTTTTCAAATGACCCGAAAGTTTACCCCATGAATTGGGCCTCGTGAACCTTATGCATTATCTGTCTTAATTGTTGCTTTCTTGGATATATACTCTATTAGAGACAATTTGGCTCAATCAAACTCAACTTACCAGAAAGGTGTGTGTGTGTGGGGGTGCTAGCGTTGTATTTCTGAACCCTGGTCTACGGGTACCCTGCTACCTCTTGGCTGCAAGTCAATAAGAAAGTATAAACCGCTGTTAGAAACCCAAAGGGTAACTACTGTTGCTAGTAAATATAATTGTAGCTTCTTCTGTTAGAAAAATAAACAAGTTATAACTGCTAGGAAGTTAGATACTGCAGCTTTCTAATATAATTGTAGCTTCTGCTGCTAGCAAATAAAAAGGTAGAAACTGCTGTTGGCAAATAAAAAGGTAGAAACTGCTGTTCGCAAATAAAAAGGTGGAAACTGCTGTTCGCAAATAAAAAGGTAGAAACTGCTGTTGGAAATTAAATACGATTATAGAAACTACAAAGATAGTTACTGCTACTAGCAAATAGAAAGATATCTTCCTGCTGCTTTCAGAATAGAAATCCTACAGTTGCTACATTTTTTTTATTTAAAGTTGCTTTTGATGCCAGTGATGATAGACTACATAAAGCATTGCTGTCAGCCACACAATTATTCAACGCCAAATATGGACATCCCTGCTTTAAGACTATTCTCTTGTAAGTTGTACAAACTAATCTCGATATGTTCCAGTCTATGGTAAGTTTTGAGAACATTTCAACTGAAACCAGGCTAAAAATATAAAGCAGCTACTGAAGCGGAATTAAAATGGCTGGACAAGATGGAAAAGTGAGGGGGGAAAGAAAGAGAAACAAATGAAACAGAGAGAGAGAGGGAGAGGGAGGGAGAGAGAGATAGGGAGGGAGAGAGAGATGAGAAAATAAAGAAACCATTGCAAGATATTTGTTTTGGACTTTTGGATTTATATAAGTAGTTTAATTACAATACTAGCCTATTATTTCGAGGCTGGGGTGGATCTTTTCAAAGTAATTTTTGTAGACTGATTGATTCAATAATCTCTTGCAATAAAAAAAACGTATTTAAAAATATATTCCAACAAACTCTGTTGAAGTAAATAAATTCTCAAAACCAGCCCTTTTATTATTGGTTTCCTAAAATTAACCAAAATTAGCATAAATATCTTTATACTTGCTAAAAATTTTCACAAACTAGACTTCAATCACAAATTTCTAACAGAGGACATCAAATATAGCGAAATTGTAAATATTTCATAACTGAATTTAATTGGTAATCTTTTATCAGCAAAAATTAATTACAATTTTACTTTCGTATAATAACTATCAATATAGTCGAAGCATGATTCGAACTTTAGACTTCTAAAAAGCTAAGCTTGACGCTATCCACTAGACCAGTGTTATCCAATGTGTGGTACGCGTTCCCTCAGAGGTACGGGAAGCGCTCCATTAAGTATTTTGATTTTTAAAATACCCATTTATTATGTTCAGTTTATTATGTTCATTACAGTACAGTAATTTTTCCCTTTGTGTTCTATGGTGAAAATGATGTTCAGGTCATCTGTTTCTATGGCCAACGGTTAACGAGCGGGGTGTCATGTGGCCAGCACAACGACCAACCGCCTTTACTTTCCCCAACTAAAGTCATTAGAGTTGGGTCGACTCAGGGGCGCCCTAAAAATCCTGCAATATAAAATCCCAGACTTCACCGAGATTCGAACCCAGGACCCCAGGTCCGGAAGCCGAGCGCTTAACCACTCAGCCACCTCGACCTACCCCCCAATACATTACAAGTAATAATAAATAAGTTTTAAATGATATTATTATTATTAAGACTTTGAAGAATACTTTCTCCACTGATCATGACATAGATAAGAATGTTACTATTTCCTTCAACACGTCACCTTTTTCTACATCATTAAGATGTTACTAGTTTTCAACTTAGAGCTGGAAAATGTAAACCCAAACTAAGCCCAATGATTGAATACTTTAATGCAAAAGAATTATGGTCAATATCTTTTTTTCCTTCTCTTTTTTTTTTTTGAAGGGGGTCGAGGGGTACTCATAGTTTAAAAATTATAGAAGTTTCAAAAGTTTCGGCAACACTGAACAAGACCAACGAAGTCATTGTTTCGTGTAGGTCAGGGGTGGGCAAATTACGGCCCGCGGGCCACATGCGGCCCGCCGAAGTGTTTTATGCGGCCCGCCGACACCTATAGAAATCAGGTGTGCCCACAGAATATACATATAAAAATGCAAATATTAAAAAAATATCTATATAAATTATTGAAACTGTATCATTATAAAAGTTTTGAGTAAACGAACATTATGCTTATTGACTAAACATCAATACACTCGATTCAAGACACAATCTCTGAGTGTTGGGTAGGCATGGAACAAGATGGCAAATGTAACAACTGATGGAGCTCGATGTTTGAGTGAGAACAAATATTTTTTTTAATAAAAAATATCCCAACCATAAACTCTAAACAGGAAAGTTTGCACAAAGCTGCATACAATTTTAAATTTTATTGGGCACTATATCTTAGTAAATTAGCTTATTAGATCCAGGGGTGTTAGCCACGGGTAGTTCCGAATTATGAACAAAAATGAATATCCAATGTACCCGCTAGCTTAGCATGGGAAAGGCAAATATGATATAAAATCTCAAGGAAGAGATTGTTATGTTACTTGATGGATATTGACTGTGACTTAGTTACCAATATTTCTAATGAAGGGTGGAAGACAGATTTCATGTTTTATATAATTGCCATTGCTATTGGTTGTTTACACATGAAATATAAATGCATGTTAAATCTCTTCAAACAAGGCTTTCCCATTTCTACAGACAAGCTAAAGAAAATAGTTTTTGTCATTTTCCTTTGCTGAAAGGTGAAACTATTTTTAGTGAAATAATTAAAAGTACAACACTTATTAAGATTCCTTAATTGTGCAATTTATAAAAGCAAATTTTAAGACGTCAAGAACCAGTTCTCATGTCATCACTTCACCATCTATCGCAGAAGCTGATTCATCTCCAGAGGACATAACTCCAAGCAAAGAGAAGTACCAGTCAGTACTACCACGGGAGTCTTATGGGTGCCAGAAGCTGTATTTCCACACTTTAAAAAACTTTGCTGCTGTTCACACTATTTGTGTACACATACATCTGTTCTTCTTCTTCTTTGTTCTCGTTTTACATGTTGGAGGGTTCAGATCAGTAATTCTATATCTGAGATGAACCGCGCAGTAGTTTCCAGATCAGGCAGTTTTCCGAATAGTCTTTGGAGAGTCTTGTTCGGGTCTCTTGATTTAGTATGCACCATTGAAGGACATGGTCAGCATTATCTGGTGATCCTCGACTAGGGCAGGTTTCGCTGGTCCCGACATTTAACTTCCGAAACATATATTATTGTCTCATTCAGTGAGCAAACATTTTTTTGTGGAAACTCAACAAGTATAATCACTGGTCAATGTTGACTGACAGTAATTTGACAGCAGTCACAGGGCTTAAAAACTAGTAAGATAGTTCCACAGTTCCGGAACATTATGCACGAGTGTAAAAAGTAAAATACTGCACATTAATTACAACTGTATCTTTGTGGGTATGTTGTGATATAAAAAGACAACAACAGTGTCACAACGTGGGTTGTGGTGCCGGGGATTTCACTTGAATTAAAATAGATGAATAAATGACGATCTAGGATTCACAATAAAAGATTCTTTGTTAAAACACAACTCTGGAACTTTATTTAAATATAAAACGTAAGTACAGCTTATGTACAAGTTACAGATCAACAAGCACAAATAACATTACAAAGGCTTTAAATCAGAGCTCTTAGAAAACGCTACTGTCTACTAGGAAATTCTTTCATCGACTGGCGTTCTTTCTCTCTCGTCAATTCTCTGGCGCTAAAAATGTCTTTATTTATTTTCAAATCAACCAATAGATTTGCAACATCGTAATTACGTCTCGGGTAAACCCTGAGGCGCTGTCAAGGATCTAGATTTGTGGGGTAATTCCTAAGGCTCAGTCAAGGGTTTATATTTCTATTTACACACTAGCTTTTAAATGTGAAATATACAAATAAATCTATAATGGCATCTGTGACATATTACCCCCCCCCCTCCATTTAGCATTTGTATGGTAATAGTAATGCTCATATGTATTAAAATATTTAAATATACATAAGATACCATACATGAAATTATAGAAAAATGGTTGAGGTAACATATGACAATGCTCTGAAAAATAAAGTCAACTTGAAGATAACATTTAAAAAAAAATGTAAATGCAGTGTCAGGTGTATGAGAACAAAATTATTGATGACTTAGAACACCTGTTTCACTATTCAAGTGGTTATGAAAATGAGACAATATCAAAAGTTGTACAAAGCATAATACTTGAATGAATTAAATCTTGAATTGAATGAGTTACTTCTCTTCATGGTGCTTCATGATAAAATTAAAATATGACAATACAAAACTGATATACTACACCTGTGGAAGAAAAATATATACACAATTATGTAAAGAATTAAATACATCTGGAAAGTGTGTCAGCGAAAACATTCTCACGTCCAGGAATTGTCTTGACCTCAAATTGGTAGTCTGTGAGTTGTAGACTCCAACGAGTTAAACGACTGTTCGCTAACTTCTTTGAGTTCAGAAATGCTAGTGGTGCATGATCAGTTAGGAGTGTGAAATGAGCACCTAGTAGATATCTGGAGAATTTGGCTATGGCCCATATAATGGCTAGACATTCACGTTCGATGGTTGAGTATCTGGTTTCAGCTGGTGACAACTTCCTGCTGATGAAAAATACTGGGTGCAAAGTCTCTTGGCATTTCTGTGCAGTGTCTTGGTATTTCTGCATTAGGCATGCACCTATAGCTGAAGATGAAGCATCTGTGGCGAGGTAAAATTGCTTCTCTGGATTCGGAAGTTTGAGAATAGTGTCTCTTGAGAATTCAGCTTTAATGTTCTCAATAGTGGTATGTAACTTTGTAGACCATGGAATCTTCGTTGGCTGTCCTTTCTTAGTGAGTTCAATCAATGGAGCTATGAGTGCTGTGTAACCTGGTATGAAATGTCTGTAGAAATTACACAGACCCAAAATACTTCTCACTTGCTTTTTACTGGTGGGGACTTTGATGTCTAGTATGCGTTGAATAATGTTCTCTTGTGGTCTCAGCGAATTGTAGCTGACTCTATAACCCAGGAAGGATATTTCTGACATGGCTAGTTCTACCTTACTAGGCTTTATGGTAAAACCATGTTGTTTCATTATGCTGAAAACTTCTTGTAGTCCTTTGATATGTTCGTTCCATGTCTTATGAAATATGCAAATGTCATCTATATATGACACTGTGTCAGAGCGATTGCCTAGTATGCTGTGAATGGCTCTATTAAAGGTGCTGCTGGCGTTGACTAGACCAAATGGCATGAAGTTGAAATGGAATAGCCCATAAGCTGTGGTGAATGCCGTAAACTGTTTGCATTCTTGTCTGACTGGTATTTGGTAATAACATCTGGACAGGTCTATTTTGGTGAAGAACTTTGCCTCTGAAAATTTGGTTATAAGATCTTCAGGATTTGACATAGGATATGAGTCGAGTTGGGTTATTTTATTCAACTGTCTGAAGTCGACACACATTCTTGGAGTTGTCGTTTGCTTCCGTTTGACAAGAACTATTGGTGAGTCATATGGAGAGTTGGAATGTTCAATGATTCCTTGCTCTAATAGTTGGTTAATTTCTTGTTTAAGAATGTCTCTGTAGTGTACTGGTAATGGATAAGGTCTTGCTTTTGTAGGCTTGGAATCAGTAAGTATTATATTGTGTTCCGTAATTGACGTTTTGCCTGGAACATCTGTAAATATGTCTGAATTTTCTTTGAGAATGGTAGTCAGTTCTTTCTGCTTTTGCGGTGTCATTGAATTGAGTTTGATGTCTTGCCAAAATTCAGTTTGTTTGGTAGTTGTTTGTGACATATTAATGTCGTCAAATTCAGACGTGTTATTTTCATCTTCTTCTGGTATGACTGCAAGACATGATATGGCTCTTTCATTTTGTTCTGGGCTTGTGGTACCTTCTGTTATTGTGTTATATTTTTGTAACATGTTGACGTGATAGATTTTCTTTTTGTTGTGTATGTCTATCTCATAGTCAACATCTGTTATCTTTCTGAGTATGGAGAATGGACCTTGCCATTTGTAGAATAGCTTGTTACTCCAATCTGGTAAGAGTAAATTGACTTGATCTTGAGCAAAATATCTTGATTTCATGTGTTCATGTAATATTCTTTGACTTCCAATGTTCATGGTTGTAATGGCTTCTTGAGTTGACTCACATTCTTTCAAATGAGGAATACTTGTATGAGTGTTAGAGTCAAGTTGCATAGTTTTTCTTTTGTCTGGTATAGCCAAAGTTGATTGAGTATAAGTTTCTTTAGTTTCTGCTTCTGGTTCTTGAGACTTGTCTTGATTGTAGCAAGAATTTTCAATGAATACCATAGTATTGGTAGATAATGATGCAGATGCAGTCTTGTTCAAGTCTTGATGTATGAAGTCATCATCAGTGGTTAGGGATGGGAAAGTACTTGGTAGGGATGGGCTTGTATTGTCAGGTAGGGATGGACATGTAGTGGGTAGGGATGGACATGTAGTAGGCAGTGATGTCCCTGTAGATTTACTTGAGTCATGATGCATAGATTCATTGTTGTCAATTCTGGCTTTGTAGTCTTCTTTGTTCTTTGTTTTAGCTATGTTGCTTTTCTTTTGAGTTTGTTTCTTCTCACAATAATCATGTTGACAATGTGAACAATTATTAATGTATTTCTTGACATCTTTGGTCAAGCTAGGCCAATAATATTCTTTGGCTATTCTCTTCTTAGTACTTGTTACACTCATATGTATGGTTTCATAAAACTCATGCTTGGCTTTGATTATTTGTTGTCTGTACTTCTGTGGTACATATATTTGTTCAATTACATTGTACTTGCGGAAAATATACTTCTTGAGAAATCCATCTTCGAGATATGCTGTACGCTCTCTTAATTGAGCTTTCTGGTATATTCTTGTTAATGTTGCATCATTCTTTTGTTCAGCTTTGAATTCGGTATTTTTCAATTTTAATAATTCTCGTTTTAGTTCTTCTTGCCGTCTTTTGTCATCTTCTCTGTCTATCTCAGCTAATTTATTATCAAACCATCTTTCTCGTTCATGTGAAGGAATATTGAGTTTTTCTGCTAAAGCTATGGCTTCACCTATTATGTCTGTTGTTAAAGTCATGTTACAATGTTCTTTTGCTTGATATTCTCTTTGTTTTTCTGCTTCTTTATCTTCTTGACGTATCTTTGTTTGATATTCTTTTTCTTCCTGTCGATGAACCCATTCATCTGGTTAAGTAACTTGTTTTTCTTTAGCTATGTCAAATAATTCTAACCATCTTTGTGTTCTTGTCTTTGGAGACATGTTGAAAAATATACCAACTTGGAATGTAGAAATATAGTAACGTTTTGAATATAATAAATCAATGTTAGTTATGCCGTAACTGGCTATGAAGTAGAACTTTGTTTTACAGTAGAAGTACTACTGGAGTCGTAAGCTTCTATATATATATAGATCTATTGAGACGAGTACTTTTTTTTCTGGTTTAACAGTTGGTTAAATCTGGTCTTCTGTTTACTTTGTGCCAGACAAATGATTATTTACTGGTCTTCTTTATAATGACTATAATGCCAGTTATTTGCTTTACTGGTCTTTTATATTGCCAGTTATTATGTATATTGGTCTTATTCCTTTTGCCAATTACATATAATAATAGATTTCGTGAGTTAGACGTAACTCTAACGAAAATCTTTATAAAAGAATTATCGATAACCAACTGACCTGTTAAACACAGAAATTCTGTCCTCCGTTAAATAAGAATGAAGTTCCTTTGAAGAGTTTAGAAATTGGTCCTAGATCTTGAATAAATTTCGTTAGAAGTTGTCCATGAACTTTTATTAGTCGGAGTGCCAGATGTCACAACGTGGGTTGTGGTGCCGGGGATTTCACTTGAATTAAAATAGATGAATAAATGGCGATCTAGGATTCACAATAAACGATTCTTTGTTAAAACACAACTCTGGAACTTTATTTAAATATAAAACGTAAGTACAGCTTATGTACAAGTTACAGATCAACAAGCACAAATAACATTACAAAGGCTTTAAATCAGAGCTCTTAGAAAACGCTACTGTCTACTAGGAAATTCTTTCATCGACTGGCGTTCTTTCTCTCTCGTCAATTCTCTGGCGCTAAAAATGTCTTTATTTATTTTCAAATCAACCAATAGATTTGCAACATCGTAATTACGTCTCGGGTAAACCCTGAGGCGCTGTCAAGGATCTAGATTTGTGGGGTAATTCCTAAGGCTCAGTCAAGGGTTTATATTTCTATTTACACACTAGCTTTTAAATGTGAAATATACAAATAAATCTATAATGGCATCTGTGACAACAGTTTTAAAAAATCGTAAAATTGGTTTCGAAAATTGCTAACTCTTGTTGTAATTTTACAACGCGGAGTGTAAAAAAAAAAAACGTAAATAATACAGTGTAAATATGAATTAAAAGATATTCTACACAGTTAGCGAGCGTATCTTTCTAAGATATATACATATATGCGGCCCGCCATTCCCAAACTTTTTTTAATGCGGCCCTCGATACAAAAAGGTTGCCCACCCCTGGTGTAGGTTAAATTAGCTTATAGACTTCACATTCATTCGTGTTTAGTGTATTTATTAAATCTGTATCATTTTAAGGAAATCCAATGAGTTGAGTTTTTGTTGAGATGTCCTCCGTAGTACTTGATAATAGCGAATGATGTAACGGGATGCAGTTAGCAACAGCCTTTCTTTATTGGTTGGTGTGTGTGTGTGTTGTGGGTGAGAGGTGTGTGTTTGTTAATGAGTCTCCCAAGTGATATTTCCCTAACAGCTGTATTGTTTGTTGCGTAGTCAGAGCTCGACGCCTGACTGCGTCTGTAATGAAGTTTGCCTCATGATGCTATTTAATGCTCGACTGCTATCCGGACTTTGTCTACAGCAGCACCGCGCTACATGTAGACATAAGAGAGAGAGGCTGGGGAGGGCAACAATTTTTTTTGTTCCTTTAAGACTTGATGGCCCATAGATACAAACGCAATGATGACTCGATAATCAGCTTCGATCCGCTCAAGCGCAATCCCTGGCCAAGAGGAAACAAAGAAAATAACTCACAATTACATCCAAATAAATCTATGCCATTTTGGCGTTCGTTTTTTTTTTCTTCTGTTTTCTGTTTAAAGACTAGAAATAGAAACCGATTGACTCGATTATTACTGTGTGTTCTTAAACTTCTTGATTTTCTGTTGTTTTTTTTTCTTCTAGTTCTGTTAAGTAAGCGTTTAGCATACTCAAAATTTGGCTGTTGAAAGAAATTTGTGTGTGTGTGTGAGGGGGATTAGGGATAGGGGAATGACCAGGTCTCGTTGCAGTTAAAAACTAGACGAAACGTCGTGGAGAATTATGCGTGCTCCCGTACCAATAACAATGACGTCATTTCAGGAACTTACATGTCGCTGTAATTTTATTGTGGTTTTATTTTCATTGACCCAATCACAAAACACACTTATTCTGAATGGACAAGGGCGTCGCCGACTGTGGATTGAAATGGAGGGACTAAACAGATTTTTATTTTTACCTTTCCTAAATTATCCACTTATTGGATTTGGTCAGTGTGAAACAAAAAAAAAGGTAGTTTTGGCTTCGCAAGGTGAAGGTCCGACTGACCGATCGTCCTTCTCAAATGATTGCTACGGATTTCACGCCTAGTCCAAAATCTTTTCAATCTCAACATGTGTCATCACTAATTACATCATCTGTGGCACTGTGGAGTTACATCATCTGTTGCACGGTGGAGTTACATCATCTGTTGCACGGTGGATTTACATCTTCTGTTGCACGGTGGAGTTACATCATCTATTGCACAGTGGAGTGTCCAACTCATTTCCTACATAAAAATATTTCCCTTAGGTCGAACTGGTCAACATTACTTAAATCAAAAAAAAGATTGATGCATGACTTTGTGCTCAACAAAAATTCTTCCAAATAAAAAACAAAAGTCAAATGATATCTTGTTTTCCTCGCAATAAATTTTTGTAATTATTCAAGTTGGTGATCATTCAATTTTGTAATCATTCAATTTGGTGATCACTCTTAAATAATCTTCCTTAGAAATAGAACCGGAAAACATGAACCAACAAAGAAAATAAAAAAAAACCTACTGGACAATTACTAGCCATATTCTCTCAATATTGCAAGATTCATTTCCCTTTTTCTATATCAAACAAAATATTAATTACTTAACCCTAATTAATTAATGAATGGGTAATTTTTCCTTTATTCATGTTCTGGTAGGGAGAAAGAATAATTGCGCTAAGTTTCAACTTGATCCGAGAATGGAAAGTGTGAGAATTAGAGAATGGCATGGATTGCCTGAATCAGCCAGGATAACCAACAACTTAGCAGAGTTTAAGTGACTGATTAACATGCAAGACTAGATATACTCATGAAATGCGTAGGACATAATTATCTTTTCTTTTGAAGAAATCTGTAAAAAAAAGTAGATAAGTCGAAATCATTACAATTGAACGTCAACTAATGTTTGTCTCTACGCTACTTTCACACGTATTGTTTGTCAATGGCTGTGATGTAGGCCTATACATGTGTGTGTGTGTATCTCTATGTCTACGTGTATTTTTCTGTCTTAGTGTGTCTCTATGTTAGTGTGTATTTCTCTGTCTTTGTGTGTCTCTATGTTTGTGTGTATTTCTCTGTGTTTGTGTCTCTCTATGTCTGTGTGTGTCTCTGTCTTTGTTTAATTAGGTATGCGTATTTCTTGGAATGCTTCCGTGTGACGGGTGCTCGTCTGCTAATATCTTACTGTCACAACATTTGGATGGTATGACGTGTTGTGATGCCGGGGATTTTACTTGAATTCAATAGTTAACAAAAAATGAAGATCTAGAATCACCAATGACGAATCTTTTGATAAAACAAAACTCTGGAACTTTATTAAATACAACGTAAGTACAGTTTATGTACAAATTACAAATCAATGAGCATGAACCATATTACAAAGGCTTTTCAAACAGAGCTCTTAGAAAACGTGTCTATCTACAAGAACCTTATTTTATCGACTGACTTTACTTTCTTACTACCGCCAATTCCCTGGCGCTAACTCTTTTCAAAAATGTCTTTGTTTAATTCAAATCAACCAATAGATTTTAAACATACTAATTATGTCCCTTGGGTAAATCCTGACTTGAATGTCAAGTGTCTAAATTTGAGGATTAAATCCCGAGACTCATGTCGAGGGCTTATATTACTTTCAAAAGTGAAATGTACAAGCAATTCTATAATGTAATCTGTGACATATTACCCCCCCCTCCATTTAGCATTTGTATGGTAATAGAAATGCTCATATGTATTAAAAATATTTAAATATACACAAAATACCATACATGAAATTATAGAAAAATGGTTGAGGTAACATATGACAAAATAAAGTCAACTTGGAGATAAAAAATATGTAAATGCAGTGAATAAAATTATTGATGACTTTGAACACCTGTTTCACTATACAAGTGGTTATGAAAATGAGACAATGCTTGTCATGAACAATATCAAAAGTTGTACAAAGCATAAATCTTGAATTGAATAAGTTATGAAGCTTCATGATGAAATTAAAATATGACATTATAACTCATTTGTGAAAATAAGTACATGGAAAAAATATATTGCATATAAAAAATTGACATAGAAAAAAAATAATTGTGATAGTACATGACAATCTTCTGAGAAAATAATACTCAATGTGATATAAATCTCAATATGTGTGAAGCAATGAAAAATTCCAATTGTCTGTCATGTATCTGTACTATTATAGTAGGATATATGCAAAAATATTCGACCTGAAATAAAATACCTGAAATAAAATGCTCATGATTTAAAAATTAAAATGTCTGATGCATGTCATATGCAAAGATGCTGAAACATAATAAACGAAGTATCTTGAATGAATGACTTTCCTCAGTGGGTTGATTGGTGCTGAAATAAATACAACATCTGATATAGAACTCCTGTGGAAAAAATGAGTAGACAAATTAATTGATTAAGTACAACTGAATACTGTTCTTCCTTGACGAGTATGAATGATAATGAATCAAGTGGCACTAAATATGCTATAGTACATATGTAGAGTAGAAATGTAAAGTTCGGAACCCTTCTGAATTGCCGACATGGATGTGCATGTGTGTTTTCTAAACTTGAAGAAGCTGTTGTCTCCATGTCATAATGATCTCACAGATAATGTCTGATTGAACCGCGTTTGAGTTTGGTGAAAATAAGAACTGTCCGAAACCAAAACTCAATTTTCTGGTTGATGAACTTTGATGCTGTAGGACAATGGTAGCAGAATGCTTTGCGTTATAATGTTCAATAGAGCAATGACTGAACATGTCTGAGTTCAATCGGTCGATACAGCAATGTTGAAGAAGTTCATTTGTTCCTTTCTGAAGAAAAGTTGCCCCTTGAGTGGACGGAGGATGAAACTTGGTGTTGTCAATGTTATTGCTTTCTGAGTTTCTTTCAAATTGCAGTACTGGAAATGTCTCAGAAACACTGGTAAAGAAATCTGCATGGTCTGGAAACACTTTAGTGTTCTTTACTTTCTGTAGTGCTATGTCATTCAGAGTGATGACCTTGGGAATGTCAATTTGATTTGATGCTGGTAATGAAACATCTATCTCAGGAATGGGTGTTGATGATGTTTCTTCTTCCTCAGGAATAGTTGCTAAGCTTGTAAATTGTTCAACTTCTGCTTTGATGTCTTCATTATCTGTTTCATGGTAATGTTCAAACATATGAACATGAAATACTCTGGTAACCTTGTTGACATTGATTTCATAAAGCAGGTTGGAAATCTTTCTGGTGATGGTAAATGGACCTTGCCATTTGTAGAATAGCTTGTTACTCCAATCTGGTAACAGTAAATTGACTTGATCTCCTTGAGCAAAATATCTTGACTTCATGTGTTCATGTAATATTCTTTGACTTTCAATGTTCTTGGTTGTAATGGCTTCTTGAGTTGACTCACATTCTTTCAAATGAGGAATACTTGTATGAGTGGTAGAGTCAAGTTGCATAGTTTTTCTTTTGTCTGGTATAGCCAAAGTTGATTGAATATAAGTATCTGCTTCTGGTTCATGAGACTTGTCTTGATTGTAGCAGAAATGTTCAATGCATACCATAGTATTTGATGCAGATGCAGTCTTATTCAAGTCTTGATGTATGAAGTCATCATGTGTGAAATATGACTTGTCTTGATGGACTTCAGTTTGACCAGTTAGAGTTCTTGTATCATTGCTAGAGACTCTGGGCATGTCGTCTTGTTCTTCAAAGTTCAACAATGGACATTCGGGAATTGGAGGTGGACTTATGACCGGTAGGGATGGGCTTGATGTAACTGGGGGTGTCCATGTTGAGTGTTCTTGATTGTTGCTGGCTACTGGACTAGTAACTGGTTCTGTTGCATTCTGCATAACTTGAGTAACTGAGGTAGCCATGTGATTATTTTGGCTAACTTGTTCAGGTGCCAAATGTTCTTGTTGTCTGGTCATGGATCTTGTCATTACTGCTAAACATTTTTGACCTTGCTGTATGGCATTCGTACATTCAGCAAGTTCTTGAGGAGTGCATTCTTTAACTCCTTCTATGTTTCCAATGATTAGGTCCACTGGTAGATTGGGTGTTACTAATGCTTTTGTTTGACCACTGAAGAATGGTGTAGTAACATAAATGATGGCTTCAGGTAATTTGCTGACAGTTCCGTTGAATGCGGTGGCTTGGACGTGGTTGCCTGTGAAACGGTTTGCGTGTACGAAGCGTTCATGTACTAATGTGGACGTGCTTCCGGTGTCACGAAGAACTTCCACCTTCTTGTCTCCTACAAAGCCTGGATAAAATTTGAGACCATTGGACTTTGCAATGACTGTCATAGTTGAGTGCTCATTGTAATAGCTTCTGTTATATGAGCTTCTGTTTGGCATATATTGTGGTCTGGAGTCCTGTGAATGACTTCTGTAGCGAGGTTTGTTGTTATCTGGTTTATTGTTTCCAGGTGCTTTGTTGAGATTGTATTGCTCTCTATTGCTGTATCTTTGAGTTGGTGATGTGGGTCTATCAAAATTTTGATTTTTGGAGACTGCCCGTTTTTTCCAACATTCATGAGTTTGGTGACCCTTTTTATGGCAAAATGAACATTCTGTGGTTCAGCTGCGGCATTGAGACGTGAAATGCCCTAGTTTATGACATTTGTTGCATTTGACTTTGTCATCTGACTTATATCTTGCATTTTTGTCTTGAGCAAAGCAGACAAAATTTTCTTCAACAGATGGTTTGACTGACTTGTTTGGATAGGCTGCTCTATATTGTCTGATGATCTTGGTTAATGTCTGTATATCAGTAGGATTTCTCTCTATAATGTAGGATTGAATATCTTCCGAGTGAGCATGGGTGATGTTGTCGATAATAATATGTTGACGAAGAGCTTGGTAACTTTCTTCTATTTTGGCCATGGATACCCATCTATCAAACCAGATTGACATATTAGCTACAAAAATTTGAGGATCATCATTTTGCTGTGGCCTTTCATTATAGAATTTCTTTCTATAGTTGGCTGAAGTTGCTCCGTATTGGCGCAGTAGAGCTTCCTTGATATCAGAGTAAGTGCTGCGTTCATTGATGGACAGTTGTGAGCAAATGTTGACAGCTTTGCCAGTCAAGAGGGTAAGGAGTGAGCTCGACCAATGTGCTTCAGGTAGACCGGATGTTGTAGCTATTTCTTCAAATCTTATGAGATACGAGTCCATATTGTCAATGTTTTCGTTGAAAGCCGATATTTTGTTCATTAATCTGTATTTGTCAAACATACTTGAGTGACCTTGAATTGGAATGCTTTCTTTATTTTCTTTATTTTGTTTTTCGAATTCCATTTTTTCTTTTTCATGTTGCCTTTGTTTCTCGGCTTCTTGCCTTTGTTTCTCGGCGTCTTGCAATTTTTTTTCTTCTAATTGCATGCGTTTTTCAGAATCTTGCCTTTGTTTTTCAGATTCTTGCCTTTGTTTTTCAAATTCTTGCCTTTGTTTCTCAGCTTCTTGCTCTTGATATTCTTTCTCTTCTTGTTTCTCTGCCCACTGGTCTGGCTTTGAAATTTGCTTTTCTTTGGCAAATTCTATTAATTCGAAGAATCGTTGTGTTCTAGAACTGGAAGCCATATTTAATTTTTTTGTTAGTTTCTTGTATTGGAGCAAAATGTTCGATATCTGGATTTTGGCTTTATCTCAGGTATAATAATAATATAGATCTATTGAGCCGATGTACTTTTTACTGGTTTAACAGTTGGTTAAATCTGGTCTTCTGTTTACTTTGTGCTGCTCAAATGATTATTTACTGGTCTTCTTTATAATGCCAGTTATTTGATTTACTGGTCTTTTATATTGCCAGTTATTTGCTTTACTGGTCTTTTAATAATGCCAGTTATTTGCTTTACTGGTCTTTTAATAATGCCAGTTATTTGCTTTACTGGTCTTTTAATAATGCCAGATATTATGTATATTGGTCTTATTCCTTTTGCCAATTACATATAATAATAGATTTCGTGAGTTAGACGTAACTCTAACGAAAATCTTTATAAAAGAATTATCGATAACCAACTGACCTGTTAAACACAGAAATTCTGTCCTCCGTTAAATAAGAATGAAGTTCCTTTGAAGAGTTTAGAAATTGGTCCTAGATCTAGATCTTGAATAAATTTCGTTAAAAGTTGTCCATGAACTTTTGTTAGTCGGAGAGTGCCAAATATGTCACAACATTTGGATGGTATGACGTGTTGTGATGCCGGGGATTTTACTTGAATTCAATAGTTAACAAAAAATGAAGATCTAGAATCACCAATGACGAATCTTTTGATAAAACAAAACTCTGGAACTTTATTAAATACAACGTAAGTACAGTTTATGTACAAATTACAAATCAATGAGCATGAACCATATTACAAAGGCTTTTCAAACAGAGCTCTTAGAAAACGTGTCTATCTACAAGAACCTTATTTTATCGACTGACTTTACTTTCTTACTACCGCCAATTCCCTGGCGCTAACTCTTTTCAAAAATGTCTTTGTTTAATTCAAATCAACCAATAGATTTTAAACATACTAATTATGTCCCTTGGGTAAATCCTGACTTGAATGTCAAGTGTCTAAATTTGAGGATTAAATCCCGAGACTCATGTCGAGGGCTTATATTACTTTCAAAAGTGAAATGTACAAGCAATTCTATAATGTAATCTGTGACACTTACCAATTCGCTTTGTAATTTACAGCAGAGTGACACCACGTGACCTCAGTTATGTAACACAGTAAAAAAAAAGCTGTGTCCTCGGAGATGTTAGTAGGACGGACTTTCTGGCTATGTAACTCTTAACGTCTTCCCCCCCCCCTCCACCTAATTCTCTGTCCTCCTTTATACTCACACCTTTGATTCTTTACTCACCTGGAATCTTCATCTTGGCACGCGCACGTTGTTTATCTGCGTAAATAGTCCTCCTGCTTTTCTGCGCCCCTCCCCCTTCTTTTTGATCCTTTCATTTCCCAATGTATTCTTGAAACAGTTCAGAAGTCGTACTTGTTGTTTAAGCGGAGGAATATGTCAAGACACGCACACACACACACACACACACGCGCGCGCACACACACACACACAAATAGTTTGTAGATGTTTCTTACATTCTGGCTTCGAAATGAAACACACGCAACGGCATGCCAGTAAACTGTGTCAAACTGTGTCTCAGTGATTCTCGCATTGACATATCCACAGTTGTTGTTTTTGTATACCTCAGGAGCTTCTAAGTCGGTGACACGACGAGATTTTTTGTTGTTGTTTGAAAATATGCAATGTTACTTGCACTGTTTTCTACACTGTTATTTTGCAGTGTCTTGCACTGTTCCTTTAGACGTATTCCCTAGAACTGCTCCTTTGTAATGTTCCCCTAACTTGTTCCCTCGATCGTGTTCCTTTTGACACTTTAGTATCAGCATATTGCAAGATTTCTTTAAAATCCAACGACCTGAGGGTTGAGTGCTAGGGTTTACGCCTAACAGATTGAAAGACTTTGGGTCGATCTAACGGCTGGAGAGAGGTCCTGCGACGTTTCCTTGGACTGGAGGTTGTAGATGGTCACTTCCTTTTCATCCTTAGAACCTTACTTGGACATTGTGCTGGTCAGTACTCCTATTATTTCTTGGATGGCTAAGACCACAAGTGATTAGAAGCAATGATTCAAAAAATAGGGTTTGGAAACGTTGGCGTACTTGTGTTTTCTTTGGACGAAGAATCCAGACCATCTTTTTGGTAACGCAGAAGTTTAATTAATTAACGTGATTTTTATTTTTGAGTGGGGTCTATTTTTTTCTGTTAAGTTTAATTATACTTTAATATTTTGCGGATTTACTTGTTCCATTTTGGAATTGAGTAAAAGTCATACCGAGAGACAAGAGAAACGTGAACTAACCAAAGCAAGGAACAAGAAGAAAGGTAGAGAACGTAGAAAAGAGGCGGGAAAGGAGAAATGACAGAGAGAGACACAGACAGACAGTGGGCGATAGAGAGAGAGAGAGTAAGTTGGTGAGAGAGAGAGAGTGAGTTAGTGAGAGATAGAGAGTGAAATAGAGAGGGAGAGTTAATTAAAGATAGAGTTAATGATATAGAGGCAGAGTGAGAGAAAGATTGCGAGAGACATAGAGAGAGAAATAGAGAAGGAGAGAGAGAAATAGAGGGGGAGAGAAAGGGAGAGAGAGGTTGAGAGAGAGAGGAAGTTAGTGATAGAGAGAGAATGACAGAGTGTGAGAATGAGAGAGAGAGATAAAGAGAGAGAGATTAGCAACTGTTTAAACATATCCTTCAGTATGTCAAATTGTTCCCCTCTGTAACAAAACTGAGGTCGTCAATGTCTGTATATGTTTCATCGCCTCTGACATGCCACGTCATGTAAACACACTCTGTCAAAGGTGTACGAACAAATTGAACCGTGTGGGCACAGCTGTACGGAGAACACAGGGGCCGCGTTGGGCTCCATTCACACTCTGGCACCCTTCTTTTAACACCCATTTCTTCCTTCTCCTCCCCGTAATCCTCGATCTGTTGGTGTGACCTTCACCCTTATCTTTGAATACATCTATCGGACTTTCATCTCCATTATCTTGAAATAAAATCACCTGACCTTCATTAACTCACTCTTGTCTATATTTCTGTGAATATCATTAAATTAGAAACTCTGACTTGACTTCAAAATTTCAGGTTTGACATTTCGCTAACTAGTCTAGTCATATGGTTAACAGTACGTCCTGTTGTCCGCTGAGGGTCTATTCAGGGCCGGCCTTAGGACACTGCTACTGAATGTGTCTCATTGTCTCGTGGCTCTACTGAACCTGTCTTGTTGTCTCGTGGCTCTACTGAACCTGTCTTGTTGTCTCGTGGCTCTACTGAACCTGTCTTGTTGTCTCGTGGCTCTACTGAACCTGTCTTGTTGTCTCGTGACTCTACTGAACCTGTCTTGTTGTCTCGTGGCTCTACTGAACCTGTCTTGTTGTCTCGTGGCTCTACTGAACCTGTCTTGTTGTCTCGTGGCTCTACTGAACCTGTCTTGTCTCGTGGCTCTACTGAACCTGTCTTGTCTCGTGGCACTACTGAACATGTCTTGTTGTTTCGTGGCTCTACTGAACCTGTCTTGTTGTCTCGTGGCTCTACTGAACCTGTCTTGTTGTCTCGTGGCTCTACTGAACCTGTCTTGTTGTCTCGTGGCTCTACTGAACTTGTCTTGTTGTCTCGTGGCTCTACTGAACCTGTCTTGTTGTCTCGTGGCTCTACTGAACTTGTCTTGTTGTCTCGTGGCTCTACTGAACCTGTCTTGTTGTCTCGTGGCTCTACTGAACCTGTCTTGTCTCGTGGCTCTACTGAACTTGTCTTGTTGTCTCGTGGCTCTACTGAACCTGTCTTGTCTCGTGGCTCTACTGAACCTGTCTTGTTGTCTCGTGGCTCTACTGAACCTGTCTTGTTGTCTCGTGGCTCTACTGAACTTGTCTTGTTGTCTCGTGGCTCTACTGAACCTGTCTTGTCTCGTGGCTCTACTGAACTTGTCTTGTTGTCTCGTGGCTCTACTGAACCTGTCTTGTTGTCTCGTGGCTCTACTGAACCTGTCTTGTCTCGTGGCTCTACTGAACTTGTCTTGTTGTCTCGTGGCTCTACTGAACCTGTCTTGTCTCGTGGCTCTACTGAACCTGTCTTGTTGTTTCGTGGCTCTACTGAACCTGTCTTGTTGTCTCGTGGCTCTACTGAACCTGTCTTGTTGTCTCGTGGCTCTACTGAACTTGTCTTGTTGTCTCGTGGCTCTACTGAACCTGTCTTGTTGTCTCGTGGCTCTACTGAACTTGTCTTGTTGTCTCGTGGCTCTACTGAACCTGTCTTGTTGTCTCGTGGCTCTACTGAACCTGTCTTGTCTCGTGGCTCTACTGAACTTGTCTTGTTGTCTCGTGGCTCTACTGAACCTGTCTTGTCTCGTGGCTCTACTGAACCTGTCTTGTTGTCTCGTGGCTCTACTGAACCTGTCTTGTTGTCTCGTGGCTCTACTGAACCTGTCTTGTCTCGTGGCTCTACTGAACCTGTCTTGTTGTCTCGTGGCTCTACTGAACCTGTCTTGTCTCGTGGCTCTACTGAACCTGTCTTGTCTCGTGGCTCTACTGAACTTGTCTTATGGTCAAAAGAAATTATAAAAACGAAATTTTCCACATCCCTCTCGCTCTATTTCTCTGTGTTTTACTGTCTGTCTGTCTGTCTCTCCAACTCCAATATGTCTCTGTGCTTGTGTCTTTCTTTGCTTAGTTATAATGTAAAAAAAAATCTGAACTTTTTTGTTGTATTAATTAACACTAGTGTCTAAGCCCATATAATTGTTTCCATACATTTTTTTAAATCCAATGTTAAGTTTCTTTTGTGTTGTGCTCTTGAATTCAACCTCCTAACCTGTAACACGGTCTGTCTGTTTAGAAAACTCAACCAAACACCATATTTTTTTAGTTTCCAGTTTAATCCCCAGACTCTGTCGGTGTCACAGGCACCGTCTGTATTTCTCAATGTCAACCAGCAAGTGATTTATTTCTTGCTCAATGATTATTTTGTGGACTCCCTGGAAGTTTGGGCCAGACAGTGTACACTTTCATTTACATTCAAATCGTTTCTTAAAAACTTTGTGCTTGTTTGTTTGTTTGTTTGTTTGTCTGTTTGCTTTGTAGATATTTCTTTAACATTTGAATACGTTTGGGTTTGTTAGTAATTAAAAGAGAAACTATTTAAATAGACCTATTTGAAATCAGTAGTCCTGCTCCATACCTGAGTGGTGACCAGTTTTATTGACTACTATGATACAGAAGCGAAAGCTGCTATTACTTCTAATGATTCTGTCGCGACGATTCCACTGCCCCCCCCCCCCCACACTTCTTGTATTCTGTTCTACTTGTTTATGAAGTTCCTTCAGATTGGAAGATTTTTATTGTCTAGTCCAAATCTTCCGCAAGACGGCTGGGAATAGTGGTGGGGTTGGAACATGGGACCATCAAGACGGAGGTCCAAAGTGTATACAACACAACCAGGTAGCTTCTTCACAGTTTTCATTATCGACAATACATCTGTTATATCTAATGCTTACTTCTACGACCCGCAATGACGTCTGTAGAGTGCTGTCTTTATCGCCATAGCTCTTAGTACTTCTTTCAGATTGGTCTGGGAGGGATCCAAGCAGATGTAAATTTATTTCATCCCTATTACTGATTGCTCGTGTCTCTTCGACTCTAGTCACTCGAGCTAGAGCTGAGGTCGAAGGCCGAGTACACCGTAGACCTCTCCCATATTTCTTCTCTGTACCACATTAGTCGAGTTGGTATCCGTCATCAAACAGGCCCTTGAGGAACGTTTGGGGCTCTCTTCCATCCACGCCAATGCAATGGATTGGTCCTTAGACACTCTAACGACAGTTTTGTTTTGCTTCCTTATTGGCCTTATCGTCTTTTGACCATTTCCACCCGGACGACGCTTTGAGGCTGAGAAGCGTTCCCCTGGCCTATGTACTTTTTTCACTGCCTTTTGTACCTAACTAGTTCTGTTTGATTGAGTTAGTACATTCCACTGTTTCTTGTACCTAACTAGTTATGTTTGATTAAGTTACTACATTGCACTGTCTATTGTACCTGACCATTTCTGTATGATTGAGGTAGTACATTCCGCTGCCTCTTGTACCTTGTTTTGTTTGATTGAGGTACTACATTCCGCTGCCTCTTGAAACTCACCAGTTCTGTTTGATTGAGGCAGTATATTGCACGCGATTACCTCCCTTGTATCCTCTTGCTAGCTCTACTACGAAGATTTGAATAATACGACCATCTGTATACACCTCGCTGTTTGCAGCTTATCAATTAATGATACTCATCACCACTCACGCTACGGACAAGCTCGTAGATCACTGTCGGCAGTTGGCGATCTCTCAGGTCAAAGTGTGCTGATGGCTTCATCTAGTCGTTCAGTATCGAACTTCCGTTTTTGATTACCCCCCCCCCTTTTTTTCTTTGTTTCCTACTTTTGTTTACGTCATGCAATAGACAGGTGAGCAAAGCTTTGAATACACCGCATCATTTCTCCCCTTGCTGGGATCAGAGCTCCTGACATTTACGATCTCACACGATATTTAGATTTCAGTCTTTATGTTTTAACCTCTAGCATTTCACAAGTATAAATAAGAGTTGCTGTTCTTTGTGAAGTCATTGGATAACAAAAGTAACAAAGTACCAAAAGTGTGAGACAGATATTTACACTTTTTTCTCAATGCGTAACGTTAGATGTCTTCCTCTTCTTCGTCCTCATTGTTGTGTTGTAAGTTCATGTAACTTTATCTGAGATGCACTGCGAGGTAGTTTCCAGATCAGGCAGCTCTCCTTATAGTTTTTGATCTACAAGACTGTCTTCGGGACAGTGTTTTGTTCGGGCCTCTCTATGGAGTATGTAGCTTTGAAGGACATGGTCGCCATTCTGTGGTGACACTCCACAAGGTTCCCACGACAAATGCTTCACAGACAACAGTTTCCCCGACAATTCGTTCAGGACTTACACGACAAATGGCTGAGCGACAGCTGGTCCCAGTTTTCGAACACGTTTCATCTTTGTCTGCACTGCTCTGATAAGAAAACTTTTTACCTTAGTCGTGGCAGAAAAGTTTGTCAAAGGCGTTTTTCATAAAAATTTGGATGAGATCTTGTCCATTTTATTTTAATTGATTTTACTCATTATAACATTTTCATTTTCTTTTTTTTTTTTTTCAGAAAGAGAAGAATTTTCGATTTAGGTAGTTTACATTATATTTATTTGCTAGATGCCTAAAATACTTTCATATATATATAAAGTTTCCTTTATTTCAGCTGTTTCACATCTACTCCATCCCCCCCCCCTTTTTTTTCCTCTTTGTCCCTTCTCGTGTTCTATGACACATCTTAAATTCCGTTTTTTTTTTTTTAATTTCGTGCATTGCACAAAGTTGTCAAGACGTGATAAACAAACCTTTTTTTGTGCACAAGTCCCACTGTGTTGGTAGGAGGAACGTGATGGCATACGTCCCGGTTACCTCTTTAACTACCAGTTGAAGACACGCATAACGGCTTAAAGAATAGTCAAAGAATTAATCAAGATGTCCAATTAGTTAACACAAGATATGTTAATAGAATATGTTGGTTAAAGTTATAGAGAGCTGAACCTTCGTACAGTGTTTAGAGGTCGACTTGCTCCCTAGTCAGAGGTGACGTTTAAATTCATGAAACTATGTCTTGTCTTGTCAGGTCATGATTTGCTGAGCGTCTAGGGACTGGTCGGTTTCTTGTTCTTCATTATCTCAGCTATAACTACAAGCATTATACGACACTACTTTCTAAGCGCCGAGAAAAATAATTTAAAAACAAAAACAACAACAACCCAGATTTGGTTCCATTTCCCCAAGTTCCTCACTGATTGTTGCACGAACATTTTTCTGGTGCACTATGAACCTAGCCTTTGTCCTATTTCATTGAACATAACATCACGTCAAGTGATTCTGACGCTTTGTGTTCAAATGAAATTCAAGCCTCGATTTAAACAAAAAAACTTCTCTGACCTCGTTGATTGGCCGGGTCATTAGCGGCTCCAATAACAACTCAACCATAGCATTTTTGTCACACGTAAAATGTTGATTTGGTCTCATCTGCTTCCGCTGCGCCCTGGGGAGCGCCATCCTTGCACCGTACACCCGGGACGTGTCACTTCTCATTACGGACAGCTTATGAATTTCCCGAAGCACTTGTCTTGCACTGAAGGTGCTATGCTCCCTTGCGCTGGGGATGGTAACAGTCGCCCCAAGAGGTTAGCTAAATGATTCGCATTTTCGCCCGTTGACTCTGTCATTGTGGTCGCATTCATTCAGTTTAGCTCGGTGATCACCAAGTTTCACGTCACGCTCTGTTGATGCATCAAAACTTTATTGTCCTGTGCAGTTAGTTGGTTCGCCGAACAGGTCAATCAAAAGGTCACTTTCACTGCACGTGTAAACAATTGTACAAGTTTAATTTTATTTATTTCTACTCTCTGAGGACCCATGTGACAATCCGATCACTTTTTTCCCACCGTAATGTCCGTTTGTAGATTTCTATATATTTAAAAAATTATCAGTGGTCCAAAAATTTAATAAAGCCAAGGGATATAGCTGAGGGTTAAAATGAAACGAATTTTGTTTAATATGTTTGTTACTTTAAAAATGTTGGTTTATATTATTTGGGAAAAGTTAAATGATGGTGATTTTATATAAAGTTACCAGACAACAGCACTACTAGAGGAGGGGAAAAATGGAGGACAAAAAGGAGGACTAAGCCTTACCATGGAGGACACACACAAAAACAAGACAAACTCACAAAGTAAATTTTAAAAACAAATGTTCAATTACGCAGTACTTATTGAAACCTTTCAGCCAATCAAATGCGTAAGATTTGTCTCTATTTAGTATCGTGTTTCTCAGACCCAACTGTTCTCATCAATGACACAAAATGTACTTGTGGAACGACACGCACGGAATTTTCTTTTTTTCGTAGTGCACATTGTGACAACAAATGGCCTCTCTATGGAAGATGTATTTCTCTCTTTGCCCACTGCACGCTGATTGACATTCAATTTATTATTGTGTCTCGGAATGCAAAATGAACACTAGCAGATCTTGATGCTCGGGACATTGTGGTTAGGACTTTGTGGTTAGAAACATATTGTGGTGTTGTGGTTGAAGCGATCTTTGCGCTTGAGAAGCTCTCGGCTTAGCCTGCTGATGTTCAACATTCTTCGATATTCATATGCCCCTTCATATACCAGTTGAATGATGTAGACTTGTCTGTGGTACCAGTTGAATGACGCAGGATAGTCTGTGGTACCAGTTGAATGATGTAGACTTGTCTGTGGTACCAGTTGAATGATGTAGACTTGTCTGTGGTACCAGTTGAATGATGCAGGCTAGTCTGTGGTACCAGTTGAATGACGCAGGCTAGTCTGTGGTACCAGTTGAATGATGTAGACTTGTCTGTGGTACCAGTTGAATGATGTAGACTTGTCTGTGGTACCAGTTGAATGATGCAGGCTAGTCTGTGGTACCAGTTGAATGATGTAGACTTGTCTGTGGTACCAGTTGAATGACGCAGGCTAGTCTGTGGTACCAGTTGAATGATGTAGACTTGTCTGTGGTACCAGTTGAATGACGCAGGCTAGTCTGTGGTACCAGTTGAATGATGTAGACTTGTCTGTGGTACCAGTTGAATGATGTAGACTTGTCTGTGGTACCAGTTGAATGATGCAGGCTAGTCTGTGGTACCAGTTGAATGATGTAGACTTGTCTGTGGTACCAGTTGAATGACGCAGGCTAGTCTGTGGTACCAGTTGAATGATGTAGACTTGTCTGTGGTACCAGTTGAATGATGTAGACTTGTCTGTGGTACCAGTTGAATGATGCAGGCTAGTCTGTGGTACCAGTTGAATGATGTAGACTTGTCTGTGGTACCAGTTAAATGACGCAGGCTAGTCTGTGGTACCAGTTGAATGATGTAGACTTGTCTGTGGTACCAGTTGAATGATGTAGACTTGTCTGTGGTACCAGTTGAATGATGCAGGCTAGTCTGTGGTACCAGTTGAATGATGTAGACTTGTCTGTGGTACCAGTTGAATGACGCAGGCTAGTCTGTGGTACCAGTTGAATGATGTAGACTTGTCTGTGGTACCAGTTGAATGATGCAGGCTAGTCTGTGGTACTTATGCAACAAAATACTATGTAAGCACAATGTCACGTGATAAATAAATGTCAAGGTCCAGGTTGTTTCAATTGTATAAACAAAATAACAAAATAAAAACAACTTTCTCTAATAGTACTATAAATAGCTAAGTGAGTTAAGGGTTTTGAGGAAGCTAATTTTAGAGAGGACACAAATACAAGTTAAAACAATTAGAATGGGTCAGTCAATACGTTTCTTTTTTTTTTCTTTCCTGTCTGTTGGAGATTTAATTTCTGAAACTACTTCCACATATTCACCACCCACTATTCAATTGTTGCACACATATACTAGCAGAACGTGATGCCAACTTGTCATGTGTAGATATACTTCCAACTTTTATGTTCATTGAAATAAAAAAGGATTATTAGAGGTCCACGTCTTAAAAGTGAACATTTGTCAAGATGGCTGCGGATGAAGTTACATGTTGTTTTGTTTCCAGAAATTTCTGTTGTTTTGTAACTAGTCTCTTTTAACCTTGACCTTATATTCTTGTGTATATTGGCAGACGTCAATCTTTATTGGGCTAATTTAAATATTTTCTGACAGTTAGCCTCGTTACAATATTTTTGTTTAGTTTCGTAGGCCCAGAACGTATTACTCACTTGTAAAGGGACTTTGTTTGTTTGCCTAATTTTAAAACACTGGATCCCTTTACGTTACTTCTAAACAAAACAGTATTAAAAATACGTAACATTGTGTAGAAATGACGAGATTTAGTTTTATTATTTTTATTATAATTATTGTTTCCATTCTTTTTTAAATTAAGTTATCTTATCTTATACATTGCTGACGTTTCAACAAAAGATAATCTCTTTGCGTCGTAACAAAGTTTTACACTTAATCCGAAAATAGAAGTGAGAGAAATAAACGTGTACAAAATTGTACTAGATATAGAGACAGACAGACAGACAGACAGAGTGAGTTGTAAAAAATAAAAAAGAAAGCTAAGCTAAGATAAAAAGACAGATCTGCAAAATGACAAAAGGCTAACGAAAAACACGATGGAACGCTCGAAATCATCAAAAACAAATTAATTTTTTCTTTTCCTAAATTCCGTAGGCCAACAAACTGTCACACTACACGTCTGTCATAGAACTAGTGTTGCATTGTATAAACTGTCACACTACACGTCTGCCATAGAACTAGTGTTGCATTGTATAAACTGTCACACTACACGTCTGTCATAGAACTAGTGTTGCATTGTATAAACTGTCACACTACACGTCTGTCATAGAACTAGTGTTGCATTGTATAAACTGTCACACTACACGTCTGTCATAGAACTAGTGTTGCATTGTATAAACTGTCACACTACACGTCTGTCATAGAACTAGTGTTGCATTGTATAAACTGTCACACTACACGTCTGTCATAGAACTAGTGTTGCATTGTATAAACTGTCACACTACACGTCTGTCATAGAACTAGTGTTGCATTGTATAAACTGTCACACTACACGTCTGTCATAGAACTAGTGTTGCATTGTATAAACTGTCACACTACACGTCTGTCATAGAACTAGTGTTGCATTGTATAAACTGTCACACTACACGTCTGTCATAGAACTAGTGTTGCATTGTATAAACTGTCACACTACACGTCTGTCATAGAACTAGTGTTGCATTGTATAAACTGTCACACTACACGTCTGCCATAGAACTAGTGTTGCATTGTATAAACTGTCACACTACACGTCTGTCATAGAACTAGTGTTGCATTGTATAAACTGTCACACTACACGTCTGCCATAGAACTAGTGTTGCATTGTATAAACTGTCACACTACACGTCTGTCATAGAACTAGTGTTGCATTGTATAAACTGTCACACTACACGTCTGTCATAGAACTAGTGTTGCATTGTATAAACTGTCACACTACACGTCTGTCATAGAACTAGTGTTGCATTGTATAAACTGTCACACTACACGTCTGTCATAGAACTAGTGTTGCATTGTATAAACTGTCACACTACACGTCTGTCATAGAACTAGTGTTGCATTGTATAAACTGTCACACTACACGTCTGTCATAGTACTAGTGTTGCATTGTATAAACTGTCACACTACACGTCTGTCATAGAACTAGTGTTGCATTGTATAAACTGTCACACTACACGTCTGTCATAGAACTAGTGTTGCATTGTATAAACTGTCACACTACACGTCTGTCATAGAACTAGTGTTGCATTGTATAAACTGTCACACTACACGTCTGCCATAGAACTAGTGTTGCATTGTATTATCCACACGGTTTTCTTGTAAGCCGTGGCATCATAATCTAATGTTTAATTCAACTGCGCTTTTCGCAAGGGACCCGATGTCTCTGGTTTCAATTTAATTGGGATAAGTCCGGTCAATTTTATTTTTTTTTCGATTCGGTGGTCATCACTAATGGTCATTTCTTCTTGCATCATTCATGTCCGGCCAGTTGCCTGGGTTAACAAGGCATTGAGGGAATTGACTCTCTTATTTCCCTGACCAGTGACGAACTTCCTGTTTCCTGTGGAGAGGCTCTCCCTCCTAGTCAGTCCAGACTGTACTTGTCACTACCTGTAGGTCACTGGCGTAAATTACTCTTGGGTCGTAAAGTGACTAAACAAGGATACGTATTAATATCTTAAGCGTACATTGAGGTCACAAGAATGTATTCGATACAAAGCTAGGACTTGATTTACACTCTCAGCAAAACAAATAGAATAGTGTAACGATTCAGTGGCACCTCCCCTCCCCCAACAAGTATTTATGTTTCAATACAATAAACCCCTGCCCTCTCAATAGCCTCTCATATACATAAACAATTTCTACAACAAATGGCCCCCTTTGTCTTATGGTATGCGCTTTGGACTATGGTCACCATAGTCCCGAGGTCTAACCATGTCCTACTGTCCCACAGAGGATTTGAACTAGGACGCATTAATCTTTATTTCTGAAGGTATATCTGAAACGTATTAAAAAAAAAAACAATCGTTCCCAAAGACATTTTCTAATCAATGTTGCTGTTTACCGTAAGCCCCTTTCAAACCTAAAGGTCGGAGGATGACCCTAAGGAGTCAACACAAAGAATCGATTAAATTACAAGGGAAAATGTACATTTTTTGTCTATACAAAGTGAAAAGTTGCATTTAAATTTCTATTTAGTATTTGTCGAATTCCCCTAATTTTGAAATCTAAATTTTCTCTGAATTTGATCATATAATAAAATAGGAAAACTCCCCCTTACCTAAATAAAAACATCTAAATCAAATACATTCTCATAACACCCTTAATCCATGTGTGTTCTATGAATGTATGGACAAGTAGATCTATAGATGAATGTATTTACAAGTAGATCTATAGATGAATGTATGGACAAGTAGATCTATAGATGAATGTATTTACAAGTAGATCTATAGATGAATGTATGGACAAGTAGATCTATAGATGAATGTATTTACAAGTAGATCTATAGATGAATGTATTGACAAGTAGATCTATAGATGAATGTATTTACAAGTAGATCTATAGATGAATGTATTTACAAGTAGATCTATAGATGAATGTATGGACAAGTAGATCTATAGATGAATGTATTTACAAGTAGATCTATAGATGAATGTATTGACAAGTAGATCTATAGATGAATGTATGGACAAGTAGATCTATAGATGAATGTATTTACAAGTAGATCTATTTCAAACCCTTGCAATCGCCCATACTACTTTATAAATACAAACCCGCCAAACAAGTCTAAAAAAAACAAAACAGAAGGATCTGGTCCTATGATAGGTGGGCCATACATCAGACATAATGTAGACATCCAGCACCAATGTGACATCCAAGGACAAATGACAATTTCCCCCTCCAGGCAGTCAAGCTAAGCACGTCGTGTCGAGGACATAGTCTTCATATTCTGACCTATGTCCCATGACAAGCAGAGCTCGCCTGGCTCTCATTTTGTCTTTAGTCTAATAACTAACGGGGGAAACAACAACAAAATATCGGTGACAGTAGGGGGTGGGGAGGTAACACCGAGGGTGTGGCTGTTTGTATATATTTATAACGACATTGTTTTACACACGTTATATACACAGCAGACGACAATGGAGACATTGTTTTAAAAGCACATATTTAATGTTCGGTCTTCCTTTCCCCCTCCCATTCACTTTGTTTGTAACTGTGTTTGTAACTGGGTTTGTAACTGGGTTTGTAACTGGGTTTGTAACTGGGTTTGTAACTGGGTTTGTAACTGTGTTTGTAACTTGGTTTGTCACCGTGCAAGAGAACCACTGAGGCAATGGACTCCTTGTAAATTATAGAATAATTAAATAGTGATCATAATAACAATTCATTGTGTTTTCTTTTAAACGAAGCTCCACCCTGGCAGTCCCAGAGAACGAAAATTAATTAATTTCTACAATAATAATAATAATGTTTATTATCCTTGAGGATAATTTGTCTTAAGATTGAGCATTTCACCTAACACAAGATTATAACGATGGCTAATGAAATACACTTTCAGGGCAAAGTTTCATTTCAGCAATAGATGTGAAGTCACTCGTATGTTCCATTTTATTCAACGATTTTATTTCGTTGGGGGACAAAAGAGTTCGTGTCTAAGTTTTGGTGTTTGGTGTCTTGTGTCAAATGATACAATTTTGACTCAAGGTTGTTTTTTCATGTCTAACTTTTTTTATTAGCTTTCTTAAGAATATGTTTCTCTGCTAAGTGGAGTTGTGCCACTGATCTTACTTGCAGCATTGTATTGAAGATATAAAAAGAGAAAGAACTAAAGAGAGAGAAAGAGAATATTGTGTAACGATAATGCTAGATCTGTATTAAAAAAAGAAAATTACTTTTTGTTCTCAAACTTTGACGTCAATAGTCTTTCCAAAGAAGCCAAATCAACCAATCTGGAATGACTGCTAGAAAGACTGAAAGACTCCTAAGTTGCAAGCAGAAATGAATCTGACAGAAAGTGTTTTGTTTTAAGTAGAGGCTACATTTCAAAGGCATCTCTCCTTTTTTTATGTGACGGTGCTGCGAACTCAATTTGCTCCATTTGGGCCGCGCTGTAGATGTTGTCACGGTTACGTCAGCCGTCTTTGAAGCAAAACAGTCGAATCTGAATTTGATCATATAATAAAATAGGAAAACTCCCCATTACCTAAATAAAAACATCTAAATCAAATACATTCTCATAACACCCTTAATCCATGTGTGTTCTATGAATGTATGGACAAGTAGATCTATAGATGAATGTATTTACAAGTAGATCTATAGATGAATGTATGGACAAGTAGATCTATAGATGAATGTATGGACAAGTAGATCTATAGATGAATGTATTGACAAGTAGATCTATAGATGAATGTATGGACAAGTAGATCTATAGATGAATGTATTGACAAGTAGATCTATAGATGAATGTATTGACAAGTAGATATATAGATGAATGTATGGACAAGTAGATCTATAGATGAATGTATTTACTACAGTTTGTGATAGAAATGTTCGTCTATAACTTCCACTAGTTTCTCAAGTTTGTGATAGAAATGTTCGTCTATAACTTCCACTAGTTTCTCAAGTTTCTGATAGAAATGTTCGTCTATAATTTCCACTAGTTTCTCAAGTTTCTGATAGAAATGTTCGTCTATAACTTCCACTAGTTTCTCAAGTTTCTGATAGAAATGTTCGTCTATAACTTCCACTAGTTTCTCAAGTTTTTGAAAGAAATGTTCGTCTATAACTTCCACTAGTTTCTCAAGTTTTTGAAAGAAATGTAAATTTGCTAAGTGTCATATGCTTTATAACCTAATATGATTTAAGCACCAAGTATTTTACCCCAGATCTGAGTATTTTTTTAAAATGTGTTTTGGAGATTTAAGAATTCGGTTGCAATATTCAAATTCTCATTTCTCTGAGTAGACACACACATGTTAACATGTTTGACTTTGTAGACGTTTACAAGACTAAAGTGTGTTCTGTTTCTGGTAATCCTTGTGCGAATACATTAAGCTACTTTTATAAAATGCTAATGTCACGTCGTCACATCATCTCGTCTGCTTTGGTCAGCTTCGTGAAAACAATTCGTCTATAACTTCCACTATTGTTCTCAAGTTTGTGATAGAAATGTTCGTCTATAACTTCCACTAGTTTCTCAAGTTTGTGATAGAAATGTTCGTCTATAACTTCCACTAGTTTCTCAAGTTTGTGAAAGAAATGTTCGTCTATAACTTCCACTAGTTTCTCAAGTTTGTGATAGAAATGTTCGTCTATAACTTCCACTAGTTTCTCAAGTTTGTGATAGAAATGTTCGTCTATAACTTCCACTAGTTTCTTAAGTTTGTGATAGAAATGTTCGTCTATAAATTCCACTAGTTTCTCAAGTTTGTGATAGAAATGTTCGTCTATAACTTCCACTAGTTTCTCAAGTTTTTGAAAGAAATGTTCGTCTATAACTTCCACTAGTTTCTCAAGTTTGTGATAGAAATGTTCGTCTATAACTTCTACTAGTTTCTCAAGTTTGTGATAGAAATGTTCGTCTATAACTTCCACTAGTTTCTCAAGTTTGTGAAAGAAATGTTCGTCTATAACTTCCACTAGTTTCTCAAGTTTGTGATAGAAATGTTCGTCTATAACTTCTACTATTTTCTCAAGTTTGTGATAGAAATGTTCGTCTATAACTTCCACTAGTTTCTCAAGTTTGTGAAAGAAATGTTCGTCTATAACTTCCACTAGTTTCTCAAGTTTGTGATAGAAATGTTCGTCTATAACTTCCACTAGTTTCTCAAGTTTGTGATAGAAATGTTCGTCTATAACTTCCACTAGTTTCTCAAGTTTGTGAAAGAAATGTTCGTCTATAACTTCCACTAGTTTCTCAAGTTTGTGATAGAAATGTTCGTCTATAACTTCTACTAGTTTCTCAAGTTTGTGATAGAAATGTTCGTCTATAACTTCCACTAGTTTCTCAAGTTTGTGAAAGAAATGTTCGTCTATAACTTCCACTAGTTACTCAAGTTTGTGATAGAAATGTTCGTCTATAACTTCTACTAGTTTCTCAAGTTTGTGATAGAAATGTTCGTCTATAACTTCCACTAGTTTCTCAAGTTTGTGAAAGAAATGTTCGTCTATAACTTCCACTAGTTTCTCAAGTTTGTGATAGAAATGTTCGTCTATAACTTCCACTAGTTTCTCAAGTTTGTGATAGAAATGTTCGTCTATAACTTCCACTAGTTTCTCAAGTTTGTGATAGAAATGTTCGTCTATAACTTCTACTAGTTTCTCAAGTTTGTGATAGAAATGTTCGTCTATAACTTCCACTAGTTTCTCAAGTTTGTGAAAGAAATGTTCGTCTATAACTTCCACTAGTTTCTCAAGTTTGTGATAGAAATGTTCGTCTATAACTTCCACTAGTTTCTCAAGTTTGTGATAGAAATGTTCGTCTATAACTTCCACTAGTTTCTCAAGTTTGTGATAGAAATGTTCGTCTATAACTTCCACTAGTTTCTTAAGTTTGTGATAGAAATGTTTTATCGTCAGTTTGTTCAGTTGACATTATTACATGTCAATAATAATAGGAGGTTGTATCAAACTCCAGAGTTATGTGTACTCACTCAATACGTTACATTACATACATAGGGCCTACATTGCAAGATAGAAATTTGCAGATTAAAACTGACTGCTTTAATACTTATTTTTAAAAGACTCTGAATTTGCATACAGTAAACATAGTTCATTAAAAATACTTTGTATGTGTTTTAAGTGTTTGTTTGATTTAATAGTCTTCTACTTTGTATTTTCGTTCAATAGGTACCCAAACCAATTAATCCAACAATCAATTCCGTTGTAGTTCTAACATTTAACCCGCCCCCCCCACCTCTTTTGTATAGTCGGCATCAGGGTGACCATCATTGCCTTCACTTTTTCTCACCAAACAGCCGCAAATTATTTTTTTGGGAGAAAAAAATCTCTACAGCCAGAGTTTTGCTGTTTTTTTTTTTTTTGTTGTTGTTAAAAGGATATTCCTCGAGCATGAATTAATAATTAGTCTCCGACCCAAATATAAATGGTAGCTGAAATCTCTGGGGCCGCAACTTGCCCGATGACCCTAGTTTTAAAACAGCTCGACAAATTAGCTGTGTTCTTTATGTGTCCACAGAATGCTCGGTCAAGCAAGTTTTTAAAACCTGCCCAGTCACTGGTGTTTATTTGTCTTGTCATTGGGTCTTGCAACTTCTTATGTTCAAGTAACGATTTGTTAAGAATTCTTGACGTTGAAGAACGGGTTGTCAAAATTTTTTTTTTGACGAGCTTAGCCCTTACTGAAATGCCGAAGGAAGCTCTTTAAAGATCATTTCAGGCGTCAGTTTGTTCTCATTGGCTTAGAAGAAAACAACTTCTGAAACGGCTTCTAAAAGAGCTGGGTAGCTCTTCGAATTGTCACGACACACATTTGAGACCCAAAGAAAAGTCAATGCTAAAGACAGGCGCAGACGGTGAAACGATAACTTGACCAGACTTGACCCCAGGCAAACAACCACTTTGAGCTTCAGGTTTGACAAAATGTGCATGTCGCAACTGGGTCAACGTATTTAAAGCAAAATTCTGTACCCGCCCTTAATCTTCGGACTTGAAGCTCAAGTCTTGAGAAACGAATTTATTTCCTTATATAATAACTCTTTTGTAGAAATAGAATGTTTACCCAAATGGCTACGGCTGCATTACAACTGTTCTGTTGTTCTTTTCTGGTGCCCTGTCTTGGTGTTCTGTTCTGTTGTCCAGTCTTGGTGTTCTGTTCTGGTGTCCTGTCGTGGTGTTGTGTTCTGGTGTCCTGTCTTGGTGTTCTGATCTGGTGTCCTGTCGTGGTGTTGTGTTCTGGTGTCCTGTCTTGGTGTTCTGTTCTGGTGTCCTGTCGTGGTGTTGTGTTCTGGTGTCCTGTCGTGGTGTTGTGTTCTGGTGTCCAGTCTTGGTGTTCTGATTTGGTGTCCTGTCGTGGTGTTGTGTTCTGTTGTCCAGTCTTGGTGTTCTGATCTGGTGTCCTGTCGTGGTGTTGTGTTCTGGTGTCCTGTCGTGGTGTTGTGTTCTGGTGTCCAGTCTTGGTGTTCTGATCTGGTGTCCTGTCGTGGTGTTGTGTTCTGTTGTCCAGCCTTGGTGTTCTGATCTGGTGTCCTGTCGTGGTGTTGTGTTCTGGTGTCCTGTTTTGGTGTTCTGATCTGGTGTCCTGTCGTGGTGTTGTGTTCTGGTGTCTTGTCCTGATTTTCTTTACTGTTGTACTGTCCTAGCTTCACGGCGATACTGCTAAAAATTCAACCTATCCACGGCTAACGTGGAGTGACGGCCTACCAGTGGCTAGTCAACAAGTCTAAAACACTGTTTTCAAGTCACGTGGGTGTAAAATATTAATTAATTAAAAGTCCCCAGGTCAGTGTGCTGATAAAGCCCCCCCCCCCCCCCTCTAAGTAAACATAGCGTTACCGCTCTCCACCCGCCCTCTCCCCCAACAAGTCTCCATCCTCTCCGGCACAGTGGTGGCGCCTGCAATTAGTAAGTTGCGGTTAATTCCCTTCCACCATTCCCTCCCGTTCCCTATCCAGTGTGGAGATTCGGCCTTCACATCTTATCTCTATTTTTAGCCTGCATGCGTTTGTATAGTCAAAGGTGCACACAAACATACGCAGCCTCACACACACACATACATACGCAGCCACACAGCACAACAGTAAGGCTTCGAATTTATTTTTTTTAACTTTATTTAAAAATTCGCCATTTTCCAGCACGCAATTCTTCCCTCCTGGCTTTCCTCTGTATCACTCTTTCCCTCCTCTCTTTGCCATCTGTAGGTATTTATCTCTCTGCTCCCGCCTATTTGTTGTTTTTTTCCCTCGAGCAATCCTTGTTATTTAGCAAGGCGCACAAAATAGGCACAGTTCTTCCCCCTTGAAGTCAATCTGACTCGCCTGAGAACGTGTGTTCTAGTAGCCTACACAGGTCTGCCTGCAGTACACCGACATCTCATCGCATTCAGAAACAATATCTGTTTTTTTTTTGGTATTCAATTATTCCATATTTCTTTGAATTTTTTTGTTTTGGATAATTTCTCAAGGAAGAGAGAAAGGTTACCATTTACTTAGTGCTGGAGTTTCATTTATTGGACTAAACAGTGTTCGAAATTTGAAGGTTCTTTTTTTTCTGGATTAATTATTTATGATAATTTATCGCTTCACCAATTTTTTTTACTAGTTTAAAATTAACTAGCATGTTAGAAAGTATGCTTTTAGAGAGAGAGAGAGAGAGAGAGAGAGAGAGGGAGATCTAAAGCTTCATCAAAAGTTCTAGCCCTAGAGATCTAGGTGAAGATTTTGTGTCTGCGTGTCCTGGGTAATATTTGAGGACTTAAGAGGGCATAGGGAATTTTTAATAAAAAATAATAATTGTACGCCTAGTATCCTTCAGTGAGAAGTTTTTGTTCTGATTACATTTCAGCAGAAAGATTATTATTCAAACTTTCGTTAACTAGAAAACATATTCACTTAGAGCAATACTTCTCTGGGAGAAGTACTCAAACATTTCATCTGCTACCAGAGGTATATAAACCAAACCTGGACCAAACAAGTCTAACAATTGAGAAGCGCTAATCAGTTGACTATATGTAAATGCACATTCTGCGCTTGCACTGCAGTTCACTTGCCCTGCAGTTTATTAACCCTGCAGTTTACTTGTCCTGTAGTTTACTTGCCCTGCAGTTTACCTGCCCTGTAGTTTACTTGTCCTGCGATTTACTTGTCCTACAGTTTACTTGCCCTGCAGTTTACTTGTCCTACAGTTTACTTGCCCTGCAGTTTACTTGTCCTACAGTTTACTTGCCCTGTAGTTTACTTGTCCTGCGGTTTACTTATGGAGAATGATCACTACAGTCCTAACTATTTTTGTTTCTAAACTTTGTATCCCAGCAGGCGTGACAATAAAACTGAGATCGAAAAGGGTACTTCAAAACAATTTCAGAACTCCTGACGTTAGACGGGCCTGATAAAACGAAATGTAATCCACACAAAAATGCGGTGAATAAAAAAAACTCTGCATCTAGACGTATCTTTGAATTGAAATCCGTCTCATTCCGTTGGCTTGTGAGTCAATGCTTGGGCAGAAGTGTTGAGCCGGGAGATGGTTTATGGGAGAGCGTGTGATCAACTCTTGGTCGCTTGATCCAGTTCGATGCTTGTCAAGTTAAACTGATAGGAGCAAGTAGATCTTCTACATCACCACTGGAAATGTTGTCAACGACGTAAATATTTCAACATTCAAATAACTTCATTTTCCCGCTGATTTCAGAGTCTACATTTTTCTTACATTTTTACAGTTTGATATTTTAAATGATTTTGCTGGAAAATAATAATGAAGTGTATACAAAAAGTAGCTTAACTGGTAGAGAGATGAAACGTTTCTGTGCATCTTTAGTGTACACTTTCAATTTATTTCCTGGACAAACTTCTGCACAAATCAAACTAGACAGTAAGAAATCAGCTGAGTGTTATTTGCATAAACAAATGTACGGAACAGTCGGAGATACAGTCTCCCTTTCACCTACTTTCTATTTGGAATCCTATTTGGTGTTTGCCATTGATGGCCATGTCTCATATTCATTTTGTATGACCCAGACTTGACCAGTTCCGTCTCAACAGCTCTGAGAAGCCACTTGCTCCAGACCTGTATTGACATGTACGTGAATTGCTCACAAGCACAGGAATTTAGTCTAGGGCTTTTGTAAGAGGCAATATGAGCTTCTTAAGCCATCATTCACATGGAGTTTGATGATGATGCTGTCGTATGATGATGATGATGATGTAATATGACGATGATGTCGTATAATGTTGATGAAGATGATGATTTATAGCTGAATAGGCAGACTTTATTATGCTGTTTCTTATTGTGCGTGGGTGGCGGGTAGCGAGTATAGTGCACCTACATGCCTTTTAGAAAAAAAAAATCGTTTACTGTATAGACGAAGGTTGATACAGTAAGTTGCCAGAAATGTTTCCCATTATATGCTTTCCAGCGAAACTGACATGCACAGAAAATGTCTGTTGTTGGGCCATATCTAAACACGTGGCAACAGAATTTAGAAGTTCAAATTGTTCAACTCTTGGGCTATTTCATTAATACCATGATAGAGTAGCATATCGGAATCTTAGAAATAACTTTTTTTTTTTTTCAATAATGTAAATTAAAAAAAAACATAAGCCCTTTGATCGGTGTGTGTGTGTGTTTAAAAAGTTATTTGTAAAAAAAGGAGGGCAGAGGGCATGCACTCAAATGTTTCTGTACACAAATGAATAGGACTTTTAGTTACTCTGTCATTCAATAGGACATATAGTTATTCGGTCAATCAATAGGATATATAGTTACTCTGTCATTCAATAGGACATATAGTAACTCTGTCATTCAATAGGACATATAGTTACTGTCATTCAATAGGACATATAGTTACTGTCATTAAATAGGACATATAGTTACTCTGTCATTCAATAGGACATACAGTTACTCTGTCATTCAATACGAGAAATAGTTACTCGGTCATTCAATAGGACATATAGTTACTGTCATTCAATAGGACATAGTTACTTAGTCATTCGGTAGGACATATAGTTACTGTCATTCAATAGGACATATAGTTACTCTGTCATTCAATAGGACATATAGTTACTGTCATTCAATAGGACATATAGTTACTGTCATTCAATAGGACATATAGTTACTGTCATTCAATAGGACATATAGTTACTGTCATTCTATAGGACATATAGTTACTGTCATTTAATAGGACATATAGTTACTCTGTAATTCAATAGGACATATAGTTACTCTGTCATTCAATAGGACATATAGTTACTCGGTCATTCAATAGGACATATAGTTACTCTGTCATTCAATAGGACATATAGTTACTCGGTCATTCCATAGGACATATAGTTACTCGGTCATTCAATAGGACATATAGTTACTCAGTCATTCAATAGGACATATAGTTATTCTGTCATTCGATAGGACATATAGTTACTCTGTCATTCGATAGGACATATAGTTGCTCGGTCATTCAATAGGACATATAGTTACTGTGTCATTCAATAGGACATAGTTACTCAGTCATTCGATAGGACATATAGTTACTCTGTCATTCAATAAAACATATAGTTACTGTCATTCAATAGGACATATAGTTACTCGGTCATTCAATAGGACATATAGTTACTGTGTCATTCAATAGGACATAGTTACTCAGTTATTCGATAGGACATATAGTTACTCAGTCATTCAATAGGACATATAGTTACTCTATCATTCAATAGGACATATAGTTACTCTGTTATTCAATAGGACATATAGTTACTCGGTCATTCAATATGACATAGTTACTCAGTCATTCCATAGGACATGTAGTTACTGTCATTCAATAGGACATAGTTACTGTCATTCAATAGGACATATAGTTACTGTCATTCAATAGGACATATAGTTACTGTCATTCAATAGGACATATAGTTACTTTCATTCAATAGGACATATAGTTACTGTCATTCAATAGGACATATAGTTACTGTCATTCTATAGGACATATAGTTACTGTCATTTAATAGGACATATAGTTACTCTGTAATTCAATAGGACATATAGTTACTCTGTCATTCAATAGGACATATAGTTACTCGGTCATTCAATAGGACATATAGTTACTCTGTCATTCAATAGGACATATAGTTACTCGGTCATTCCATAGGACATATAGTTACTCGGTCATTCAATAGGACATATAGTTACTCAGTCATTCAATAGGACATATAGTTATTCTGTCATTCGATAGGACATATAGTTACTCTGTCATTCGATAGGACATATAGTTGCTCGGTCATTCAATAGGACATATAGTTACTGTGTCATTCAATAGGACATAGTTACTCAGTCATTCGGTAGGACATATAGTTACTCTGTCATTCAATAAAACATATAGTTACTGTCATTCAATAGGACATATAGTTACTCGGTCATTCAATAGGACATATAGTTACTGTGTCATTCAATAGGACATAGTTACTCAGTTATTCGATAGGACATATAGTTACTCTGTCATTCAATAGGACATATAGTTACTCAGTCATTCAATAGGACATATAGTTACTCTATCATTCAATAGGACATATAGTTACTCTGTTATTCAATAGGACATATAGTTACTCGGTCATTCAATATGACATAGTTACTCAGTCATTCCATAGGACATGTAGTTACTGTCATTCAATAGGACATAGTTACTCAGTCATTCGATAGGACATATAGTTACTGTCATTCAATAGGACATATAGTTACTGTCATTCAATAGGACATATAGTTACTGTCATTCAATAGGACATATAGTTACTGTCATTCAATAGGACATATAGAATAGGACATATAGTTACTCTGTCATTCAATAGGACATATAGTTACTTTCATTCAATAGGACATATAGTTACTCTTTCATTCGATAGGACATATAGTTACTTGGTCATTCAATAGGACATAAAGTTACTCTGTCATTCAATAGGGCATATAGTTAGTCTGTCATTCAATAGGACATATAGTTACTCTGTCATTCAATATGACATATAGTTACTCTGTCATTCAATAGGACATAGTTACTCAGTCATTCAACATGACATATGGTTATTAAATAGGTCATATATTTATTGTCATTAAATAGGACACATATTTAATCTGTCATTAAATAGGACACATATTTATTCTGTATTTAAGTATATATTTATTATATAGGGCATATAGTTATTATATTGGATATATTTATTATATAAAACATGTACTATGCTGTCATTAAATATGACATATAGTTTTTACGGGTTTTTTTTTCAGTTTCTCTTGTTAATCTAGACCTATTTTTCTAAAACTTAGTTTGTGCCGAATAAAAAAAAAAAAGGGCTGGTGTTAAGGAAAGAAAAGAAACAAAAAATTACCCCAATAGTTGAAATAACAATAATGTGTTGTTGTTTATTAGCTCCTTTTCTTTTCATTTCTTTGAAACAAAATCAACATTTTCTCTGTTTTTCTAACCTCCCTTATTGGAACTTTTTTGTTTTGAGCGCAACAAGAATCACGCACATTAAAATTGCTAATACTTTTTTCTTTTTTTTTTTATTCCTTTCTTTTCTGCATATTCCCCCCCCCCCCCCTTTTTCCCGGTTGAAAAACTTGTGTTATGTCAATACTACACCACCAACTCCACGAGGATAGACGGACTGCACGTGATCCTGCAAAGTGATAGGACATTACGAGATGACGTGACATTAGGGATCAGATAGGCAGCAGCGTCACATTGATACAACCTGGCCGTGATTAGTGCATTTTATCTTCCCCCCACCCCCCTTTTTTTTTTCATTTCTGACACAAACCTTTTTTTTTCTGCATCAGTAGTTTTTTTATCCTTCTCTGTGTGAGAGGTTTAGTAGAACGGAAGGTCGTCTCTTCTCCACTTGATTGTAATGTTTCTATTTTTATAGTTCCCTTCATTTCGAAGAATTCACATTTTGTTCTTCTGCTCTATGCTAATAGTTAGTGAATTTCTATACACGAGATGTTTCCATTTGGAGTAAAAAAAAAAAATTAATTAAAAGGGAAAGTCGATTCTTCACCATTGGTTTTAACATTTTCATTATTATTTCCCTTTGTTTTAAAGAATTTAAATTATTAACTTTTATATTTTGTTTCCATTTTGGCGCCATTTAGCAGTCGTTTAAGTAACACAAAGTTATATAATAGCTGTAAAGGATTTAATTATCAAAACAGACGTTCGGTAGGACATTGTCAGAAGGGAAGTCCCTTGCACCTTGGGACCGACACGAAGCAGACGTAGCCGGTGACACTCTGATCGTTCATCACAGGTGCACACTTGCGCATTGTGTCGCTCGCTACTTCGCCCGTCGTCTGAACATCGGGGCCGAAACTAACGTAACAAGTTTGTCTTTTGAACTGGATTTGTTGAGACCGTCCCAAGAACAACTTGGTGAAAAGATCGCACCCTGAATAAATACTTGAATCGAACATTTACAAGAGAGGGGAGGAAGACATCACACAATGGGATGAAAGAATTTGAAAGGGAAAAAAAATGTCTGGCAGTGTGTTTATATATACGTGCTCGGGGTGGAGCGGGGTGGGTATCGCTATATATAGCTACCGTTTAAAAGGCTGGCGAAGTTCAATGCATGGCGTCGAAGGAGAATGCTCTCTTTCGAAGCGAATCACTGTATTAAACTTGAAGCAACATTGATGCTCTTTAAAACGTCTGCTCTGAGATAGAACGACACATGAAATTCCCAAGTCAGTGGCGCTGTTTAACAAATTGAGCGATATTAAACGGAGACAGCATATTCATTTACAAACATTAAAAGTTGAACGGTACAAAATATTTGTTATTATCCAAAGAGTTACATAAAGCGAAGTGGCATTAAGCGAAATGGCATTAAGCGAAGTGGCATAAAGCAAGCGCGGTTGTAGTTAAAAGCAAAAAAAATAAAATAACTTTAGGCGTCTGCGAACTCGTAAACATTTTTTTTTCTTAAAGGGGGATAATTTGTGAGCAGCAGACGAGATTTTTCAAATCTTCTTGAGAAGAAGTTAGAATTCATCTCCTTGATTTTTTTTCTTCTTCTCTAACGAAGCTACTCTGGTCTGTGCTTTAAAAACAAGTTGTCATTGTGCTATTAATAGACTTCTGATCTCATTGTCATGCTGAATTACTAGACTGTCATTTTCTGACATTATCAGGGTTTTATTCGTCTTCATTGTTAAAATGAAAGATATTCTCTTCTTCTCCCTGAAGTACTGTCAGCTTAGCCTTATTAGATTTTAACGTGTGATTAGTGGAGTGGAGTCCAGTGAAGACATTCCAACAGACGAACTGTGGACTAATGGGTATATCATGTCCTCTGAAATGTATATCTTGCCATTTAAAATGTTCTATGTGTTATTTGAAATCGACATCATATTATTTGACATATATATGAGTCATCTGAAATACAGAGTGTCATTTAAAAGTACAACGTGTCATCTGTAATTTACATAATGTCATATGGTATTTGACGTTGCATTGACACAAACAGTGTTTTTTTTTTAAATAAGTGCCGGTACTCTGTGATGGATTGCCTAACATTTTAACTACTACTAAATTAATAATAAACGTTAAAATACAAGAAAAGGAATATCCCCCCCCCCCCCACCTACGTTGAAAAAGGTGTGGTTCGCTGTACCGGTGCGTATCGTCACAAAAAAAGCACTGGACGCAAGTATACATTTATACAGGCAATCAAATCATCATTTCAGATTGGTTCCCCCCCCCTCCCCCTGATTACATTGGCCATCCCCAGAATTTTTGTTCTGTACTTGTTTTGGTTGTTATTGTAATGAGTACAGTTGCTTTACGTTTCTCTTGGCTATTTCATTCTTCAGTCATCTTTGGGACGTTTAGAGTCTTTGTAATAATATCTTCTGATTTCATTTATTCGAAGTTATGTTAATTATTGGTGCAATATCGATGTCGCAGTTTGCCGATATATATACACACACACACACATATATACATACATATGACGTTGTGTTTAAAAATCGTCCCATCCTGGGGCTTCATCCGCCTTTGTCAGCCCTAACCCACCTAAATTTTCCAGTATGACAGTTAACTTATAGTAAACTAGTAAAGATAGTAAACTCTGCGATTGCCCTGTTGCAATCGTATGTATCAGTCTTAATATGACTCTATTAGGCGCCCGGCGGCTCATGTCTTTACACCTCATTTGGTCACGGATAGCGGAGGACCCCCTTAGTCACCCTTTGCCAGGATGTCCCGTTAAAGCGTAGACCCCACACTGCACTGCACTAGAACATCATCCGACAGGCTAGGATGACACACAGCGACACACCGCCGACACGCAGCCTGCACCATCGTGTCAGAAAGAGTTCCATGTAAGAAACGATAACCCTTCTTGTCATCACGTCTGTTCTCTATGTCGCATTGATAACTGGAAGACACGCTAAAGATTGCGGGGGTGGCCGCCATAAACGCCTGTATTTCCCCGGCATCTTCAGTGCAAATAATGGACACGGAAATACGAGATCAATCTTACTCTGTAACTCTTCAGACTAGGACCAAATGAAAGACTGACATTTTCTTCAACATTCTTAACCTGAGAGGAACTCCAATGGACCTCATTCACCAATCGTAAACAAACAACATTTTGCCACGTGGTTCTCTATCTCTTCTATACAAATTACGATCTAATTTTAATACAAAGTGGCTGTCACGTGACAGTTTTTTTTCGTTGTTTTATCAATATGATCACGTGACTAAATATTGTATGTTTACGATTGGTGAATGAGGTCCATTGGTTGCTACTTAACCTACCACAAATTTCAAAACCAAAGAAAACCGATTTATTTCTCCCTACTGACATTGTTGTTATCGCTTCATAAAGTAACTTTATTCAAATCTGTTCTGATGGACATGAACTGACGAGGACGGGAAGACTATAGAAATACCTTCACGTTGGTTATGTCTTAATTCTTAGGCAACTAGCAGAAACCAAAGAGTTCGCCCAATCATTCGTTATCCACAGGTCTGCAGTAGGATTTATTTGTTTGAAATCGATACTCCTATTACAAGTTTAGGAAAACAAAAACCTAATAGACACTGTAAGCTTGATGTTAGAATTGTATTTCTTTTAAATTAAGTTAATAACCTTCTTACAAGAAAAACGTTTTAAAAACATTGTTTTTATAAAGACAATACCTCCATTATTAAACTTCAAATACAATAATTTTAAAATGTTGGTTCGACTCGGGCATCGAACCCATGAACTGTCAGCTGCTAAAAAATTCGCATTTTCGGATTCGGCCAGCAAGGAAGGCTGTGATTTGTGTGATAATATATATTGGTATGTTTATTATATGGACATCTAGATCTAACACTACACCTAAAGTTCTTATTTAGAACTCTTTAGATCTATTCTAGATCTACTACTAGATCTAGAATCTAGATGTAATCTATATTAGATCTACCTAAAAATATAACCAATGCTTATAAACTTCAATTAAAGTGAAGCAACTTGAGGCCTACATTTACTCAGTTATACCGTAATACAGCTGACTACGCCATGTTGGCTCTAGACCTAAATACATTTATTTATTTTTTACTTTGAAAAATTATAACGGTCAAACTAGAGTTTCCCCGTGTGGCCAACGAGCTAGCAATTCTTTTTTTGGCGATATACATCAACTGTTAAATTTCTAGGAAAATCGTTAGAGGCGTTTTTGAGATCAGCGTCCATGATCCTGGATCCAGGTTCCATGAAGTTCTGACTTGAAAACTTTTTTTGGGGGTGAGAGGTCGGTAGTTGAGCCCTTGTTGGTCCTGAGAACAACTTCGAGAATGTTCGAAAACCTCTGAAAATGACAGTCCAAACGCTTACACTGTTTAACAAGGTCACTCGGACATAAATAATCTACCCCCCCCAACTCACTGTTAACTCCCCCATCCCTCACCTCAACACCTAAGTCAAGTGGTACGCCAATACACTTCGTCTTCTAGTTATTTTGAGACAGTCGATAGCATGCATGAGTTCAGTGGATAATTTCCACTACAGAGAAATATAGAGCTGCAGTGCGGAACTGCTTTTTGTGTGCGTCTGTCTGTGTGCGTCTGTCTGTGTGCGTCTGTCTGTGTCATTTCTTTGTTCTGTTTCGTGCTAGATTTTTTTTTAGCTTCCCCGCTGTCGTCCCCTGAATCACTGGTAGATGATATTACAGATTCGACGTTTGGCTTCTGATCTTGTTTTCTAGCTGGCTCCACCCTACTGGCGCCCCTGAGCACTCTTGCACCGTTTCTTTTTAATCGCTTGCGGCATATTCCATGGTGTGTAATTTGGAGATTCAGAGATAATAGGAATGAATGTATCATAGAGGAGAGGACACCACGTGAATTCTGAAATAGTGGAGGACAAAAGAAAGACAAATCTATATTAATAGAAACTATAGCAGTATTGTGGCGAGTCTGAAACTCAGGCGTTAATTTACATATCCATTATTATCAAATATCTGGGGGGGGGGGGGGGAGTTTCTTCAGAATATGAGAATACCTAAAAAAGAAAAAAAAGAATCGGTTTTTATTATACTCAAAGAATTGTTTTTGTAGTTGTACATATATACAGATATATTCTCATAGTCTCACTTCTCATTCTCCGATCAAGGTTGAAACTTTGCACAAATTATTTATTGTCCATAGTAAAACATGATTCAATAGAAACAAATTAAACAATTTTTATTTAAATAGTGGTAATTAATTAATTCTGTTTTTAATCGAAAAAGGAATAATTATCTTACAATAATGAGAGCTATTGTTGTAAATGTAGAGTTCTTCCCTTTATATAATCTTTTTTTAAAAATAATTTTGCTCGTTTTGTTTTCATTAACGGAAGCTTTGGAGTTCATCTGTCAACCACCGACTAACAATCAGGGGTTCTGTCATTGTCATTGGTACTTTCGTTGTCAGTGGTTCTGTCATTGTCATTGGTACTTTCGTTGTCAGTGGTTCTGTCATTGTCATTGGTACTTTCGTTGTCAGTGGTTCTGTCATTGTCATTGGTACTTTCGTTGTCAGTGGTTCTGTCATCGTCATTGGTACTTTCGTTGTCAGTGGTTCTGTCATTGTCATTGGTACTTTCGTTGTCAGTGGTTCTGTCATTCTTAGCATCCTTGCTCTCTTTGTTTCTATAGTACCTTAGGGGGGCCTATAGACTTTGATTGTTTTAAACGTCATCTCTAAATGAACCGTAACCGTAACATTTATCTATCTAGGATCAACGAACTTGTCGTAGAGCGGGAACTGAGAAAGTAAATTGATTGAAAGTACAGGTTCCTGCATTGGCAGTTTTGACCTTTTGGTGAGAAGATTCTGTTTTAAAACGACCGTCACTTGATGAGTTTGGCGGGATCGCAGGGGGTTGATTTACGTATTTTACTTATGACTCCCCCCTCCCCCCTTAAAAAAATATTAGCTACGCCACTGATGGAACTAACGAAACATTTACTGCTTGTTGATGAGAACGGCGCCGCTGAACTTGCCAGAAACACTCATTCACAGGGAAACGCCAGACTGGACATATGCTTTATTCCCAGTGACACATCCAGGAAGCATATCTCTTCCCTTCACTTAGCCCTGGCATGTTGAATTCCATCTCTTCTTCCGTCTGTCCGGCATTTAACCGGTCAGTTAATGGTCATCCCTGCACAGTCCTGGCGGTGTAATTGAGTAGACCTGGCCATGGTCAAGCATATTTAACTCGGACATCGTGTAGTATTTTGTGTACGAATCAAGCGCTAATAACAAGGCAGATGGACGTTCTTTTGGGTTTGTGTGTGTGTGGAGGGGGGGGGTCCTTTTGCCCTAACAGATTTAAGTTAGGAGACTTTTTCTTCTTTGACTGAAGTTCTCAAACTAATACGCACAAGACCTGTGATAGTCTTCCTCTACTTTTTTAAGCATTACAATCAGTGATGTTAAAACAAAGACTTTCAGAACGAAGGTCGATCAGCATGTGTCGAAATGTCGCTCCAAAAAAGCTAATCAAATCTACCTTGTAGATGTATGTAGTAATGTTACACATGTTACACATACATTCGAATATAAGATTTTGACGCTTAAGTTTATTCACAGTAATCTCCTCTTTGCAGGGCCGGATTTTATGTATATGGAGGCCCAGGGGCAAGATTTTTGTAGATGCCCCTTCACTCTTTTGAAAGCTTTGATAATGATACACTTATGACTAAAAATACTTATACCTAAACGCAGACTATATTTTAGAAGAAAGAAAGTACTGTTACATTTAATACTACTTTTTCTGGTTCTGATGTTTTATGAATATTTTAGTTTTTAAAAAAAAGTGTATAGGTTTGATGTTGTGAAGGGTGTACCGGTATTTACATATTTTGAGAATGCTAGAGCTACAAGCAGAAACTTATTAATCACGTGACATTGTTTTCACGCGACGTTAGATTTAAAGTGTTTACGTAAAAAAAATACTTGAAAGTCTCTGGCAAGTCGAAATTCCGATATATTTTTCTCTTTTTGCTGATTCTTGTGGAACCCTCGGGACTATAATACAGACGTTACTTCAAAAAAGAAGATGATTATGCCTATTAACCAATGACCTACATTCTGCCAAGTCACTGACTCTTTCATCTGCCATAGTCAACCCATTCCATGCTCTAATAGCACTAGGGAAGAAGGAGTATTTGTACAAATTTGTCCTTGCATATGGAACGAGGAATGTGCCTTTATCTTTGTGTCTTTCTGAATATTTTATTATAATTTTTTTGGTATTTTATGATTGTGGTTCAGTGTTTATGTATAATTGCTACTTTTCTTGTGAGTCTTCTCTCCTGAATGCTTTCTAAATTTAGTGATTTTAATAAAAGTGTTACTCTAGTGATACTCTAGTCAAATGTGAATATTCGTTTGTTATGAATCTCACTGCTCTATTTTGTGTCTGTTCCAGTTTCTTAATGTTTTATTGAGTTGAGGGGTCCCAAACAGAGGATGCAAAATCATTTTTTTACTCACAAATATCAACAGTCGATTAAAACGAGTGTAGTCATAATTTACAAATGTAATCAAAGGATGTTCGAAGATTTCCAGTCACCTCCACTCGACTCACTGAAATATACTTGATCTCGCCTTCTAGTCTACACAAGCATCTCGTCTTTTTAAATAGCGCACTTTTAGTTTATAAATAGTTACAAGCATTCCATCCGTTGTCTAAAAATAGAATCCTCATTGTACTACCACTTCAGTATATATACACACACACAGTCCGTAACAAGTAAGTAACTAAAATACCAGTGATCCTAACAGTATACGGTCTGCGGACCATATCTTGCACACGACGCTTTGCTTTTCGTCGACACTTCTGCTCACAGTGCCTAATGAGGCCGCGGAGTATGGGTGCAATTGGATTGGACGATTTCTTGCAAGCGATGAGTCCCGTGACTTGCGTGTCAGAGATGTAAATGTCCCCGCAATGTATTGGTCTGATTAGAGAAATTAAATAAAGTATGTAGTGAGATCACACTTGCTGTGTGTGTGTGTGACTGTGAGATACTGCACTGGCTCAAATACGCAATATACGACACTACACGCGTACTTACTGACAATATGCAAGTTATGTAAATAAGATAATATCCTGGTAATACTTCTTTTCTTTGAAACTCCACTAATATATTTGTGGTACATCAAAAGTGAATATAGTGAGATCTCGCAAAGGCCTAGGGAAACATAGATCCATAAAAGGCCAAAAGAAAAGCCCTTGAAGAAGACATGCGCAGAAGACGATACGTTTTATAGAAAACATATTGACCACAGGCGGACAATGGCTTTTTTTGCATCAGATGTTGACAAATATGCAGGTTTCTACTGGGTTTGCGTGTTCATGTAAAACACTGCAGTCATCCTTAATTTTCGGAATCAAAGACAGTCATTATTATTACAATAACTCTATTCTCGAAAACGGCTCTAACGATTTTCCTTAAAAAATACAGTTATTTTTTTATCATTAAGATAAGAATTACAAGCCCATTGGCTACTCTGGGAATAATCTAGCTTGACCGTTGTAATTTTTCAAAGTATAAAAAGAAAATAATTATTTAAATATGGCTAGGGAATTAGAAAATCTTTAACTTGGACAAACTATACGTCTTCCGGTATTTTTCATTGAAGAGTTTATAATGAACGATAAGGAAAATTTTAAGTCTAATTTTAAGTCTAATTTTAAGTCTAGATCTAAAGGCAAATCATTGGAATCTTATAAAGTCTAGTAGATTTAACCATGAGTACCAGGTGACCGAGTCTCGCTCGGATGAAGAATTTGTTAAGGAAGGATAAATACCCGAAGTCATTTTGGGAATATTTTTTTAATTATTATTGGTTTGGAAGAAAGTCTTTGCAGTGTAAGTGTTTGCGTTCTGACATTTAATATTGCAATTAGTATATTCATTATGGCTTTAGCTCGAAGCATCAAGTGATGCAAAGTCTCTACGGTATTGGGTAAAACGTGCACCTTGTAACAAAGTAAAATAGCACATTTTTTCCTTAGAGACTTAAAAACATCGCGTTAGTATTCCAAAGAAGCGTTATGGTGGGGCATCTCTGTTACCCGACCCCCTTTCAGCTCACTAAAAAAAAAGTGCCATGCCCTGCGTGACTGTCGGTTTATAGGAAGTTCATACCATTTCGCAAGAATATCGCTGTTTGTTATGCGGTCTTGCCACCCTATGTCCATGATGGTGAGCAAATATCTTTGGTGAAGGCGTTAGTTGCTTTCTATAAAGTACTCATGTCTCCGATCCACAAAGAGAGGTTGAGAGAACCACTGCTTGGTAGACACAGATTTTTTTTGTAGACAGGCGGAGCGATTTATTTCGCCACACTCTCCCTGGGAGGCTTCTAAAAGCACGACTATCCCTGATCACATGTCATCCTCCCTTTAAAGCAATACGTCATTTGATACTATGCTTGCCAGATATGTGAAGTCATCTGCCACGTTAAGGGATTCCTATGCGCGGTGATATTTGGGTTGAGTAGGTTTTATTGGGTGACTTCTGGAACATGACTTCCCCGACCTTCATAAGTCCCGCGCTAATCCTAGGTGTAACCTATTAAATTAAACCATTATAACTTATAATAGGGTTCCCCTGGTCTCCTTGTTTTCAAGGAGCTCCTGGAAATCTCCTGAAACTCATCAAAATGTCCTTAAAATAGATAAAATTGTTATTTTGGGGTGTCAGTTAATAAGGTAAACGCTAATCCTACGCGTGATAAAAAAAAAACGACATCGTCAGCTTTCATTTAATAAAAATGTAATGTAAAGACGAATTTATTTTCTAAAACAAAATCTTTATTTTCACTTATTATCCTTATCCCTACCCTGATCCATTTCACATAGGACCCCGCCAATGTTAGGGCCGGCCCTGGTTATCATGTTCAGTGTGTACAAGTAAGGCATAGATAAGCTTTGTTTTGACCATTTCCTATGTTTTTGGTATGGGACAGTAGACTTCGAAGCTTGATCACATTGCAGTAATTCACCAGAAAAATAATAACAAAGTAAAAGCTACCTACGGGTGTAAGCAATTAAAGTGTAAACAATTTATAAAGCCTTTAAAGGACAATAATTATTGACAACATCGACAAATTTAATTTCATTATTTTTCTTCCATAGTTAAGCAAAAGATCAATCTACAAAAAGATGGTGCGCAAATGTTTAATTACGCCAATTGATTCATTAAAACTAGTTCTTGTTTGCGAAGAAATGTTTTAGTGTACTGCTGTGAGTCTAGTGACGTAAGCGGTGTCAAGTTTTTTTTATTCCCTTTGACGTCATGGAAAAAAACTTCATTCATAAAACATTCTAGCCAAAATTTATTTTTCGATAATGAGACATTTTCAAACCGTTATAACGGTCGACCTCGAATTTTCCCGATGTGGCCAATGAGTTGAGAATTTTTTTCTCATTAATATTCACATACCTTGAAATTTTAAAGAAAATCGTTAGAGTCGTTTTCGAAATTAAATTTACATTTACATACATACATACATACATACATACATACATACATACATACATACATACATACATACATACGAGAATTGCTCGCTTACGACTATTTAGGGGGGGGGGGTAAAAGATGTTTCATTTGTTTAAATCTAACTTTAATTAGTTATTAAGAGCTAAATAATCGCGTTTTGAGATGTGTAAAGAAAGTTTTGTCTTATTTTTATTTTTTTAATTCTTTTTCTTGTTATTACAAAAAAAATGAAAGAAAAAAAAATGAACATATTTATTCTAAGTTTCGTTATTCCGTCCCCTTGCAATAGGTTTGTAGACCAGGACAAAGATGTAATGATTTTCTTTCTTGAAGGCGTTTATCTGACTATTGTATTGATACATAGGGTTAGCTACTAAAAAAAATGTTTGCATATAAAGAGGATAAAAGCTGTTCATATTTCCTTATGACTTTAAAAATAGCTTGTCAAATACGTATCAAAGGTGTGTATTGTGATCGTAATCCTCCCATTGTCTCAATATGTGAAGAGCTGCTTTGTTCACTTGGCAATATGCTTCACTGTTGCACAGAAATTCTTTGACTCGACACCAGAGAAAGAAAATGAAAATAGATCTCGTGCGTGATGTCTGCGTGGCCTCTAGCAACAACATGTCTCATTGTTAGCAAAAAACTGAAAACACATTTTTTAAAAATAAAATAGAAAGTTGGGAGGGCGGGGGGGTGATGTATAATGTAATACCTGGTGTTTGGTTTCTCAATTAATTTGTGGAGAAAAAAAAGTTTGTCTCAAATCTAATTCACATTATTTATGCATAGCTGAACAGCTTAAGGTCTATCTAACTGTTGCTGAGACGATGTGGACGAAGAAAAAGCGAGAGAACACACTTGCCTCCTTACCCATTTATTTGTTTGCCCTAATCATGACCTTAATTCTTAGTACATTAACTTTCCATATTCAAATGTGTCCCAACCTCCTTAGAAAATCTAATAAGTTAATTATAGAACGTTTAATTTAAGTATTCGCATGTGCCATAATGACTTAGACCATTACATCGTGGTACAATGTGTCTATAAATTAAACTCAAAATAAGACCTTACTTTGTTTCAGTTCTTATTTAAAGAGTTCTAATTTTTATAAAGGGGTTAACTATTCGATATGATCTAGAAAGAGAGATTAGACCAACTTGTATATGTTGTCAAGCGCAGACAGTTGGACCTTGGCCATAGACACAGATGACGTTGACATCATTTGCCCTATAGATCTCTAGGTCTGAAATGGGGAACTTTCTTATATTATTAACTTAAAACTTCAGAAGTAAGAACTATTACTAGTCACAAAACATTTACACCAAACTTGTCACTCGTAATGATTTGAAGCACAAATGTCCTAGTTATCAATGTGGACAGGTCAAGTGTTTTTCAAAGACCATCTAGATCCATCAAACTTAATGTTGAAAAATGTGCTTGGTGATTTAATCTTTGGCGCAGACTACTTGAACTTTTTACCACAGATTGACACCACATTAGATAGTTGAAGACATAAAGAAATTATAAGCTAGATCAAGCTGATAGAGAAGTGAATCTCTTCACAATAGCGATCTCGATAGAAGTAGAATCTTTAGTCATTTCTAAAAAGGGGGTAGACAGTAGCACTACCAGATTAAATGAATACGGAATGTGACGAATATTTAGAGAGGACATTGAGATAGCTTCTCCTCTAGCTAAATGTTTTCTCGATAACATTATTTCAGGGAAATCCCAATAAAGTATCTCAATGGCCGTACGTGGTTCAGAAGACATTATTTCAGGGTAAACCCAAACCGTCTGTTTCCCAGAATTGACCTCTTTGGATAACAATATTTCGAGGACATCCTCTTCGGCCAGACTTTTTCAAAGAACTATTTTAAAAAGTGCAGATATGAATGCAATAAATGTGTATTCACTTTTTTTGGGTGCCATACATGGACATAAACACAGATCTATACTGAAAGTCAACAACATGTTCGTCCAAATCCTAAGTTCTCTCTTTCCCCGTTAATAAACTTTATGATTGTCAGAGGTAAGACTCTATTCAGATCTCCTACAAGTGTAGGCCTACTGGTTTTTGTTTTTGTTTGTTTTTCTTAATGATTTCTGGGTTAATCGTGAACAGAATTGGCCTAACCTGGCCTATCCGCAGAAACGTTTGTATGTCTAGATTTTAGTTGATTTTTCAGGAAAAATGATCAGTGTGTAATGTAACATTAATTCTTGATGGTGCGAATCAAACACTACAAAGATCAAGGGATACCCTTTTTTTTTTAAAAAAAAGTTTAGTTGGTTTGAACAATGGTGTAGCGATCAGGACATCTAGATTTAGTCAAATCTTTTTTTTTTATTAGCTTATATATAAATTTCTTTTTCTTTTCTTTTCTGTTTTATCTCTCCAAATTGGCGAAACTATAGCATATAAATATTGTGTTCATTGTTTGTGAAGGTTAGATTGTTGATTGGAAATCGTTGATATCTCAGCTGTTTCTTTCTAAGTTGGGTTTTATTTTTATTTCAGCTGGGTTTTCTTAGCAACCTCCACTACTGCACGCTTACGTAATTCCATGGGCTCCTGATAGTCACCTTTTGGTTTGTGACTTCTGGACAACTCTCCTCGGCCTTGGAGTGAATCATCAAGATGTCTTTAAGTCTTTGTCCTCGGCCTTGGAGTGAATCATCAAGATGTCTTTAAGTCTTTGTTTTTTAAACCCAGAATTGAAATGGACCCGTTGAAATCAAGATTCTACGGGTGGAAAAACGTCCTGGAAGCTAGGACCTAAACACTGACTGTCAAGTTAATTGTTTTAACTGATTTGTCGATATACTCTGCAATTTCAAAATCAGGCCTATACTGTTTAACATTGTCATATATACTGGAAATTAGATACCTGTTTAGTTTCGGTTTCCTTGAATTAGTGACGAAGGACATTGTATGTTGTTCTACCAGTAGCGGCGTTTATTCAAGAAAGATAACACGGAATTATATTACGATCGGTAGTAGTGTCCCCTACGACGTCCCCTTTCCCCTAGCAGCCACCACAGCGCTTGGATGGGGGATCCACTGATTGATTACCACGTGAAACATGTTGGGCTTACATTTTCTCTCTCATTACTATGTGTTTATATTGCCCTGCTTAGAGCAGCAGACTTGGTATCCAGGCCACGGGCTAGATAGATAGCTGAATACATATCAGATTAGCAACAGCACAGACACCGGGCATGTCGCTGTGTTGACAGAGTGCCTATGACAGCTAAGGAGATAACTGTTCCAGATCTTTCTGTTTTTCGGACTGACTGGCGCGCGTGAGCGGGTTATGGCCCTTAGATAAAAGTCAGGGGACCTCCCCCCACCCCCACCCATTCAATTAATGATCTTGCGAGCAAAGCTCCCCAGCTTGTCAACATCTTTTAATTATGTAAACAAACTACGGACTGTCTACCACCAAACTTCCTCCAGACTCGTCGGAGGTAACTCCTTGTGTTACTGGTTTCATTGATACTCGGTGCATAGTTACTTGAATGCATATCCAAGACCTAACGACCTTTTCACTTAACATCTGTTTGGCTGCGTGGTCGAGTGATGTGAACTCTGGACCGTGGTTTGGTGGTCTTGAAGGTCCTGGGTTCGAATCATGCCTGCGCCCATCACACGGATGTTTGTGCTAGGATGTAATAATCTTCAATTCTGAAGGAACATCCGAAACATGTAGAACAGTTATATAGAGCAGTGTAATGAGTGTATAAATTCCTTGAAGGATCACGCTGTTGCTAATCTTACAAAAGTTCTTTATGATAGAGAGAGCCGGTTTGATTAACCTACGTTCCTGGCACTAGAGGGTACAATCGTTCATGGCCTCGAATCTATTGGGGTGGACAAAAAAGGGGAGTGGGTGGGAGGGAAGCAACAACAGCTCAAACATTGGACAAAGCAGAAATGGATCCCGTGACAAAGTAGACATGGATCCCGTGACAAAGTAGACATGGATCACGTGACAAAGTAGAAATGGATCACGTGACACAATAACTGGATATCATAACAAAGTAGAAATGGCTAACGTGACAACGTACACAACGTGACAAGTAGAAATGGATCCCGTGACAAAGTAGAAATGGATCACGTGACAAAGTAGAAATGGATCACGTGACAAAGTAGAAATGGATCACGTGACACAATAACTGGATATCATAACAAAGTAGAAATGGCTAACGTGACAACGTGACAAAGTAGAAATGGATCACGTGACAAAGTAGAAATGGATCACGTGACAAAGTAGAAATCGAGATTTGACGTGACAACGTACACAACGTGACAAAGTAGAAATGGATCCCGTGACAAAGTAGAAATGGATCACGTGACACAATAACTGGATATCATAACAAAGTAGAAATGGCTAACGTGACAACGTGACAAAGTAGAAATGGATCACGTGACAAAGTAGAAATGGATCATGTGACAAAGTAGAAATCGAGATTTGATCTCTAGAAACTTCTAGTATACAATTAGAAACGCAAATCATCTGTCAATAGCCCCATCTCCTAGATACGATTATTTGCTAACTATATACCACAGCATTGAAAACATACAATAAATATTGATAGAGGAACTCCAAAAGAAGGTTCCATGCATAGATTGTGCTGTGGTTGTAGATCAGAAATACGTCGATGGAGTATTATCTAAACATTACAAGATATATATTAAAGGGAACTGGAAAGCGGTTAAAAAAAAAGAAGATACAAGAATTAGAAGCCTCGGGCCTTTGGAGCCCCTTGGCCTCCGGTGTCCTCTCCCCCACTTGACAGATTTGCCTTCATTAACTGGAGGCAGCGTTTGTTAAATATTTGGTCTGGTAAACTTTTGCCATTCACCAGCGACGCCGGCCGTAACAGATCTATTGATTCAGTGCTCGCAACCATTGCTCGGCGTCAATGACACCCTTCCCTCTCGTCTGGCATTCGATTTATCCAGATTTCAATATGAAATTTAAACACATTTATCTTTCTCCTTTTGTGTGTGTGTGTGTGTTTTATGCCCCCCCCCCAAGTCCTACCGTCAAATTGTTTTTCTTTCGCCTCCCTTTTTTTTTCTTTTCTCTTCTTCGGCGTCTGCTGTGTAGGCTATATAAATATTGTGTAGGAAGTCACGTGGCTAAGGGTTAAAGTTCAAGGGTTAAGAAGTTAGGACCTTGACGTGTTCTTTTTTTTTTTTTAAAACGCAAAACTGGATGAAAATTCTTCTGTTAGCCCTTTACGCGAGGCCATGGACTAGATAAGCTGTTTACACCAATCTTATTACTAGAAGCAGAAGTGAAACTTAAAACAAACAAATATTGGTCTAGGCCGAAAAGCCAAAGAACTGGATTTAGTTGACATAATGTTGGTTTGTGTGTGTGCGTGTGTCGTGCACTATTTCTTCTGACCTTTAATTCTATCATTTTATTGCCATAATTACTTATTAGTTTCTTGTTATTGTTATCCTATTCTGTGTTACATCCTACCGTCTGTCGGTCTATCGGCTTGATGACACACTAGACTTCACCGACACGTCGAGCTTCACACTGCAGATAACAAATGTAGGTCAAGTGGCTGATGTGTACGGTGTCTCTCTCTCTCTCTCGTTCTCAACGGCGTGTGTGTGTAGATAAGAAATTTTTTATTTTCCTTTTCCCCTCCCCCCCCCCCTTTCTCATGATCGCGTCACTGCCAGTGTTGAATGCACCAACCCAGTAGTTTTACCTTTGTTGAGTGTATGCGCTGTGTTTTTATTTAGAAAGGTCGATTCGTGTACCTTAAAAACAAAAAAAAAAATTAAAAAGTTTCGCTTTTGTTCTGTTTTACTTGGTCTAGCCGAGTCTAGATCTAAATTTAAATTGTGTTGTATTTTGTGGATTGTACCAAGAAAATTCTAGACCAACGTTTTGTGCCTTTTCACTTTGGAGTAGTCAGTGTGCAGTTATTACCCATTTTTATTTTGGAACTGATGTTCTTGACATGATTCGCTCGTCCCAGAGGAACTATCAACACGGTGAGTAGTTCAGTGTTGTATTGCTGCCTCTTCATCTACATCGCTAGATAATCTAGTAGCATATTAGCAACAGTACCAACTTATAGATATGGAACGGGGGGATAAAGAGGATATTAGTGTTATAATCCAGTTATACTTCACTTGCTATTCCAAACAGCTGACATCCACATAAATAATTCTAAAACATTCCTTATTTTAAAAAAAGTATATACATAACCTAGATCTACAGCTAGTTCATTCTGTGCAAGGGAAACCTACGAGAAACCTTCTATCTAGTCTCTACACCAAACTGTCTAAACATAGTTAGATCTTGATCTACTCTGGTTCTAGAGTATGAAATGTCCATTACGTAAATCTACATCCTATTTCTAGATCTACTAGCAATGAATCCTAATAGTCAATCTAGATCTAGATTAATTGGCTGCCAATGTGTGAAAGTAAAGGTTAGAGCTCGAAGCTCCAGAATCTATAAATGATCCTCAGTGCTAATTTCGGTCGGACGTAGATTTGGATTTTATTATTAATAATTTAAAGTTTAGATCAAGAGGTCAGTGGCCGCGTTGGGACAGGTCAGGTGATTGGCTGTGGTTCTTGCCAACAATTAATGACATTGTAGCAGATGTCAGATACCAATTAAAGAATGGGTGGACTCTAAAATGTCTTTACTCTGATTTTAAATTTTATTGTTGGGTCAATGCAATAGTTGTATCGGTACAAAGATCTCCTTTTTTTCCTCTGAAAGATTGTGCATCTAATGAAATGGTTAAAGATAATCTTAAACTCAAGGCATTCTCAAATAAAATCTCTAATCAACCCAAGCGCTACACACGCAGAGATCTTGTTATTACACACATAGGGCCTATCACTGCCTGGTATGGCAATCTGAGCATTAAAAATAAAAATAAACTTTATAGAATCCTAAATGCTGCTGGTAAAATCATTGGCAAAAAAAAAACAAACAAACACCCCATTTGGGCAGTTGTTTGAGACAAACATTTATTAAAAAGCTAACAAGATCCTCGAAATAAAGAATCACCCTTTGTGTCAGGATTTTGTGATTTTACCATCACAAAAGAGATACAAGACACAAAAACTCTTTTGTTCCCCTGGCAATCAAATCATTAAATAAGAACAATCTGATATAAACTTTGTCACATGTAAATTATGAGTGAGTCTGGTGTGAATGTACACTTTGGTTTCTTATAGTTATAATGTTTTTTGTTTGGTGTAATGCACTAATTGTAAGACGAATTTCCATACGGACAATAAAGATTATTATTATTGTTATTATTATTATAATATACAATCATATATCTAGTTAAGACGCGAGTAAAGATCGAGTCTAAAGTCTAGAGGTGAGACGACGTATTTGGTCGACCTCACTTAACCTTTCGTTGTCTTCAGGTAGACTGTTACGAATGAAAGGTTCCTTTAGAAGCTCTGGCTTGGAAGTTTGAGATATTCCCGGTCAGTGCGCCCATTTTCGCAAGATGGACAATATCTAAGCCAATGTTAGATACTAAATACTTGCTGTATGTCAGATACTAGAAACGTGATTCACTGTATCGCAATAATTTCTACGATTAGGGCGGTAGTTTCTGCAAAACCTCTGGGCTCCGCTTTCTCTCATTTGCGCCACAATATAAAATTATAATAAAACCTAACACTGGACAATTTATACGTAAATGAGATTGATATATTGACTCTTGAGGAAAGTCAGAATCCCCAGATCGTGTCCTGAATAGAAGTTTAAAAACAAAACAATTATTAGATCGTAGACCCAAGCTTAATTAATCTGGAGCTTGGAGGGAACATACAAACATTGATTGAAAACAAATTAGAGAGCATTCTAATTAAATTTATTTGACTAAATTGTCGAGATTCAAAGCTACTTAAACCTAAAGACATTCAATATTTCCAGTTTCAAATGGCATTATACAAGCGCATCGTATTTTAGTGGAGATATGCGCCCACCTTCTGAGCCGCCTTACAAAGTTCATCACCTTACGCCAAAATCTTCACATCAAATATAAGCTAATCTAGTCATCATAAAAAGGGAGGGGGTGGGTGGGTTCATGATTGTTAGTATCTTGATATTTTCTATACATTAAAAAAAATTGAGACAGATTTATAAATTGACATGGTTTTCTTGGTGTATGTTATACATGACTTTACATCCACACAAGTAATAAATATGCATTTTTAAAACCTATGATACATGTATGCACTTTCTTTAGCACTATAGATCGAGAATGAAATTATAAATCTCGATATAAGTACAAACAAACACACTGTGAATTACCTAGAGTATGATAATCTTCAATCTATATGTGGTGAGATGAAAACAAAACGTTTTAAATTACGTTAGTTCATTAAAGAAAAAGAATAGAGAAGAAAATAGCCAGTCGCTTAATTTTATATTCACTGTAAGGGCGGCCAGAGCCACCATGGAATACTCCCCTTTGGTTCCATGTATTCTGTAAGTTTGTTTGGGTAAATAGATTCATATTGGCCATTAAAGTTACCTCCTCTAAGTCATATTATGAGAAGCGTTGTTTTGGCTCAATACGACTTTCTATTTCTCTCTTGTTCCTTGTACGCTATATTTCCATCCTGTCCATTTATCAGTTGAACAAATCGAATCAAATTTAATCTAATGATCGCCCCCATACCCCCATGTTCTTTTTACTGCCCCTGCGTGTAACAGGCGCACACTGACGCGTTAAATCATTTGACCAGATCTTGGATACAGAGCGAAAAGACGCAGGGAAAGCAGCCTCGTTATATGTAGTTTTTTTTTTTCTTTTATAGCGGAATACTTTTTTTTTTCCGTGAAGAAAAGATGGAATCTTAATTTTACAGACTGTTTGGATGCATCAGTGGAATTGTATGACAGTTGAAGGTCTGGTAGAGAGGGGGAGAGAGAGAGAGAGAGAGAGCATAGTGCCAGGTGTGCCGACGGTGTGTAAGGATTCTTTAATTAAACCTTGGCAGGCACAGGAAGAGAACAATTTGGCTGTTTCGAGAGAAGTTTGCCAAGTGGAATTTGGTTGATGTGTCATTTGAAACGTGTCATAAACGTTTGTTGAAATGGTTTGCTTGAATTGGCCTTTTGGTGGTGTTGTGGTAGTTGTTGTGGTTTTGATGAATTGGATGTCTGTGTGTGTGGAAGAGGGTGGGGTGTCGACTCATTAAAGCAAAACACACTAACATTGATTAGGTTGTATTATGAAATGTATTCGCGTAATTATTTGATACTATTATTATCAGTAGGTCATTGGTACCCAGCCAGTAACATTTTTCAAGTTTAATCGATCCCATTTTTTGAATGTATTTCAATGAAATTAAAGGATTTCCCAAACATACACCCAGAAGCTGTATTCTACAATAGAGTTAATACCATCTTCTGCTTGTCCTTAATGGAATGAACACTATACCTAAAATATTCATAAATGAACAAAATTAATTCCCTTTCATGTTTTTGATTCAATCAGTCGTATGCCTTTAAAACTGCATACCCTGTGATAAATCAAAAAAATCTCACCGTTGGTAATTGTGTAGTCCACATTCAATAAGGTCCACATTCGGTAAGGTCCACATTTGATAACATTATCCTCATTCGATAAGGCCCAGGTTCAATAATGTCTATATTCGATAAGGCCCAGGTTCAATAATGTCTATATTCGATAAGGCCCAGGTTCAATAATGTCTATATTCGATAAGGCCCACGTTCAATAATGTCTATATTCGATAAGAATAGCCTAAGTGCCACATTTTTGTTCTGGTCACATTTTTCACAAATTCCATAGCAACAAATGAAGTTGTGCCATAATACAAGCAATACTTGGTGAACTGTGTGATCCACTTCTTCACGTGAATTTAGGTGAAATGAAAGAAAAATATTTGAAAGATATAATATCTTAACAAAACTGAATTTCAAGGCAGAAAAAAAAATCTTAGCTAATCATAGCCGATGTGGTGTAATAAAGATACTCAAATTAAATTAGATTTAAATCTATTAAAAAATAAGCAAAATAAAAAAAAAAGCAACAACAAAGTTTATATCAGAGAAAGAACTGCACATTTACAGCCATATATTCAATACTGTAATATTTATTTCCCTTTTCTATGTCTAACAAAATTAATTAATTTACACTGATTATTTTATTATTTGTTAATAACAATGAATAATTGTTGCAAAGTTTCAACGTGATCCAAGTATGGAACAAATAACGTGTGCTAAATGTTTACTTGACAGACGGAGTGGGTATAAGCTTTGTGAAACTAGAACAGTGAGATATAGTTGAAGATGAAGTGAATACAAGCTTTGTGAAACTAGAACAGTGAGATATAGTTGAAGATGAAGTGAGTATAAGCTTTGTGAAACTAGAACAGTGAGATATAGTTGAAGATGAAGTGAATATAAGCTTTGTGAAACTAAAACAGTGAGATATAGTTGAAGATGAAGTGAGTATAAGCTTTGTGAAACTAGAACAGTGAGATATAGTTGAAGATGAAGTGAGTATAAGCTTTGTGAAACTAAAACAGTGAGATATAGTTGAAGATGATACATTTTTCTTGATGTGTATCTTCGCCCAAGTGAAGTTGATGAGATCTCTTGAATGCTGCTGTGACGGGGTTACGTCTAGAGATTCTAGACGTCTAGATGAATAAGTGGTCAATTAATGGCCAGAACAAACAAAAAAAAAAAAACCCAGCTTAGCTGAAAGTATTCTAAAAAAAACTTCAAAGGATGCACTCAACTTGATATAATTCTGAGAGTACTCATGTTCAATGTTTATTTTGATATATACATATACACTACAGCATATTTACAACTATACCAACACACGTAGCCTAAGCTGTCGCGGATGTCCTGGCCACTGCGTCCTGCTGCAGACGACAGCCTGGACTTAAAAGCACACTGTGAGTTCTGTTTTGTTGACTGTGGATCAGATTTCCGGACTGTACGTGATGGTCTCGTGGACAAGAGCGGTAAAAAAGACAAGTCTGCTTTTCCCGCTGCATTTGTTAAGTCGCTTATCTTAAGACATGGTCAGACTAGCACGCTATCACTCAGCACCGGACACAGGTCCAGAAGGTTTACTGCTCACTTTTGTTTTCAAACCTGAATATGTTGAGTCCACTGACCCACAATCACACTGACAGCTTTAAACCTTTTTTAAACTTTATTTCTTCTAAAGTCTGAGAAAGTCTCCCATTTAGAATGAATTTAAAAAAAATCAAAACTTCTTTGAAGTAAGAGAACAAAGAAAAGGGAAATTCAAAGATTTCTTTATAATTGTCATACCTATAGAGTGGATAGTTGTAGTTCGCATTTGTCAAGTAACCACAAAAACATCAGTACTAATTTGTGATCAATTTGTCATGAACATTCTATTGAACTCTATCAAACTCTTCTTGTCTGGGTTTCTTTTAGTCTTGCCTAACCCACAATAGCGTTTTGGATGAGAGAAAGGGGGGTTATTTTGACACACTACTGAATATTAGACTATTTCATGCCACATCCTATGGCATTGTTTTTTAAATATAAAAAAAATAGACATGGTCAAGATCGTACGACTTCCAAAGTTGTCCTACTGACGAGCTATCAGGGAATTCTAACATTAAATAAATGTAGAACACGTAATGCCTGTAGTACCATTGGACCACCACGCCTTTAGCAGCCCACCACACAATGATTGTATAACACATAATGCCTGTAGTACCATTGGACCACCACGCCTTTAGCAGCCCACCACACAACGAACCAAACTGTCCTATCAAATTTTCCACTCGAGTATCACCATGTCCGACTTCCTTACGGTCAGGATTCTGTTAAAAAAAAAAGAAGAACATAAAATACAACTAGAGAAATCCTGGAATGATGCAATAACAGGATTTAAGTTTTATTTCTTCGCTACTTTTTCCCCCCATGCCACAAAATTAAAGGAAAAAAAAAGATCTTTTGTAACAATACTACCAGTATAATAGCTGACCTATTTTTGTATCCGCCCTCCCCCCCCCCCTTTTTTTGTTTTGTGCCACGTAAGCTGTATCTTAAAATCATTACAAACTCCAGATCGAGCAGGAAAAAAACCCAGCACGAAGTCTCTAATTACCCCCCAACTTATTTTCTTTTGGAATGAAAGTTTTTTGAGCTCTAGACTGCAGCGTGTGTTGTCTATTTCTAATTGATATGTTGCTTCGGCATTCAGCTCTGAGTGTGACAGAACCAATTAGATCTAATGATGTTTGATGTGTGAGAGGCTGGGTGAGGCTGGAAGACATATTGGCCTCGTTGTTTCCTTGTTCAGTTCCGCTTGCTCAAATATTTCAATTAGACTTCTGCTTGTCAGACCGTTGCACTTTTTACGAATCAACCTTTTTTGTTTTGTTTCTAAAACCCATTGTTTTTCTAAAAAGATACAGACATACAATGTGCTCGATTCTCGCTATATATAATGTACATTGTCAGTAGGAGTCTATCTTAATCTGTTTATAAACTTACATTTTCTTTTGTTTCCTCTGAAGTCAAGTTTTGCTTTAAAAAAAATCTGACATTCCCACGTGCGTTTACGTTTTTGTGTGTTTTGTTCAATAATCGTATCAGGATAGACACTAGACAGGCATCTTATAGTCACAATTTGTTATTTTATGCAGTTGGTGATTGGGGGGGGGGAGGCAAACAATTTGGTTATGGGAAATATATAGGAAACATTGCGTTTGTCTGGCAAGTTCAAGTTTGAGTCTGCCTGGGAAACCTGAACTTTTTATTTGGGTCCGATTGACTTTCTTTGAGAACCACTTACCTATGAAAAGCTAATTGTAAAATGGAAGTGAGAAAAGTCGGCGGGGGGGGGGGGGGGGTGGATAACGTTTGGTCATCGTGCTAATTTAATGACATCACAGTTCATATTTTGAATCGTAATTGTATGAGCTTGTACCTTAGTGTAGTGAATGGTAACTTTTAATTAGTGATGGTTAGAAATAATCGTATCAGTGTTTATTTTTAGTTTAGGGTCTACAATAGTCTACATCATTTAGTCTAGGAACAGCATCATGGTCTATTGTATCATTAGGTGTGCATGACGTAATTTGACTTGGAATATTTGAAGTTCTTATAAAACAAAACACGCAGCACATTCTGTAGAACCTACACGTCAACTCTACGATCTGTCACCCAGTTGTTAAAAGTACACTTTCTTTTTTATATCTTTCTTTTTTATATCTATCTGTTCACATTTTCCTTTCACTCTTTTCAATCTGTCCCTCCTTCTTAATCTCTCCCTCCTCCATCTCTTTCTCACTCTCTTCCCCTCTATCTTTTCCCTGCCTCTTTCCTCTCTCTCTCCCTTCTGTTTAGTTTTGTCTTATTGGTGTAAGCCCCCATATGTTTGTGTTACTATTATACAACGTAGATGCACAGTAAAGCAGATCTTGGAATTGATTGGTTACAACATTTTCACTTCTGCGTGACTCAGTCTGACTTTGGCCTGGGTCAGATCATAAGCCGTTATGACAGCTGCTGTCCTATTGTTGCAGACAAACAAGCACGCCCTTGGCTCCACTTCCCGTATTGCCTCCCCCCCCCCCCCCCCCTTTCAGTGGGACTCCAAACAATATCTTAATTCAACTCGCGCTATACTGGGTTCTCTCACATGATTTAAGAATATGCTACATTTAAAATTTAATATAGAAAATTTCTTTAAAATATTTCTTCGTAGTTGTTTTTTTTTCGAAAGCTTATATCAACTCAAACTGTCTGTATGTCCTGTAATATTTTGAACACGCTGTTTCTCCCACACCCACTCTCGGACCAAGTTGAACCTGTACAATTATTCTTGGCGAAGACAATGCATGAATAAAATAAAGTAACCAATTAGTCAATTCAGTACTGGTAATCAATTATTTATTTGATATCAAAAAGGGAAATAACTTCTACATTACTGAGATACATAGTTGTAAGTGTGGAGTTAGATAACCTTTCTTTTTGAAAGTATTTTTAAAAAATGAAAACTACGACAATTAAAAAAAAATCTTAGAGTATATTGATTATTGATTGATTTTTATTGGAAGTATTGGTATTTAACTACAAATGATTTTCACAATAAATGTATTAACACATCCAAATCTCATCTTTGTGTAACGTTTGACTACCAAAATCCGGTCTACATTCTTTGATCAATAAAATATAGTAACAATAGAACAGCACGAGAAAGCGATATAGAGAAATCGGGAGGCAGTATAAGGAAACGTCAAGAAAGTGTAAAGATTGGAAGAGATTTTGAAAGAAAGTCCAGGACGCTATAGTGAAGTATCACTGCAGGCAACTCAAGAATACTACATTGGTTTATGCAAGGAGCGAAACCTTTCAAAGAAACACAGCATATAGTCCGCTTGCTGTTTGTTTGGCGGCACTAACTTACACGTTTGGAAATAGGAATCCTCCCCCCCCCCCCTCTTTTTTTTTATTAAATTAAGAAATAACAGCGTTTCTCTACTAGAAAAAAACAAAAACATTTTCCCTGGATCTTATTTGTATAAGGAAATAATAGTTTGAGGACCTTTCAACTAGACGCTGTCATTTATCTTTGACTAGGAGTCAGTAGCTAACGTAGCTAGGCGCTAGGTTCTAGATCTAGTACTGTGTCCATTCCTGGCCTCAAATTGTTTCCTATCTTTCTACTATCAGCACAATAAATAATGAGTTCGCTGTCATTTATCTTTGACTAGGAGTCAGTAGCTAACGTAGCTAGGCGCTAGGCTCTAGATCTAGTACTGTGTCCATTCCTGGCCTCAAATTGTTTCCTATCTTTCTACTATCAGCACAATAAATAATGAGTTCGCGTCGACATCGTAAGACTAGTGGCGCCCTCTTGGACTTGACTGCGAATTTATTTACACGTGACTTGAAGCAAGCGAAGGAGTAGTAGAAGTTTTAAATGTCGGCTAAACATTCTGTCCGTCATACATTCTGTCCGTCATTCATACTGTCCGTCATACATTCTGTCCGTCATACCTCATGACACTCATACCTCTTGACGTTCACGTATCATGATGATCTTACATCACATTTGTCTGTGGAGCACATACATCTTTTTGGTTTCTTGTAGCTTTTGTTTTTCTTGGCGCTCATACATTTAGTCGATCATGTATTGAGTTGGTCATACCATAATTTGCGGCCGTACATCATGTGCCTTATTTACATTTTGGCCACCATGCAGCTTGTCGGGTTTTAATCTTTTGGTGGTCATTCACTTTTTGTAGCATAAATCAAAGTTTTGAAAGACAAAATTGTGTATATTGTATATGCACCTACAGCCTTTTAAGAGTTCATGTTTTGAAATGTGCACCAAATACCCTTAGCCCTCTTACAGTTTTATTTTAAGCCATTCATAGAACTCCTCCCCATCGCCTTGATTTACCTGTAGAAATCTCAGTGCGTTAATAGCAAGAGTTTATCTCGATATAATGTTTGCTTGTGTAATGGCGGCTAAAATAAAACAGTCTCTGCACCAAATTGTGCTTTATGTTTGGGTTGAGTGAAATTATTATTTTTGTGACTGCTCACGTTCTGTAGTGGAATGCACGTGATATTAATGTCTGATATCTCTGCTCTCGAGTATAATGCACTTTGTACTAGAGAAAGATAACCTTGACCACAAGTCTACTGGGTTCACAGTATGCCGAGCGATTTGATGGGGCAAGATATTGAGCTCTGAACTATTCCAGGTAGAAGCGTCTCGTGGTGTCAAGCTGACCCCGAATCCTTCAATAAAATAATATTTAGTGAGTTAAGTAAATCTGACGCATTAGTTATAGTCTGCTTCCAGCTCGTGTTGGCGCATCAATGAGCTAGGGCCATTCTTCTAGACGTAGATCAAAGTTTCATTCTTGTGACTTGTGAGAACGTTCTGTCCGGAAAGTAAATAAAGAAAGAAACACGAAAGAGGACACAGCCAGAAATGTTTAGATGACTTCGTCAAAGTGCCATTGTGTTGATTGGAACAGGCAACTGTGTATCTATCCAAGTGAGTCAGTGGTTCTAGGAAAGACGAAAATCAAAATTACTTATGAAGATGAAAATATTTAACATTTTGTAACTTGAGTCTTCAACATTTTGTAACTTGAGTCTTTAACATTTTATTTTTAAAAAGCTACTTTTCGATACCCCCTGCCCAATTGCATCTTTTCGAATATTCATTTTATTTGTTAAAAAAAACATAAATTGTGTGTTTTGATAATTAGATAGCTAGACATGTGATCTCTGTATTCGCTTCAAAGTAGCTTTATGCGTCGTAGTCTTCCTACCTTGTAATTAAATCTCTTGATATTAATGCATACATTCTGGTAACAATGTTTCAGTTTGTTTGTTTGTGTGTGTGTGTTTGTCTGCACTAATGCTGCCACATTTATTACTATGTCTCAGAACATTTCATGCGCCACTTTGTCTCCCTGTACCATCGAGATGTTTGGAAGATGAGAAATCAAAAGACTTATTTTGTCTCTTCTTCACGTTCTGATCATACGCTCCATGTTTGTGTTTGTGTGTGTGTGTGTGTGCATCAGAACTTAAATGTGCGTATTTCGTCATAGTCTGGTTTATTTCCTTTTATCTTGTTTTTTTTTATCAACACCCTCTTAAGTTTAAATCATATTTATTTCAGATCACTGAAGAAAAATGTAAACATTTGTACAATTTGTAGACTTTTGAAGTAATTCTATAGTGACAATATCCATGAAATGTCTCCCATATTGAACTAATGTCGAGAGAAATGGAACAGCTTTATGTTTCGTTGTGACCTTAATAGTTAGAAATCAAAATGTTGAGATTCAGTGAGTCACTGTTAGTTTAGATTAGTTCACATAGTGACTCTTATCTCTGAGAGAGAAAAAAACAAACTTGTTCTTATCTTTAAAACATTTATGTAATTGAAAACCTGACATCCAGTTTGTTAAGCAAGCACTAGATCTATTTATTCTTATGAAAACAATCTCAATCTTTCTCACACACACACAAACAAGATGATAGCCGTGTAAACTATAATGACATTTCTATTGCCAGTTAGTTATCAATTACTTTCTAATCTAAATCTCCGAATTTGTATTTAATCCACCAGGGGCTCGAATCTATTGACAAATCATTCCAAACCTTTATGTCAAGGTGTCCCCCTACCCCCCAAAACATTTCTTACTATCCAACCTTGTATTTATGAAAGCTGCTAGATCCAAGTTTCAATTGCCTGATTTAAATTCTGTATTTGCCTGCAATTTAACGAAACGCTGCTTTTAAAACGCTTATATTCTTAAAATGAACATTCTTTGTCAATATTGAGTGTGTTAGAATCTTTGGCAGCATCGAATGTATTGTGTCAAATCTTTGACTTCATACAAATATTTTTTTTATTAGGTGGAATTGGAGACAGTGAGACTTAAGTCCCATTTGTTTGCATCTAGCAAATAATATCACTTTTTTTTTTTACTAATAGATATAGATCTATAATGTATATCTTGTGTAATGCTTACTTGATACTGATAGATCTAGATCTACCATTTGTAGCTTGTGTAATGCTTACTTGGTACTGATAGATCTAGATCTACCATTTGTTACTTGTGTAATGCTTACTTGGTACTGATAGATCTAGATCTACCATTTGTCACTTGTGTAATGCTTATTTGGTACTGATAGATCTAGATTTAACATTTGTAACTTGTGTAATGCTTACTTGATACTGATAGATCTAGATCTACCATTTGTAACTTGTGTAATGCTTACTTGGTACTGATAGATCTAGATCTACCATTTGTTACTTGTGTAATGCTTACTTGGTACTGATAGATCTAGATCTACCATTTGTTACTTGTGTAATGCTTACTTGGTACTGATAGATCTAGATCTACCATTTGTAACTTGTGTAATGCTTACTTGGTACTGATAGATCTAGATCTACCATTTGTTACTTGTGTAATGCTTACTTGATACTGATAGATCTACCATTTGTAACTTATGTAATGCTTACTTGGTACTGATAGATCTAGATCTACCATTTGTTACTTGTGTAATGCTTACTTGGTACTGATAGATCTAGATCTACCATTTGTCACTTGTGTAATGCTTACTTGGTACTGATAGATCTAGATCTACCATTTGTAACTTGTGTAATGCTTACTTGATACTGATAGATCTAGACCTAACGTATTTAAACGTATGTAACTTGTGTAATGCTTACTTGATACTGATATATCTAGACCTAACGTATTTAAACGTATGTAACTTGTGTAATGCGTAAATCAGAAGTGTAGAAAGAACCAACATAACCTAATTGTTTGCTCATTAATCAGGGGACGTAATTCCTCATCTCAGCTTTTCACCTATTTTCCGAACACGTCATCAAGTCGAATGAAACCTTCACTCCGCGACGTATCAGTCAGTAACCCATGTTGAATATATCACTCCGACAATTAGGCCAATATTCCTGTGGCGTATAACTTGCACACACACACACACAAACACACCGATACTTTTACGATCCATACTATCTGACATTTCCGGTGTTTAATGGTTGCCTTATTAATCAGGCTTTCATTAGCCTCTGTGAACAATAGCTCTACAATAAACCAACTACTCAGTATTGTATTTTCTGAAGCTACACTCCCCACCCCTTTCGCCAGACTGTCGACATTTTATTGAATGATAGAACAATCAAATATCAGAAGGACAGAAGTTGTACAATAAACCAACTACTCAGTGTTTAATTTATATTTTAAAGCATACTCCCCGCCCCCCCCCCCCCACACCACCTCTTGCAGACTGTCAACATTTTATTGAATGTTGGAACAATCAAATATCAGAAGGACAGAGTTTTGACCAAGAGACAATATGACAGAAGCTGGAGTTTGCCGTTAAGTTGAACCAAAATAGTATAGTGCAGAAATATTTGAACATAATCTGCTTCTTAAATTAATTCGAATCGAAGACAGGGCTTGTGTAACTGAGACAATGTCTAGGCAAGTGAGATCACGCCACAATGAATAAGATTTTGTACATCTGGGTTTGTTTCATCATTTGGATTTACATTTACTGCTGCTTGTGTGTGTGTGTGTATACTGTGCTTCTTTTTTTTTTTTTTTGTATTTAAATGTCAAATGATATTTCCGATTCCCTCAATGAAGTACAGTTTTATTATGATCTGGCTTCTTGTTTAAAGGAAGTGTTCTTCTCTTCCTATGGCGTGTCACCGAGAGATATCCTAGATCTATAAAACACCTACGATCTATAAGAACTCGAAGCTTGGTCTAACAGCAAGTATCGTTTGTCTGTTGTGCACTATTGTTGTACTAAACCAGTTTGAACCTTTCTGCTACTGCAAGTGAAATACGTAATAAATCTACAAAAGGATTTTTGTCAATGTCACTCTGACCTGCCTCGTTTTGACGAGCTTAATGAATCTATTAATTCTGAAATTCTGACGAATAAAAAAAAAAAAGGTCAGCTCATTGTCAGACAATGAGATTAAGCTGGATAATCATTCACCATTTCATTGAACCTCGACTAAAAGAAATGAAAATCAAATTTTGAAATAAATAATTCAAGAAAATAAAAGAAAAAGAGATAATTGAAGAGAAAAAAAGAAAAAAATTTGATTGTTTTATAAAAAATGCTTAGATTTGAACTAATCCGAAGAAAATAAATTATATCATTGATAGAGATGAAACTGTTCATTCTGATATTGAAATCTAGTTCATGTCTCGTTTGCCGTGTGAGCCACGCCCCTAATTAGTATCGCGACATCTTTTAATGTATAGAGTTCATGTATTTATTTTTAGAGTCAGCAAAAAAAGTCTGTGGATTATAAGTTTTAGGCTCTCATTTTTAAAAGATGCAAATCCTTTTTATCATTTTAATATTTATGTTTATTAAGAGAGAGAGAGAGAGAGAGAGAGAACTATTTATAGTTAGGACTAAAGCATGTTTTTGTTTACTTAAGTAAAGAATGACGCAGCAATTGATGTCTCTCAATGTTTCTTTACGTTTAATGTGTGAATATTATTTCAGAGGATGTCTGGTTGAAGCCATCCAGATCTGGTGTAGAATTAGCTTGAACAAAAGTTCTACTTCCTGTACAGTTTCTGTTTACATTTTTCCTCTATTAAACTACCTTTGAGAGAATACATTGCTTCTTTCCCCTTTCTCTAGCTTACAAAAAAAAATGAATAAAATGCCTAATTACAACTTCGTGTTCATCGGTCATCAGAGTTTTAGTTTAAAATTTATGTAACTTGATAAAAGCTAAATTTAGTTGGCTGTGCACTCTACAAATGATCAAAACAGCAAATTAATGTCTATACACACCACAGTTATTACAAACAGCAAGAAAGCTATTTTTAGTTAAAACCATAATATGGCGTTTTGGATTATAATGTATCAGACTAATATGAACCATAATGTTATCTCATATGTAATTGAACTTCATATTGAATAAAGTTTGACGAAAAAAATATTAATTCCATTGGCACATTCCAGAGAATTCATTGTTGATTCTTGCAGTTGACTTTATTTCCATTTGATTTACTTTGAAGTACATTTTGAGCGTGTTCTGTGCTGGATTCTCGTTGTCATGTGTTCGTGTTCGAACTAACCAAAGGCCACACATTAGCAGTACAACATGTCTCACTGTATAGGAGAAGACAGTGAATCCTCTGAACTAATGCTAAGTATTCTACTTAATAATGGCCGCCGTATCTCCGTAGGAGTGACGTAGTGCAGGGACATATTAGTACTTGAGCTAGTCCCATGTTTATATTGTGGACAAAAAAAAACATGACTTATTTCTGGTTTTCATCCAGACTTTTTCCTTCTCTGAGTCTTATTTCCCCCTCCCCCCCCCCCTCTCTCTTTCACTCTCTTACTTTCCGTTGAATCAAGACTTGCTACAATGTCTGCAGTAATCCAGTCATCCATTAGCCCTGGCACGTTTTTCTTATCACACCTGATCGCAGAGATCTTAACCCCCTCCCCCCACTGTCCATGTTTGCTGTCTTCTATCATGTGACCATGTTCTCCTTCGTCTTGTAATGTTAGATCTGGAGTGGATACAAAAATAAAACGTTTTACCGTTTTATATTCCCCATTTTTTTTTTGGGGGGGGGGGGGGGGGTTAAATTCTGAGCACGAGAATTAAGAAAAACAAAAACAAAATTCCATTAAAATACTTTGAACTTATTTGTTTTTCGTTCTTTTTTTTTTATCAGGCCGATTTCTATGAGTTTTCTTTTGCTCTTTTTTTCTCATTATTTCTTCATTGCTTTTTTCTTTGTTTTTCCATTTTCTTTCTTTGTTTCTTTCATTCTTAGTTTTTCTTGCATTCTTTGTTTATTATTTTTCCTTTCTTCTTGCTTTTTTTTTCCTTCTTTTTCTTTCTTCTCTTTCTTCCTTTGTTTCTTGCTTTATTTTTTTCTTATCTTTCTTTCTTCTTCCATTGTTTCTTGTTTTATTTTCTTGGCTTTTGTTTCCCTCTACAACTACAACAGTATGTATGAGTATATCTATCTGCCAGGAGACCATCTTTCAATGTTTGCTCAGCTTCACACTTAGATCTACGACAGTCGTGTGCATAATGTGTATAGTGGACACTGCTGACCTGACATGGTAATTGTAGAGAGCACACAGCACATTGGGCGTCCTGGTTGTTTTACTACTTGAAGTTATCATTTCATCTCACGTTTCGACCTGACATCGTCCATAGGGAGAAGTCATCCTGACCTCAGTGAGAGGTCATCTAGACTGCAGTGAGAGGTCATCTTGGCCTGACTGAAAAGTCAAGTCATATTGGATTCAGAAGTCATATGTAGCCTCAGCGAGAGGTCATATTGGTCAACGTCATAGTGAGAAGTCATCTTGGCCTCAGTGAGAACTCATAATAGCCTTAGCTAGAGGTCACACTCCATCTTCTGTCATTTTGTATCAGCTTGAGGTCAAATAGGTCATATTGAGGAGTAATCTTGGCCCATGCGAGAGGTCCTTAGATTTCCACAAAGACAATTAAAATTTTGGCTGTAAACTCTGAGAATGTCTCAACAGCTTTAGAGCATGTTTATTTTGAGATTTAGCACTTTAAAAACACAACAAAACGCTTTTAAAACTTTACGTTATTGCAATTTATAACCAAAGGGAAAAAAAAGCGACTGGTGAGATAAAGCCCTTGTTTAAAAAGAAAGGATAAAGTGGGTCGAGGACAATCTAGAGTTGGAGTGGGGAGGTGCGGCGGAAGGTGTTGAGAATGAAGACAAGAACAATCTGAAGGGATCTTAATAATGTACAACTCCTGTCTTCCTGCTTAAAGGTGATTGGAAAAAGGGGGGAGGGCTGTGCCAGAACGCTTGTCCGACACAGCTCAACTGAAATATAATTCAATTTCCACTGGCACTTGATGCTGGAGATGTTGTATCATTGCGCCATCCTTGTTCTCACGAATGGAACTATTTCTTTGTCCCCTTTACTTCAGTATGTTATATTTAACCTTCCGCATCTTCACTTCCGTTAAAGACTTCGGCTTGGAACTAGGAAATGCACCCTGTTGCGTGCCCCCCCTCCAAACATATAAACAACTTGACCACATAAACGACAGGAAGAGACCAACGCGTTTTATACTTATCTTATTGCGGCAGCGACAGATCTCATCTATCACCTTTCGTACTGCACCATCGTAAAAGCAGCCACTGCGCATCCACGCACGTGAAAATGATAAAAATAAGATAATTTTTCAATTTATCAACGTCAGGTGAAATTCAACTTTTAAAATATGAAATGTGTTAGTAATGACAGAGGCATAGCTATGGTTGGGGGGGGGGAGTGGGGGAGAATTTGAAAATCCCCCCCGGGCCCCCTCCAAATGAGTGTTTCCTATATTAAATATGACGCAAAATGCCGGGGCTCCCAAAGAGGCCAAACCCCCGAGCCCTCAAAAGACGTCGAATTCCTAGCTACGCCACTGAGTAATGAATTCCTCTTTCTAAATATCTGTGTGTACGGTGCGTGTGAAATAAACTGAAACCTAAGGAGAAAAAAAAGGGAGGGGCTAAAAGAAATAGAAATGGGAGATGAATGAGAGAGAGGAGAGAGGGAGAGAAAAAGAGAGAGTTGTGTATTCCAAAGCCTGAGCATATGGGCAACAAGAAAAGTTGCCTTCAATGAACATACGTACATGGGCAACCCAGTTTACGATGAATCAAAGCACGCTCCTGGGCCACAAAATTAGGTATCAAATCGTCCACTAGGGCAATACTTGGCCAAACAAAATCTGGATCTCTCAATTCTTATACACACACGGGCAAAAAGTTTAAAATCAATAAAAACATGCACAGGTTCATGAAAATTAGGATCAGTTAGAGCACACATAGGGGCAACAAAATTAGGATCAGTTAGAGCACACGTAGGGGCAACAAAAATTAGAATCTGTTACAGCACACATAGGGGCAACAAAATTAGGATCAGTTTGAGCACACATAGGGGCAACAAAAATTAGAATCTGTTAGAGCACACATAGGGGCAACAAAATTAGGATCCGTCAGACCACACATAGGGGCAACAAAAATTAAAATCTGTTAGAGCACACATAGGGGCAACAAAATTAGGATCAGTTTGAGCACACATAGGGGCAACAAAATTAGGATCAGTTTGAGCACACATAGGGGCAACTAAATTAGGATCCGTCAGAGCACACATAGGGGCAACAAAAATTAGAATCTGTTAGAGCACACATAGGGGCAACAAAATTAGGATCAGTTTGAGCACACATAGGGGCAACTAAATTAGGATCCGTCAGAGCACACATAGGGGCAACAAAATTAGGATCAGTTAGAACTCACAGAGGGGCAACAATTATAGGATCAGTTAGAGCACACGTAGGGGCAACAAAATTAGGATCAGTTAGAACTCACAGAGGGGCAACAATATTAGGATCAGTTAGAGCACACGTAGGGGCAACAAAATTAGGATCAGTTAGAACTCACAGAGGGGCAACAATATTAGGATCAATTAGAGCACACATAGGGGCAACAAAATTAGGATCAGTTAAAGCACACGTAGGGGCAACAAAATTAGGATCAGTTGGAACACACAGAGGGACAACAAACTTGAAATCAGTAAGATCTTGCACATAAAACAAAACTGGCATACTCAGAGTTTGCAGGACGCTCCAATGTAGGTTTTTAAAAAATTTCTCTGCGTTGGTGAAAACAATTCAACCTAGATCCTGTATGGAGCCAAAAGTCTTAATTTCCTATTTTAAACTTTCGAAGAATCTCTGGTGCGCATTTCTGTTCCCTACTTCTACGAGCTGCGTAGGACTAGACGACCAGAGGACTACAGGGTCACTGTTTGAGACGGACATTATTTTTTGTTCCCATTCTTTCTTTGCACTGTCATTAGTGTTGAGTTCTGCATGCCCCAGGCATTCAATGGACTCCGGCGTTGATCACGATGTTGGGGGAACAGGAAGTGACGTACTTGCTAGTTACAAACACCTAGAAAGCACGCGATGCTAGGGCACGTGACGACCGAACTCTTGTCCAGCAGAACCAATAGAAAGAACATATTATCTTCTGTGTGTGTGTGGGGGGGGGGGTGGAGGATTGAGTTTCAATAGGAGTTTCTTGGAGAATGTTTCAAGTACATACGGTTTTGTTTATTATCAGCTCTTGTCAGGTGATCAGTTGAGGAGTTTGTTTGAGCACAAGGAATCCAATGATTCAATTCTTAATGCGATAATTGCATCCTTTAGATCTCTTAATTCAAGTTCTAGAACATTCGTAAGATGTTACAAATTGTATAGTTAAACATGTACTTTAATTTATTTTTTAAAAGTATAATTAGAACACCAAAACATCGAAAACAATGTTGGCTATGATTATAAAATAATATATATTTAAAAAAAACTAATTTTATTTCGTTAAAGAAGACCAGATACTTTTTTTACTTTTTTTGTTTGTTTGTAATGTGAACTTTTAAAATACTTTATTATGCTTTAATGCAATCAACTGAAGTGTTACTGGCAAGTTCCTCTGTATTATTAGCTTGTACAGTTGCCTTTAATCCTTCTACTTTGAAGTCTCCGCTTCCTAATGTTGTGAACAACTAAGCTGGTCATAGCCTTGGGTTTCAGAACATTTCACTTTTTAAAAAAAAATTAGACTTTAATTAGTTTTATTTGCTTTTAAAATTAATTTCAATTAATAACCTATTTAGCCGAGAACCAAATTGATTTCTCAGCAACTAGCCGTTCAGTCATTAGTATTAAAACCATGAGTCACGATCAGATCCAACGATTTGTTTACAAAAATATTGTCGGCGGGTCACAACAGTTGCTTTTAAATATCTCCAAACAAAATTAAGTAATACCCCCCCCCCCCCGCCTCACCTACCTCTCTCTTCTCCTACCGACGACATTTGCTCGGCATTGTAGACATTTGGATAAACAAAAAATACCCAATAATTTCTGTAGATCCTAAACACAAACATTTGTGGATATCACCTTTATATATGTATTTGTGTGTGTGTGTGTTTGTTTGTTTGGAGGGTCACGTGTCCAAATAATCCGATCACTAACGTTACTTTATCAGTCAGTAATTGAACCTCCATTCAAAATAGCTCCCTGTAGATTTTTTTGGTTAGTGTTTTTGTTTTGAAATGCTCAATATTGGACACTATTTTGTGTGAATGTTTTTGTAACTGAGGGACACCCCATAAGGTGAACAAGTACACGCGTACTCCCCGGTGATAAAACTAAGCGGGCCGTATATCACATTGGACAGGTAAAGTTGTTGACGCATCCCCCCTCCCCACCTTTTTGATATTTTCTCCTTTACACAAAAAAAAACACGACTTGAGACACACCCACCCACAATATCTTTGGCTTGAGATACACACACACACAGTTTAGACTCCGGTCCCCCTTCCCCATTGTTTTAACAGTCCAATTGAATAATGTGCAAGTAATGTTTGGAAATGTTTCACAAGACATTGGGGGGGGGGGGAGGTAACATGGAGTCAAGATCTCATCTGGCGCTTTCTTTGAAACAAAGTTGTTTTTGACTTTAGGGATAACGACAAAGACTCGGCTCCCTCCCTGCTCCCCTCTGTTTCTGGCACCCAGCTGAGTCTTAAAGGAGATTCGAACAGTGACGTAAACGTGTTTCTATCCTGAGTGAGAAATAAAGGGGCCTCCAAGTTTTGACCCCCCCCCCCCAAAAAAAAAATTGTTCCCATCGACTCCTCCTACCTGTATATGTATAACTGTATACTCTGTGTATATAGAACTTTTTTTGTCTCCGTGCATTGTTTCAAGTTCTCGCCTTGAGGTGTAATCTTTTGTTAGGGTTGACGTGTATCTATATATTGTTCTTTCAATAGCCCGTTTCCTGTCTCCTCTCGTGTGACTTATTACTGGCGTGAGTGCTGGCGTCTCCTTGACACAACAGCATGACTCACTTTTACCTCTTTCTTCTCACTTTGGGATGTGCAGTCTGGGATGTACAGTCTGGGATGTACTATCAGGGATGTACAGTCTGGGATGTACAGTCTGGGATGTACTATCAGGGATGTACAGTCTGGGATGTACAGTCTGGGATGTACTATCAGGGATGTACAGTCTGGGATGTACAGTCTGGGATGTACTATCAGGGATGTACAGTCTGGGATGTACAGTCTGGGATGTACTATCAGGGATGTACAGTCTGGGATGTACAGTCTGGGATGTACTATCAGGGATGTACAGTCTGGGATGTACAGTCTGGGATGTACTATCAGGGATGTACAGTCTGGGATGTACAGTCTGGGATGTACTATCAGGGATGTACAGTCTGGGATGTACAGTCTGGGATGTACTATCAGGGATGTACAGTCTGGGATGTACAGTCTGGGATGTACTATCAGGGATGTACAGTCTGGGATGTACAGTCTGGGATGTACTATCAGGGATGTACAGTCTGGGATGTACAGTCTGGGATGTACTATCAGGGATGTACAGTCTGGGATGTACAGTCTGGGATGTACTATCAGGGATGTGCAGTCTGGGATGTACAGTCTGGGATGTACTATCAGGGATGTACAGTCTGGGATGTACAGTCTGGGATGTACTATCAGGGATGTACTATCAGGGATGTACAGTCTGGGATGTACTATCAGGGATGTACAGTCTGGGATGTACAGTCTGGGATGTACTATCAGGGATGTACTATCAAGGATGTACAGTCTGGGATGTACAGTCTGGGATGTACTATCAGGGATGTACAGTCTGTGATGTGCAGTCTGGGATGTACAGTCTGGGATGTACTATCAGGGATGTACAGTCTGGGATGTACAGTCTGGGATGTACTATCAGGGATGTACAGTCTGGGATGTACAGTCTGGGATGTACTATCAGGGATGTACAGTCTGTGATGTGCAGTCTGGGATGCACAATCAGGGATGTACAGTCTGGGATGTACAGTCTGGGATGTACTATCAGGGATGTACAGTCTGTGATGTGCAGTCTGGGATGTACAGTCAGGGATGTACAATCAGGGATGTACAGTCTGGGATGTACTATCAGGGATGTACAGTCTGGGATGTACAGTCAGGGATGTACTATTAGGAATGTACAGTCTGGGATGTACAATCAGGGATGTTTTTTTTTTTCTTCTTTTTTTTTTAATTAGGGATGTACTATCAGGGATGTACATTCTGTGTGGTTTCACCTGTAGCTCACGCGATAATATGAAAAACTACTCATTAATTGTTGTTTCAAATTATGTCCGACTTATTTGCATATTAAATAGTTTTTTTCTCATTAAAAAAATTTAAATTTTTTTTAAATGTAGTCTTTAGTATGACAGAACTTACATAACTTAACAATAAAATTGTAAAATAATATATTTTTTGACCAAAAATCTAAAACCATTTGCATTAATGTATTAAAAAATAGTACATAAATATCTCCCTTACTAAAAAGCCTCCGGTATTTGTTACTATTAATAGATAGAAAAAAAAACTGCTTGCATAATTGATTTAAAAAATTAGATTTTTCGCTTTCAGAGAAGAAAAAAGTAGCCGTTGCATCAGAACTTTGAATGATCTAAAGTATCATGGATGTCCGATTTTCATTTTCTCTTCTGGTTTCTGAGATCTAAATGGGACGGACGGACAGACAGGCCACACAAAACTAGTGCGTCTTTTCCCCTTTCGGGGGCCGCTAAAAAACAAAACAAAAAAAAGCGAGCGCTTTGCTTGGCGCGAATACCCGGGTATATACTCGAATCTTCCAGCTTTAAATGAAACATTGTTAACACGAACAAGTCTATTAGTATGTCAGTGAGGTGCCTCTGCTGCCAATGCTAGACTACAAGGCTGTATCTTGACAAAGCCTTATAGCGCCCAGTATTCCAATTTCCGTAGAGGAAACCAAAAAAATATTTTTCACCAGACGATTCTGATAGTGCATCGTTTCTCCCGATATTAATAAAATAGGCAATATAGGATCAATGTGACATTAAGAAAAAGATCAGCTGTTAAACGAATCCAATCCAAGATTGTCTTCCTGCGCACTGGGCGTCAAGCTGTCTCCATAGAAATTGGCCCAATGTTTGCGGCCTCTTGCCAACTTATGGCAAGATCCTCCACGAAGATGCAGCGCCATGTTATATACGCAGATGTCCCCTTCCCTGACTGTCGTTCATTTAGAACAAACAAACAAACAAACGGTGAAAAGAGACAATCTGGCCATTTGCGGGCAGAGTGCAAGAAAATCTGGCAATCTAATGTTGACATCGTCTGCGAGACTGAATATATTGCGTCATATCACAGAACTTATGAAAATGGTCAGTTGCCCAAAGCGACAAAAGTACGGCTCCAAACTGACGCAGCCATATGAAGATTAGCTATTTAGATCTATCACACAATGAGCAAGTAAAAATTATTTTTTTAGAATTCTGGGCTTCAAAAAAACTGAGTCAGCAGTGGACTACGTAGGCGAGGTATGCTGACAGTGCCAGACCGCAATCAATAATATCTTTCTTTTTTTCAGGGATATCCTTGTCTACAAGATGTAGATTAAAACAAAATAGCAAGAAAGAAAAAAAAAGAATAAGATTTTAATGTAAAAGAAACGAAGCCTCTCCAAATCCAAAAGACTGTCATTGGTCTAATACAAGGTATTGGACAAAAGGGACGGGCCGGAGGGGGGAACACAATACGTGTGATGCTCGTAGCGGTTTATTTGAAGCGCACACCTTTGGTGAAAGGGAAGTGAATTCTTGTGATACGTTCTTGTTGGAGACGACCTCCAGACTGTCTAGCGCTATAATCGCAGCTCCAGTGTCGCACGTTATTAAGTGTAGTCTCTTCAGGATGTATCGTTGCATTTATAAATGTCGCGCTTATTTGTTCCCATGGCGCATTTTTTAAATTGGATTCTCCGAGATAAGGTGTTCAAGACTGAATTATTTTAAAACAAAAACTAGTTATATGCTGAGCAGGTTAAACAAAGAGAAAACGTTCGCTTACATAACTACATTCCATGTGGAGAAATAGATATATAATCGAATAGGGGAGAATGTATACATATATATATATATATACACACACACACACACACATACATACATATACTCAAAATCGGCCGCCGAAGTGGTCCACCCAGGCAGGAAAAAAGGCAGGTTTCAATATTTTCAGAAAGAATATCAGAATGAAATTCTATCAAAGGCAAATGACAGAAGAATGGAGAGAAGGTTGACAGATCCTATATGGTGCCTCAAAGGTCCAGCAGACTAAGGAATAGGTGAAAGTGATTGTGTAGTTAGATCTAACTGATGTCTTATAATGAGTATCTAATTGATCTAATTGTTTCGAAAGGGTCAATCTCTTATTCGAAGCCTCAAGAAAAAAACATTTCCGCAAAAAAAAAAAATTCCTTTCATTTTGAGTTGCTGTTTGTGTTATTGAATTGCATTTCGAGTGATAATACGAAAAGCTACATATTAATTGTTGTTTTAAATTATGTCCAACGTATTTGCATAGTAAATAGATTTTTTCTCCTTAAAAAAAAACTTAACTTTTTTTTTTGTAAATGTAGTATTCAGTATGACTGAACTTTTATCACTTTGCAATATAATTATTAGAAACTAATCTAAATCCATATGCATAAATGTGTTTCAAATGTGGTAAATAGTTATCTCCCTTACTAAAAAGCCTCCAGTGTTTATTACTATTAATAGTGAGTAGTTGTACAAATGGTGTATTTTTAATGAAAAAAACTGCTTGCATAATTGATTTAAATAATTAGATGGTTCGCTTTCGGAAAAGAAAAAAAGTAGCCGTTGCATCAGAACTTTGAATGATCTAAAATATCATGATGTCCGATTTTCATTTTCTCTTCTAATTTCTGAGATCTAAACGGGACGGATAGACAGGCCACACAAAACTAATAGCGTCTTTTCCCATTTCGGGGGCCGCAAAAAAAAACTTTTAAAAATTCTCATCAGCATAAGGTTAGAAATTCTTGTCGGAATTTTTCTGAGACCTAAACTGAATCCATATATAACAGGCAATAAATATTGAGGCGACACTCTATCAATGTTTTGTCTCTATTGTGTGTGCTACTAGGAAAGTGAAAGAACGAGGTTCAAACCTCCAAACTTTGATTGCTTCTTGATGCTGTCAACGTTGAAATGTTTTCCTATAGGACTGGGAGGGTGGGTATAAAGGACAAATTCAAATGTCTAAATTCGCGTTGATAATTAGAAGGCAAACGATTTTTTTGTTTTCATTTGTGTTGTGGATGGTGGCCTGGTCGTATGCTCTCTTGAGTGTCGTCACGACAATCACGAGTTCCAACCCTGTCCGCTTCCATCCCCCCGCCGTCTTGCAGAAGGCTGTGACGTAATCATTTCTTATCCGAAGGAACGTCCGGAACGTTTCAAAGAACAAACAGGATTGAATAGTGAAAGATATGACCAGTGGTCAGTAACTCCAATAACCTGATCTACGCCATGATGTGCCAAAGACGATGTCTTGTTAGCATCTTGACTTGATCAGACAGACAGGAAACAACCTGAAAGGCTATTCACTTCAATTGGAGAAAAAAAAACGTTCGTTTGTATCCCCCCCCCTTTTTTTTTTTTCATTTTTTTGTGTTAGGTCTGTGTTTCTTGAAATGAAAGAGGCCAAACCTTGTTTAGATTATGGTTCTGTTGATCCGTATGCGCGCCTCTCTCTCTCTCTCTCTTTTTGTGGGAAAGAGATGCCAGACTAAGAAAAAAGTGGGAGCCAGGGAACAAAACGCCAGCGTCTTGTCTTGAAAGGCGGCTAAGATTACAGTTAATACTGACTATTTGTTACTGCTAGCTTCTCAAACCCCTAGGAACCTCTTTCAACAAAAAAAAAAGTTTGGCTAATATAAAGATAAAGCCTCACAGAGAAATAAGTGGGACTGCTTTAATTTAGCTACTCCCCCTATTATTCAGAGATCGATTTACGCAAAGGCGATTCCTGGAGTATCTTGAGCAGGCTGGGTGGTTGGTTATTATTGCCTGACCAAAATGTCTCTTTTTAATTTTTTCTCTCCATTTTCCCCTTTTACACACACACTCTCTCTCTCTCTTCACACACATGCGCACACGCACACACAAACACACACGTTTATATAAATATATATATATATTTAAAATGATACAATAGCAAGAAACGCGTACATATACAATTTTATTCCCTATCTATCTATCTATCTATCTATCTATCTATCTATCTATCTATCTATCTATCTATCTATCTATCCATCCATCCATCCATCCATCCATCCATCCATCCATCCATCCATCCATCCATCCATCCATCCATCCATCCATCCATCTATCTATCTATCTATCTATCTATCTATCTATCTATCTATCTATCTATCTGTCTGTCTGTCTGTCTGTCTGTCTTACTCTGCTATCTTCCTCCTCTATTCCCAGCCCCTCTCACTCTCTCTTTATATATATATATATAAACTCGGAAGTTTTTACTGTGAGGACCGTTGTGGATGAGCAGTTCAAAAATTCCGGTCTTGTAATGTCTTAAACATCCAATAGAAAACTGAAGAATTATTGCGAGGCGGGAGGGTGTTCCAGGAGGTGTCAGTAAAATGGAATATCGTCAGCTCGTTGAAAAGGAGGTAAGGGTGGAAAGTGAGGCCAAAGGTCAAGGGTCGCATCTTCTTCTCGTTTTTCGTGTCTTCTCAGCCTCTACCCCAACCCCCCCTGTGCTACTCAGAGAGATGAGAAAAAAAAACCCTCGCCTGTTTGTTTCCTTAGGCTGGAGCTGTGTTGCAAAGAATTACGTTTAGTTCAAAACACATGGCAGTGGTCGGAGAGAGAGAGAGACTGAGAGAGAGAGAGAGAGAGACTGAGAGAGAGACTGAGAGAGAGAGACTGAGAGAGAGAGAGACAGAGAGAGACTGAGAGAGAGAGAGAGACTGAGAGACAGAGAGAGAGAGAGAGAGAGAGACTGAGAGAGAGACTGAGAGACAGAGACAGAGAGAGAGAGAGACAGAGAGAGACTGAGAGAGAGAGAGACAGAGAGAGAGAGAGACAGAGAGAGAGAGAGAGAGACTGAGAGAGAGACTGAGAGAGAGAGAGAGTGAGAGAGAGAGTGAGACTGAGAGAGAGAGACTGAGAGACTAAGAGAGAGGGAGAGAGACTAAGAGAGAGAGAGGGATGGAGGGAGGGAGAGAGAGAGAGAGGGAGAGAGACTGAGAGAGGGGGGGCAAAAAAGATGGCAGCTTAAGACTAGATGCATGAAAAAAAAATGTTCGCCTCGCGCCATAACTCGCCCTGTCATAAATTGTTTTCTGAAAACCTCCCAACCTGCCCCCCTCTGCACGCCTTCTCTATCTCTCCCCTGGGCCTCTACCTTCCCACCCCATGCCGTCCCCACACTTACATCGCTCTCTCGCAGGGTACTCACGGCAACGTGCGAACTGAAGCAGCCTCATGTGCTGGCCTATTACCATTTGGGCGTGTAAACGGCATCCGCCGCCGCTGATATAGTCATCCCTCTTCCCCCCCCCCCCGGCCCCTGTATATTTGTGTGTGTGTGTAAGAGTGAAAAAGAGAAAGAGACATTCGTGGTCTTTCTGAGGCCCTTTCTCCTACACTTTTCGACTGTACCCCTGTGTGGAGTTAAACATCTGCAGTACCTCCGCCCCTATCGCCTAACTCATATCGTTAGTGGCATTTTGGGTCTCCACGTAATCACTCTTGTCTCTAAGAATAGAGGTACTCAACCTTTACGTCCGGGGTGAGGGGCATTTAAATTTCACGCGTCTTTAGGGGGCCGCATCGTGATCTGAGCTTCACTGTACTGTGTGGTCAGAGGTTTGAGGAGCTGGATAGCCCCCCTTTCCCCTCCCACATTACCTTTTAACGTGACGTGTATCTGTAGCTGGCGACTCTTCATCCTGCACCCCCTTCTGTAGTCCATAGCTAGAAATACACGATTCTTAATTTACACAAAATAACCTGTTTTTAGTTTTTGCCTATCTTGTAATCCTCGTTCAAACTTTTTGGGGAGCTTATGAGGCAACACTGCTGACTCTTGTTAATACCACAGATACACCACAAGCTAACTATGTATAGTTATCCGCTATTGATCAAATGTCCAATAGATTGTTGTACGAGGAATTCGGGTTTTGAATCGCAATACTTTTGTGTAGTCGTGTTGAGTTAGAAAGACTTACTAAGCTGAATGTGTTGACATAACACATCTGGACGTCCATCTGTCTTGAAGCTAATTACATAGTAACATCATTAGCGAGCCCCAGAGAGGAGGCATCCACAGACTTCAAACAATCCCAGTCTCTCCTAGTCACTTGTGAATTATCACCGTTGGGGGAAAGGGAAATTGCAGAAAGAGAGAGAGAGAGAGATGGCTCAGGTCGGTGTCAGAAAGTGAGGGAGTTTTCTGCAGGACTGACACCCACTTCACAGCCTGGGTTACTGGATCTGTTGTCTGGACAGGATGGCGAACATATACACGTCACCTTCATTGTACTTCAGTTTATTTCATTGTACTTCATTAATGTTCATTATTGTACTTGATTGTTGTACTTCATCATTGTACTTCATTGTATTTCCATATCTTCTCTTGCAACAATGTAGGGCCATTCTAAAATCGATTCTTTCCATATAACAATGGATGGAATCTTTTATTTCCTTCTATTTTACCTGTGCACACAAATATTTTCCATTATTTTGTCATTGTTGAATATCTTGTTCATGAGCGCTGTGTATTTCTAGACATTCTGACTGTGTACCTCTTTCATTCTGTAGATCTTTCCCTTCTCTCTCTCTCTCTCTTATTCTGTCAGGTTTGAAGAAATGAAAGTATCCTTGATCTTAGATGGGAAGGCAAGGGCGTCGCTACCCCCTCCACCTGTAGTGCTAGAGCTGTTGTTCTAACTTTTGTTGGAAATTCTCTCCCCCCTTTTTTTTTTGTCCACCCCTCCCTCCAGGTCCAGCGGCGCTATCCAGAAGTATAACATAAGAAAACTAAATAAAACAGGGGAGGGGTGGGGGCTAAACATCTGATCCTTTGTTGACTTTATCCGATGCTGCTCGGTAAGAAAAAAATAAAAGTCCTTCGCATTCCCCCCCCCCGGTACTCCCTGCCCTCCTTACCTCCTCAATACTCTCTGAAAAGCTCTCTCCCTCTCCCTCTTTTATTATTTTTTTTGCACACTGAAAATGAATGTGACATTTTGCAGGACCGTGAGCCTGGTGGGTGGAAAGCCTACTCTTTATTCGAACCTCTTTCCGAAGAACCCACGCTTCTCCAGTTAGATTGAATCCGTCAGTTGCGGCATTGTTTTGTGTATTGTCACTGGCTATTGACCCAGGTGTTTGCTGGCATTAAGTAGATCAAATTTTCAGATGGCTCAGATCTTAATTTGTAGCAATGCCTAATACAATAGCTAAATAATCTGAGCATATTAAACAAAAAGCTTAATTTGAAAAAATGACTCAGAAAAGAATTATACCAAATAGGTCATGCCTACATCTGTATAGATGTTAGAATCTAGACAATTTTCATACTGGATTGTTACCAAGTGGGCAAAAGTAATAACAACTTAAGAATAATAAAAGTCATACAACTTGTACATTGCAGACGAAAGCTGAATTGTCTTGTAATACTAAAATGATTGTTTTGAAGTTCATTTAATTTGTGATGTAGTTCTAATTTGTCCTAATCCCATGAAGTCACAATACAGAAATGAGGAGAAAAAAATCAACACCAGATTTTTTGTTGCCATAATGTGTGCACTGTGAACCACTGCTTCTGGGGATGAAACTATTGACTTTGACACACAATCTAGATTTTAGTATTATTTTTGTAAATATATTATCAAAGAGTGCTTAATATTGATGTTTTAGTGATAAAAAAACACTACTTTTTCATAGCATTTTGTTTTATAATTTAGTTACCACCATTTTTTTTTGTCCAAATTCACTGTCTGACAAATAGAAAGAATGAAAGAAAGTTATTGTCTAGTTTTGACGTCTAAATCTACCACTTCTACTTTTGTGAATATCAAGCACGAAATAAGACAACTTCGAACATGTTCCAATAACATCACACTTTTTGGAAGTTCCATTTTGGTTTGTTTAAAGTCGTCCACAGGATACTCAAAGTACTTCGTAAAGTCTTGTGTGTGTGTGTGGGGGGGATTTTCTTTCTCACTTTCCTTCTTTATCTTCTTTCACACACTCTCTCTCTCTCCCTCTCTCTTTTACTCACTTTATCTCTGTATCACACACACACACACACTTACTTTGTTAAGATGTGAGTAGTTCTAGATGTTTTAGATAGAGGACAGTCTAAAGTAGGAGTATGTTCTTTCATATAGTTGACGGTCATGAATCGTGCTGATTGGTGTCAGTGTAAATACTCTGCTATCACTTTGATAGATTTCTCTAAAACAATTTTGTTTTCACTTAGCACTTTAACTCTTTGAAATGTGATCACTGTGTATGGACTCAGTGTGCGTAGGGTTAATGTATCTTCTGTTTTGTTCTTGTCAAACATTGTCATGAATGACTGTTGTCATAAATTAGTTGGTATCTGACACTTGCATCTACTTTTACCTGCTTTGCGTAATACCTATTTGGTCAAAACACATACACAGAGAGAGAGAGAGAGAGAGAGAGAGAGTCAGTCAGTCAGTCATTACAACAGAACGACGCAACCAAACCAGCATTACATTTACTAGCGACAAACATTCTCAACGCAACCCAATCTGAGGAAACAAACTTAGCCTACAATTTCTTAAGCATTACCAACAAACTCTAGCCGCATGTAGCTCAGATGTCCTCGCAAATCCTTTGTGCGATGGTAATAAATATTTGTCTTAAAGGCCAAGGTCGCCTACAATGTATGCAAGAGTGTAAAGCTACACGCTGAGATGATTTTAAGTTGTTTTTTTTTAAAGTAATCTTTGTGGTTATTTACACTCAGACGCCGCCTTGAAATGCAACAATCTTTGTGAGCAATAATTCCAGACTCGAGACGCGATAAGTGCAGTTCTGGCCAGCGTGAGCTGTAATTTTCTGATGAAAAAACCTCCATAAAGCGGAGCATGCACGCTATAAATTCTCGCTCCTCCATATTCCGAGCAGAAACTGTACATTCTGAAATTTATCAACATTGTCGTTTGGAGAGGGGAGAGTTGTTAGGGGTGGCAATCGCTTATTTGTCCTGGAATTAACGCCCCTGAAATGAAATGAAACTTGGTTGTCTGCTCTTTGATGTTTTTTTTTTTTTATATTCAATGTCTGTTGCACTTTATGGAGTAGCCAAACCTGTCAACGATATATCTATTAGGAACATAGATATGTGTGTAGGACTGTTTTATAGAATATTATATATATATATATATATATATATATATATATATATATATATATATGTGTGTGTGTGTGAAATATACATAAACTAACACACGAGTCCTCTTTGTAGATTTCTCCTCGGCTTTCAATACCATACAGCCACATCTAATGATAAACAAACTGAGTAACTTAAATGTAAGCCCTTACTTGCAAGCATGGGTTCTAAACTTTTTAACCCAACGGCCCCAGTATGTTAAAGTCAACAACACCAAATCGTCAACTCGAGTACTATGTACGGGTGCTCCACAAGGTTGTGTACTTTCTCCTGTACTATACACTCTTTACACTAATGACATAAGAAGCATCTATGACTCAGTTAAACTCATTAAATTCGCTGATGATACTGCCATAGTCGGTCTTATTTCAGGAGACGAAACTCAGTATCGAAGCTCGATAGAAGAGTTTACAAACTGGTGCACCGACAACTTTCTAGAACTGAATGTAACAAAAACTAAAGAACTTATAATAGATTTTAGAAAGAAAAAACAAACTATACGTGAACTGCAAATAAACACTACATCTATAGAACAAGTAAAGGCATATAAATATCTAGGCGTTATCATCAACAACAAGCTTTCATGGGAAGACCACCTTGGAACTCTGACAAAGAAAACAGCCCAGCGACTCTTTTTTCTATACAAACTCAACAGTTTTAAATTAAACAAGAAGATCCTTGAGACATTTTACGGCGCAACTGTACAAAATCTGCTAACATACGGAATAAGTTGTTGGCAAGGCAACGCCTCATCTTAACTGTTGCAACGTCTAGAAAACATCATTAAAAAAGCATCAAAAATTACATTCACAACATTACCACATTTAAAGGAACTTTTTGAACAAACGAGCCTAAGGAAAATCGAAAAAATCTTGGAAGACAACGGCCACCCGCTCCATCAGAACTACGCCAGGTCGTCGCGAAGTGGGCGACTTCTGTCAATCAAAACAAGAACGGAGCGTTACAAAAACTCGTTCGTACCTCACTCGGTCAGACTATATCACCGCCACTCATTGATCAGGGAACATGAAATGCACCAAGATACCTGTGTGTAGTCGCTGAATGAACTCTTCATGTTGTCTGTTGTATTTATGTGTATGTTTCTGTTGTGTTGTCTTTATATGAGAAACGAGTCCTTGTAATCACAACAAATTTCCGTAAGGATCAATAAAGCAGTCTTAGTCTTAGTCTTAGTCTTAAGTTATTCTTAATACGGTAATAATAATAATGGTGTGCTTTGATGGTCTACCCATTATCACTATGACATTATCTTACAATTTATATTATTAGCGTTAATTATTTCGTATAGTATTTTTATAGAGTTATTCATAATGAATTGGTGAATGGCGTTGATAAGGGAAAATAACAGACTATTAAGCTGTAAAGTTCCTTTGTCTTTCTTAATGTCAGAAACATGTTATATTTATTTATTTCTAGTTCGGTTTTGTTTCAGACACATTTGTGCAATGTCACAAGAGAGAAAAAAAAAAGCCTTAACCATTTTGTGTTTTTTATTTTTTTGCTTCATATTCACTTGACCGATAGAAAGTAAAATAAAACAAACAACAGGTATGATGAAGTACCCTCAGCCTCTAGCAAATGGTAGCCTTGATATGATAAATTGGTCTGGACCAGTCTGGAGAGCCGGTAGTGTAAACCAAGTTTTATTACTGTCTCCCGCGGGCCCGTGTGATAGCCGACCTCTCCTAGATGCACTGTCGGCGACTGAGGTATGACAGGCTGCACTATCTGCAAAGTTGTACAACTTGAAACTATTTCTAGTCTCCGAATATTTGAAGGAACACATTGGCACGTTCTTTTAAAAGACGAAAAGTTCGTTTCAGATGTTCACAATGGTCTGTGGTCAGGACCTTATAAGATGTTCACAATGGTCTGTGGTCAGGACCTTATAAGATGTTCACAATGGTCTGTGGTCAGGACCTTATAAGATGTTCACAATGGTCTGTGGTCAGGACCTTATAAGATGTTCACAATGGTCTCTGCTCAGGACCTTATAAGATGTTCACAATGGTCTGTGCTCAGGACCTTATAAGATGTTCACAATGGTCTGTGCTCAGGACCTTATAAGATGTTCACAATGGTCTGTGCTCAGGACCTTATAAGATGTTCACAATGGTCTGTGCTCAGGACCTTATAAGATGTTCACAATGGTCTCTGCTCAGGACCTTATAAGATGTTCACAATGGTCTCTGCTCAGGACCTTATAAGATGTTCACAATGGTCTCTGCTCAGGACCTTATAAGATGTTCACAATGGTCTCTGCTCAGGACCTTATAAGATGTTCACAATGGTCTGTGCTCAGGACCTTATAAGATGTTCACAATGGTCTCTGCTCAGGACCTTATAAGATGTTCACAATGGTCTCTGCTCAGGACCTTATAAGATGTTCACAATGGTCTGTGCTCAGGACCTTATAAGATGTTCACAATGGTCTGTGCTCAGGACCTTATAAGATGTTCACAATGGTCTGTGCTCAGGACCTTATAAGATGTTCACAATGGTCTCTGCTCAGGACCTTATAAGATGTTCACAATGGTCTCTGCTCAGGACCTTATAAGATGTTCACAATGGTCTGTGGTCAGGACCTTATAAGATGTTCACAATGGTCTCTGCTCAGGACCTTATAAGATGTTCACAATGGTCTGTGCTCAGGACCTTATAAGATGTTCACAATGGTCTCTGCTCAGGACCTTATAAGATGTTCACAATGGTCTCTGCTCAGGACCTTATAAGATGTTCACAATGGTCTGTGCTCAGGACCTTATAAGATGTTCACAATGGTCTGTGCTCAGGACCTTATAAGATGTTCACAATGGTCTGTGCTCAGGACCTTATAAGATGTTCACAATGGTCTGTGCTCAGGACCTTATAAGATGTTCACAATGGTCTCTGCTCAGGACCTTATAAGATGTTCACAATGGTCTCTGCTCAGGATCTTATAAGATGTTCACAATGGTCTGTGCTCAGTACCTTATAAGATGTTCACAATGGTCTGTGCTCAGGACCTTATAAGATGTTCACAATGGTCTGTGCTCAGGACCTTATAAGATGTTCACAATGGTCTGTGCTCAGGACCTTATAAGATGTTCACAATGGTCTCTGCTCAGGACCTTATAAGATGTTCACAATGGTCTGTGCTCAGGACCTTATAAGATGTTCACAATGGTCTCTGCTCAGGACCTTATAAGATGTTCACAATGGTCTCTGCTCAGGACCTTATAAGATGTTCACAATGGTCTGTGCTCAGGACCTTATAAAGAGGAGAGGGTGTGATGATATAATACAGTTCACTAGTGTGATATTTCGTTGTATACTATAAGAATGAGTTGCTATGATAACTAGTAGAACCTTAGTTATTAAAGAAATCCACGTTCCGACCTATAAACAAGTTCAGTTCTTCAATCTCCAACCCGAATGTCCAGACAGAGATTTTCAAGTTGGTAGCAAAGCATTCTTGTTCACTTTAGTGATGACCTTGACCACTGAAATTTTGGAGCCGTTTGGGTCTGGGATGTGATCACCACTTTCAGAAACATAATTTCACAGCTGTAATTCAGCTAGATCTAGTATAAAAACAACTACAACTACATCTGCTGTAAAATGACTAGGTCTAATATAAACAACTAGATCAAGTTTAAGCAACTAGATCAAGTGTAAAACACTCAGCTCTAGTTTAAAACAGCCAAATTGTATCTTCTTGTCTTTTACATTTCAGGCATTCTAAAAAAAAAACAAGACATCCGCATGTTAATTTAGTCCGGCATGCTAGAGATAAAGCTCGACCAAGTCATTGGTTTTCAGGGCTGATTCAGGCAACCCGTTCAATGCTCTCATGACACTTGGGGAGAAAGAGTATCATAACAACTAGATGTGGTGTACAACAATAACAAACAACAAGGCTAACTGCACTTCTATTTTGCATTAGGACTATTGAGATAGGAGTCTGGAACTGACATGCTATCATTTTGTAAACATTTAGTTCCAGCTGGATTTCCAGTTCTATCCAAAAACCGCAAACGCTATCTTGTGTGTGTGTGTGTGTGTGCTTGAAGTTGTGCGCGTGTGCGGTGTACCCAATTTCATTTCTCAAAGCAATGCCTCTGTGCATGCTTACATTGAGACAGTTATGACCACGTTGACCAATGGGCTGCCTCCTGAAGACTCGTCCACTTGACTCGTCTCCCCACTTACCGTAAACGACACAGACATATGCCCTTGTCACGCACGCCGTGTGCAGTGCCTGCCATCCATCACCAGACGTGCATCTCCGAGGGTAAGTTGATGCCCTGCTCGCAGCCAATAACAATTTGCTGGCTTATTGGCGAGCCTGCGCTCACTCGGCCTCGGTAAAGGGAGCCCACTAATAAGAACAGATTGTTTCTTCATTACTCCCTTGTCCGTCGATTTCGTGTCCCATTGAGTTATAGACCTTTTCTTCTTGATTTCTATAATTTAGCTTTATAGTGTAAAGTTCTCTCCCTTAATGTCGTAATGCACTCAAAAAACCGAAAGCGTTCGCAATTCAAAGAGGGGAAAAAAATGCTAAGATAAGTGTTCTTGTTTTGATTTGAATAGTTTTAAACACTTTCATGAAATTTTTCAATATTAAGCTTACGATCTCATTTACAATGGGACAACAAAATCATTGAAATTGCGTGTAATTCATTTTTTTCTTTACTTTTATTTTCATGGCAAACTAGAGTTTCATTGATGTTTCTTTGCATTTGTTCTTTAATCGTCTGCTCCGAAGCCACCCCACTGCAGATTCTTTCGCCTCACTCATTTCACGCTTATTTCAGCAAAGATGTCATATTTATCTAGATCTTTCTTGGCTTGACTCGGTGCTCGGTACGCCTGTGGGGTCTCGGACAATAAAGTGCGCATGTCATCTCAGGTCATCCAGAACTAAGCAGAGCGCTCAAGGATTCCTCGGGGCGTTTGCAGCCACTTAGATCTACATCTACAGAAGAATCTTCATCCTGGTCTTAGTTCAGCTCTAGAGTAAAGTTTTATTTTATTGAGTGGTGACTTCGTGGTAACTTTTGCCTGGCATTGGATTTTCTATTTAAAATTTATTGTTGGCTTGCATTATGTATTTGTGCAGGGATTCAAATATATAGGCCAGAGAAGATAAAAGGCGGGAAAAGTCTGATTACTGTTGTACTATAGAGTTTTTAAAATCAGATACTGTTTGTATTTTATACATTTAGAGTTTGATAGCCAGTTCAGAAGTTTGTTGAGGTTGCACAAAAACTTGTGTCAAGTTGACCTAAAGAATGACGACAGCTTTTATAATTGTTTCTACGTCATACAGAAAATGTTTGTGGAAGTTCAGACGATCACATTAAGTTGTTTCCATCTGCCGCCTTTAAAACAAAAAATTATTTTAAATTGTCTACTCAGGAAATCGTTTTATTATTTTGAGATCGTAAACGAAAATTGCATTCAGTTTTATTGCATCCGGTGTTCTAGGTGTGCGGGCTGTGGTCTCTCTGTGTGTGGGAATGTCGCTATGGCCTATGTGTGTGTGGGAATGTCACTGTGGTCTATGTGTGTGTGGGGGGGAATATCGCTATGGCCTATATGTATGTGGGGATATTGGTGTGGTCTGTTTGTGGGGGGAGTGTCTCTGTGAGTGGGATATTGCCGTGGTCTATGTGTGTGTGGGAATGTCGCTGTGGTCTCTGTGAGTGGGATATTGCTGTGGTCTATGTGTGTGGGGCATGTCGCAGTGGTCTCTGTGAGTGGGATATTGCTATGGTCTATGTGTGTGTGGGAATGTCGCTGTGGTCTCTGTGAGTGGGATATTGCCGTGGTCTATGTGTGTGTGGGAATGTCGCTGTGGTCTCTGTGAGTGGGATATTGCTGTGGTCTATGTGTGTGGGGCATGTCGCAGTGGTATCAAAGTGTGTAATCCCTTAGTCGAACTCCCAGTAGGAGTTGATCTTTACTTCAGTGTTTGAAACCCTCTTTCAATGTGTGTCATACTAGTCAAGACTTGTTTGTACACCTGAATACACACCTATAGAAAACGACGCACGTGTGCTGTCGCCGTTAAGATGATAGCAAAAGTACGTCAGTCGCATCCTTTGCGTCCAGCCGTGTGTCGGGTTATTTGACTTTATGCCTCAACACTCCCCCTGCTTCCCCCTTCTCTCCCGTTTTTTTTCGGCTTTCTTTCGTCTTGAGGTCAGATCGTCTTCAAGGAGGGTTTTCTTCATATTCTTAGTTGAACTGTTTAGCTCGGGGGGGGGGGTATAGTATGGAGACTGACAAAGGTCATGTGATTTGTATACATTCTGCGCTCAGTTACGGGGTTTTTCCCCCACACAAATCCTTTCTGTACACCAGAAGATCTCGACCTCCTTAAGAAGAGATCACCTTCTCCCTTCGTTACTTAGTTGTCTGGTAGCTCTGTACTTGGGGAGTTTCTGGTGGGTTAACTAACGTTTACAGTCAGTGTGCTCATATAGGCAACATACGTGGGTCAAAGGTCTAGCAGTATACTTTGTCTAAAGGGCAATCCATATACTTTAGTTGAAGAGTAGGATACATACTAAGGTTGAATAGCTGGCCTTATACTTTGGTCAAAGGGCAGGTCATATACATCGGTAAAAAAAAAAAAAGACAGGTCATATATCGGGCTGGGACTTTCTGTAGAAAATCTTCATGTCAGGCTGATGGGAAACCTTCTATAATATCGCGTCTCGGAGACGAATGTTGACAATCAATGTTTCAAAACTTACCCAAAGACTGTGTGGAACTACACACACCCACACATTTTAATGTTTTATATATATATATATATATATATATATATATATATATATACTAGCCTGACATTACCCGCGGCCTGCGGGTCTAAGTTTGTGTTTACTAATCTAGTGGATTGGATTTAGATGTATGTTAAACTTAGCTAATGATCCTTTCAAGTTTTTTCTCTTTCGCTACGAAAATAAAATTAGGTTTGCGAAAATGGGTTTACCCGAAGCCGATACATTCATATCTATTAAAAACGAAAAGAGCGATAGCTTTGTTAAATGAATGGGATTATAAAGTGAACAATTAAACGAAATAATTTTTAGTACGCGATTCATGAACGAATATAGATCTAGGCCTATCTCAACTCGGCTTCGCAGCTTACGTAAACGAATGTGGTCTCTTAAAAATGCTTTAGAAAACCAAATTTGAATGCTTATTTGATCAAAATATGAAATGAATGGACTATAATTAGTATGTTCATGTGTTAAAGTATAAAACTATCTGTGCGAAGAGAAGTTTTATCATCTTAGAGTTGAATTAGAGTTTTAGATCTAGGGATGGGATTATAAAGTAAACAATTAAACGAATTAATTTTTAGTACGCGATTTATTACGGTATTGTCTAATGAAAGAATGTTCGTCAGGAAATCTGTAGTTACATATATAAGTAGCTAATTAATGTAAAAAAATGCTTTTGAAACACAAAATTGAAGGTCAATTTTATTATATAATGAAATCAAAGGATCTTCTTTTGTATTTTCATGTGTCAAAGTAAAAAACTATCTGCGCAAAGCATATTTCTTAAAATTAGATCTAGGTCTAAATCCTTTCGATCTTTTCTCATGTCAACATTGTAGACATGACCTAGATCCATAAAATACTATAGCTTTAATAGAGTCGGACAAATTTTTTTTTTAGGGTCTTAAGTTTGTTTTAGGGCTACAATACATACACTAAGGTCTAAGTTGGTACCAAAGAAACATTCTTGCCAAGTTTTATCAAGATTGGTCAAGCGGTTTTAATGTCTATAAGTAACATACATACACCTCACATTCTACTTTATAGTATATATATATATATATATATATATATATATATATATATATATATATATATATATATATATATATAGTAGTATATGTGTTTAGTAGTACCGTTTTAGCATTTTATCTCAGTTTGTCTATGTATTCCCAAATTACAGTTAAAGTAAATAACATTGAGTCCTGTCCAAAAAATCGGTACAATTAGATAATTGTAGGCTTTATGCATACTTTTTTTTTTCTCGCCATTGAGGCCTTGTTTCTTTTTTTTTTTTATATTGTCATTCATTGAGCCGTGATGATAGACGATAAAGGTCATGACACGAAGATCTTGTCCCGACAACTGGGTACACTTATTATCTGCCCATCTCAATGTCAGTGTCGGCGGTACGAATGTCCTAAAGTGTTACTTCTGACACCAATATTATGTCACTGGACCATCTAAAAAAAAAAATCAATTATCATAATCTAGTGTCACATCTCTTCAAGAGTTCTTAGTAACGTAGGGGGGTACCATCACTGGAGGAGGGTTGGTAAGGGGGAGGAAGGGAACCGTCATCATTATTTCGAAGTGAAGAAAAAAATGTCCGCTTTGTTGCTTTGTGTGATTTTGTTTCTGTGTCCTCCCCCAATGTTGCAGCACATGCAACCTCTTTTTTACAAAGCTTTTATCAACTCACTCTGTCTGTCTGTCTGTCTGGTACAAAAGTTTGAACATCCTTTTTCTCTCGTTTCCCATTCTCGGATTCAGTTAAAACTTTGCACAATTATTCATAACACCCGACAAGACATGAATCAATTAAAAAAAAATGATTAGTTAATTTATTTTTGGATAATTTATTATTATTTATTCAAGGTATGTGCAATAAATGCTACTTAATGAGAGATGTGGATAAATATATGGATTTAGTCTACTTATTCTTCCCAATCTGAGATTAAGTTGAAATTTTGCATAGTTATTCATTGTAGATAACAATACACGAATCAATCCTAAAATTAGTTTATCATTTAGAACTAATTAATTAATTATGTTTTTTACAGCAGAAAGAGAGATAACCCCTTAATTTTCACATAAATGGCAGCACTTAGCGGTTCCGTCCCTTAGATAAGCTTTGTTTTAAAAAAAGTCTTGGGTGTTGATCTAGAAATAAGTTGCATATGGCGAAGAAAGTTGATGTACCAATTACGTACTTTTCATACGTATTTCCTTTGGGTATTAACAAGAGGTGACAAGAAATGGAGTGGCAAGTAATGGAGTGGTCAGAAAGTTACTGGCTAGTCCTAGGCTTGACGACGTGTCCTGGTAACATAATATACAAGCCCATTGTTACATAACAAAGTCGTTTTTACCTTGAACATGTAAGAACGTTACACACGAAAAGAGGATGTACATTGCTCAGGCTTATAGTAACAGCAATCGTACTGGTCTCCTGGTCTGCGGTAGCTAGGGGGAAATAACATAAACACAAAAGTCAGGCGTTTGTGAATAGTCTGAATTAAAAAAAAATGTCTTTAGAGTTGAAACAGAAAATAAAATGAAATTAATAAGCGGCTTCCGAAACTCGATGAAGACTTCGATTCTGAAGCTCCTGAGGCCACTCAACTCTAATAGTTGTGGAAAGTAAAGGTGGTTCGTCGTTGTGCGGGCCACATGACACTCTCGTTAACCGTTGGCCACAGAAACAGATGACCTTTGTGTGATCTGTCCTGTAGATCGCCAGGTCTAAAAGGTGCACATTACCTTCAACTACTGTGCGAGTCAAACAAATGCAATCGTCGTCATGGTTACTTTGTTTTGTAGCCATTTTGTTTTTTGGAACGATGAGTACATCCGCTTTGAAATGGGAGGCTATCAATAATAAATAAACTAAACTATGAACGTCTCTCCTCCACCTCCCACACACTCTCTCTCTCTCTTTCACACACATACGGGCACCTTACTGTTAGTCCTCCTCTCATTTTCCGATCAATATACAGTTGGCGTTTAATTCAATTTGGTTATCAAAAAGCCCCCCCCCCCCCCAAACCTATTCTCACACACACAGATGCATTAGGTACTTTTAGTTTTGAGTAGTCTGGCCCTCCCCTTGTTCTTTAGTTTTCGCACCCACTAGCTCATCATCCAGACTTGATGTGGAACTCAATTTATTTCTATGAACTTTGGCTTTTAAATATTCGTTTCTCCTTAAAAAAAAAGAACAACACTATTTTATCCTAGGAAATGATTTCTCGTTACTGATTCTGGTTCCCCCATCTGTCCTTCAGTATTTGTATGTCCGTCTTTCCCTCTATCAAAAATCTGCTATGACTATTTTAAATATTTCCCAATTCCCACTCTACCAAATATTTTTTTGAAAGAAAATGACAATGGATGCGTGCGGCCTGTGAGATCTCTCATCAAAGATGCAACGGGCAAAATGATGAACATTGACATGTCCCTGTGGTCGGTGTTGGACTTTAATGGGATGGGGGGGGGGGCTCCCCTTACACTAGTCAGAGTATGTGTGTATGTGTGTGTGCCCGCCTGTGTTTTAATGCGCAGTTAGAGTAGCACCATCTCCTTGCTGTCAAGCTTGTCTGATGGTCCGCACCGTCTTCACACCAGGCCCGTGTCCATAGTCGTCACCTCCAGCTCCTTCAGGGAGGGCTACGGTTTCGTAAAGATGTCAGACCCTGAGATCATCTTCCAGCCAACGCCCCTCCCTCGCCACCATTCAGCACCCCCAGAGAGCTGACACCACGTAAGTCTAAATAACTTGGCACCAAGCGAACGGTAGACATCATGAACGTATCCAAGTTCTGTGCTCACCGGTAATTGGAATTTATTATTTATTGGATCAGGAAATCTTGGTCCGAGAGATTTGATGAGAAAAAAAAAACACATTTATAGACGCCGTCTATATTTAGACTATTATTTAGACTATAGACGTTGACTGAGTCTTTGGTGATTTTTATAAATAAAGTTTATTAACAAATCATAAGGTCTGCGTGCAATGATGTGTAACGTAATAACAAAATGTATTTAGTTCAGATTGACATAGACATTTCTATTCTGAAAAAAAAATATTGAAATAACAATAATTAGTGAGTGTTTCGGCTCTTCGGAAAGCAGAAACATCTGAGTTGTTTTTTTTTTTAAGAGATGAATTAGTTCAATTGCCAGTGCTTATTATGTAAACCCGTTCAAATGCTTACTTTTAAAATTTGCAACTATATAAAATAGAAGAAGATGCAGACACGGTCGAATTTACTTCTAAATACATTTTCTTACCATTCAAATAGTTCTGTTTCGACTAAATACTTGGTCGGAATCACAACTTTGAATGTTATTTAACAATCGCGTGCATTTCTCTAGTGATGTTTCGAGTGACCACATTAAAGTGATATGTACCCTGTAGCTGGGTGATTGACTTCCTGTTTACAAGATTGATATGGAATCTCGAGACTCACAAATGAAAGGGCAGCAATAACTTTAGTCAAATACATCAGTCAGTGAATGATGTCATCAACAAACTAATATTGAAGACTTAAAACCAAGTTTAGTTTTAGTTTTAGACTATAAATAATATACTCCACTAGTGTTGTGTGACTTGTCTAGTATTCAATTCAATCCATTACATATTCCCCAACTGGCCCCCGCACACTGATTGTAGGACATCATCTGAAGGCCCATTTCTCTATGGGAGCCTGGTGTTGCGTTCCCCTTCTCAATGGGGGCCGGGTGTTAGCCGCTTCTTCTCCTTGGGGAGGGGGATAACTCGAGTGACCAGCGTAAATTAAAGGACCAAACTTGAAGTTGTTAGACAAGTGTGAAGGGGCGGGTCTCGTGGCACTCCCCCCCCCCTCCTCTTTGTTTTTCTTTTTGTTTGTTTTCTTTTTTAAAAATTTTGAGACCCGTGAAAGAATAAACCGCCTGCCAATTAGCTGGTCATATTAAGGTACTGACTAGTGAATGCAAGCTCTTCCATTATTCATATACACTTAAGCTGATTTTGTTGTTTTTGTTTCGAAGCTCAAAGATGGTTAGGGTTGTGGGCCTTGCTAGGGGATTAGAGGGGGTAAAGTATGAGATTTTAGTAGACAAAAGTCTTTCAGTGACCAACAAGTTTGATAGCTCACATGACTTGATAGGTCACATGACTTGATATCTCACATGACAATCCCTCTCTTTGAGTTCTGTATGGTATGTGAGGCTGAGTGTAAAAAACAACCGGCTGGCTGCCTATCAATGTGGCTGCGGCCTGAATTCCGACTCGAGCTGAGTTGCGTTTGCTGGTCATGCTTATGACAAGAAAGTTAAGCCATACACTAACGGTTCAAAGACTTACCACAACGCATGCAGTTTATTGCATCGCATAGTCTGTCCCATGTACCCATGGGTGAACACCAGGAGTTACTTGACCTTACTTTAAGCCCGTCTGCTCATAACTCAGTGCTCACAGACGCTTACATTTTAGAAACATGTCACGTGATGAAGTCACACGATGGGCGGTCATTAAAATTATTAGTTATACACATGGACCTGAATGAAATCAAGCAACACTTTAGGAGTGTTAGAATAAGGGAATATCAAAGTAGCTGTGTTTGGTCTAACTGAGCTAAAAGATAATTATAATGCATATATCAACTCACTATGTCTGTTTGGTAAAAATGTGTACACGTTATTTCTCCCATACATTATCTCGGATCAAGCTAAAGTTTTGCTAAGTTATTTCTTTTACCTGACAAAACAAGAATCAATTTAAAAAAAATAATCATTAAGTTAATTAATCTCTGGTAATTAATTATTTTGTTTGGTATCAAATAAAGGAAAGAAAGTGTTACTTGACTGGTGTGGTGTTATAAGTTGATTTAGTCCCCTTTATACTTGCTAAGTCGCCGCTTTAAAGTTTTCAATTAACAAGAGATCACTATAAAACTATAACTATAAAAGCGTTCCCGGTAACATTAACACTAATACCCCCCTTTTTTTTTCTCTCCCCCCCCCCCCCCCCCACTTTTCCAACTGGTCCAGACAAGTGATGGAATCATGCGTTTTCAAAAAGCTTAAAGCATGAAATAGCGCGAAACATGGACACTTGGTCAAACTATTTCTAAGCACACAGATTTGCTATCGTTAGTCTAGATCTGTTACAAATGTAATTACCTGAATGATCCAAAACTACTTGATACAACTACTATCCATATAAGCTTTTTTTTGTTTTTTAAAGTATTTTAAAATATTTTCCCAATCATCCTTTTCTAAATGTTTTATTTGCAAAGTCTGAATTCATCTCGTCTGTTTCATAAGATCTCATTGTTTGGAAGTACTGATTGAACAGATCCATTAGTTGATTTACATTTGAACCGTGAAATGACTGAATAGCAGTGTATGTGTGTGTGTGTGAGAGCACTTGTTATTCGACTGAACTGAATTGAACATGCGTTTTTTTTTTTGTTTTTGTTTTTTTTGGATCTAAATGTTTTGTTCTAGATTATCTAGATCTAGTAAAACTAATTTGTTACTTTCTTAGCATTTGATTACCATTTATGAACGCATAGTTTTGAATGATGGATTAAATCTTATTCCTTGGAAATGTCATTTTCACCCTGAACATCTTGCTACAACACCAGCCCTGGAATTCTAGATTAGAAATATTTAGAAATATATTTTTTTAGGACAAAGAGTTTTACCCTGGGATTTAGAAAGAACCGCTAGTATAACCTCTCTCCCAGTCCACAGTACTTTGTACAAGTTGATATATTGAGTTCCTTTGTACAAGTTGATATATTGAGTTCCGATGTTAAAGGAATTCGTATTCCGTCTGATCTCTTGTTCACATTTAGTCGAGTTCGCATAAAAATGTTTTCATTATTTCAATGTTTTGGTCCATGAACCTCCCTTGGTGTGCTCCCCTGAGCTCCTTATTATATTACAAAAATAGATAGATAGATCTCCTTGCATTAGACCTATACATTTACAAAAGATAGATCTATAGGAGTTAGTTTTCAGTAAGAAAACAGAAATGTTCCCAACTAATATGTTTATTTACTTGGAGAGTTTACATTATTTCTGTCTTCGTCATTAGCTTTGAGTTGGGCCTCAGATAAGTGTGCCCGTGGTCTTCATGAGAGCTCTCCAACTGTCTCTATCAGAGGCCATCTGCTGTCAGCTACTGTTGGCGCCTGAGTTGATCTTGATAGTTCTTCCTTGAAGTTGGGGTGGGGTGGGGTGGAACCTTTTTTACGTCATCCCCCTTACATACATCGCCCCTGGATAACGACTTTGTCAGCATTAGCTGTGGTAAAATATGTAGGTCGTACTTATTGCTTCCCATGGTTAGTTACTACATCAATCTAACATGGTCTCTTTTAGTTTCTTCTTCTCCGTCGTTTGTATTTATTTGTTGTAACAATCAAGCAGCAAAGAAACTGTTTCTATCATCCAAGTATTTCTACTGTCATCTTGGATGGACATTGGACATTTTTAACATTTTTAAATGTCGCCATTGTAACGTTGCAAAAATAATGTACTAGCAAAAACTGATTTTTTATTTTTTTTTTTGTGTAGGTATGATTTTAAATGCGCGCTATGAACGCTTTCCTAGTCACTCGACCTCGATCTGGAACAAAACGTTCAATGGCCTCTACTGATGACCACTGATGTGCATGAGTGGGTTGTCTTTCCTTTTGGATACTGCTGGCTAGGACGTCAGCTTGACCTGTAGGCAAATACTGCAATACTTCTGACTTACAAATTATGTTCTTAGCCTTTAGTTTCCTGCGACTTTTCCGTCCTTAGTTATTTTATCAATGTTCTCTTTCTCTTTGATCAGTCTCCCAACTCTGACTTATTATTATATTTTTGACATCAGTCCTTTTCGTACAGATGTATCCCAGCTTCCAAGGTTAGTCTGGGCATAGTGGGAGAAGAGAGAGGTCGTTATCAGGGTCCAATACTATAAACAATAAGCTTAGATCTACTCAATAATTAGCTCGTGACAAAATGTACTACCTTTATGTCCTAGAGTTTACTTCATCAGATCTGTTTTTTCTCATAATACAACTAAAATCAGATGGCGATGTGACATTTATTAGTTGTGTTTTATAAGCTAATCACAACTTCGTATGCACCACACGTGACCTTATGACGGTTAGTTAATGGTAATTTTATCGCATTATAGTGTTGGATTTATAACTTATTTATTGCTCTCGATCAATAAGATATTTATTTTCGGAATTCCATCTAACAATAGGTGTCAACTGTAAAGAGAACTCTATTAAAATCAACAACTTATTTTTATTTTACAATCGTTTACCTGATAGCCAATTAACATGCCGACACACAGATGTATTGTTATGTTAGTTTATTATTGCTTGTTTTCTGAAACCATTTTGTAAGTACAAAAAGTGACATTGAAATTGTGTCATGAGATCCTCATCTCCAAAACCCACCAAATCTTCTTCGCTATCATCTCCATTACAGCCGTCTTCTTATCGAAATTAAAATCGAAGAGGCCAACATTTGTATCATCTCTTTTTAACATATTTGAGAACTTTAGAAACTTTTTGAGTCACTTGATTTTAAGTTCAGTTTGGGTAACCGTCACTTCATTCATTTCCACTTTTGAACTTGGTAACTCGGAAAATCATTACAACTGACTTTCTCCCTCTAGTATTACAGCTGACTTTCTCCCTCTAGTATTACAACTGACTTTCTCCCTCTAGTATTAAAGCTAACTTTCTCCCTCTAGTATTACAGCTAACTTTCTCCCTCTAGTATTACAGCTGACTTTCTCCCTCTAGTATTACAACTGACTTTCTCCCTCTAGTATTACAGCTAACTTTCTCCCTCTAGTATTACAACTGACTTTCTCCCTCTAGTATTACAGCTAACTTTCTCCCTCTAGTATTACAGCTGACTTTCTCCCTCTAGTATTACAGCTGACTTTCTCCCTCTAGTATTACAGCTAACTTTCTCCCTCTAGTATTACAGCTGACTTTCTCCCTCTAGTATTACAGCTGACTTTCTCCCTCTAGTATTACAGCTAACTTTCTCCCTCTAGTATTACAACTGACTTTCTCCCTCTAGTATTACAGCTAACTTTCTCCCTCTAGTATTACAGCTAACTTTCTCCCTCTAGTATTACAGCTGACTTTCTCCCTCTTTTTTTAAATTATTAATTTGATTTTTAAGTTCACAACGTTTTATGGGAACGTCAATAATTTGCCCATTATTTACATTTATGGGGCTGTGGTGGCTCAGCGGTAAAGCGTGGCTTTCGAAGCGAGAGGTCCTGAGTTCACACACTACTATTGCCCACACAAGAACCATCCTTATCTTTCCTTCATTACTAACTAACATGAAAAAGCAAGGAGCACGTTGGAGGCAGTCATTTTGAAACCGCAAGAAGCCAACCTTTGACCTCTGTCTCTGCCTAGCAACGACTTAACTCGAACCCATTTGCAGGGTGAGCCAGGTCAAGGTAAACAGATGTTAAAAAAAAAAAACATCCCTCCTCCGTATCTCCTCCCCCCATTGTGATGCCCTCTCCCCCCACAATCATGTCTGCTTCATCTTAAATAAGTTTGTGCGGCAACGAAACGTAAGAGAGGGGAGGGGAGGGGGAGCAAGAATATTTCAATTATCGTCTTTAAAAAAAGTACCCATAAGCCCCAGGTTCTTTCAATCTGGTCTACAAGATTAACTAGAACTAGATTTAGTGACAAGGACACAAGGGTTATAATCACGTTCTTGATCAAGTATTTGTTTTTTAAGCGTCTGTCAAAAACTTTGGCACATCTTTACCTTCATAAAAATTAAAAAGTTGAATCGGCAAAATAATATGGAAAAGGAAAGAGAAAAAAACAACAACCCACCTTAAAGTTATGACATAAAAATTGTCACGGACCTGATAATGACATAAAAACTGACATGTCCTTAAGATGACATCGTGTAATACATCATCGCTGGCACACAACCTGCTGGCACAAAAGGTCATTATGAAGCTTCTCGTCTGCCGCTGTTGTTGGCGCGTGATGAATTGTGTTTGCGCACTGACGTATAGAAAATAGTCTTCCAGGAGGTTTAGAGTTAAATTAAAAAGATCTAGACATATCAACGCACACATCAGATGGAGCTCCCAACTGCTTGGAGGTGGGAGTTGCTCAGAGGTCGGAACTTCCTATCTTAAGGGAGAACGAAGTTTGGAAAATTTCCGCCTTGGGCTTTTAATTAGTTTGTGATTTAATTTAATCATTGAAAAGATTGCGACGGTATGATTGAAGATTAAAAGATTGGCTAATGAATCTTAAAACAAGAAATAAATTTGTTGCATAATTTTGTCATAAATATTTTGAAAAGTATTTTTAAAAATGTTTACATTATTTTTTCAAAATGTTAAGTATATTAGATACCTGAAGATATTTTAGGAATGATATTTCACGAATATTTTTACAAAACTTTTATCAACTCTGTCTGTCTGTCTGTCTGTCTTCTAAAATTTTGAACATGTTATTTCTCCCACGTCCCATCCTTCGATCAAGTTGTAACTTTGTTACAATTAGTCATTGTTTAATTCAAAGCATAAATCAAACAAAAAAGAGTACCAGTTAACTAATAATTTAATTGTAATTAATTGAGTTAGTGTAATATTGATTAAGGAAAAAACTCTTGCAGTATTGGAAGACAATGTGGAGTTTTTCCCCTTAAAAATCTTTTTTTTTTTTTTGGATGTTTTTCAAAAGTATTTGAAAGTATATTTATTTCTATTTGTCTGGCTAGAAAAGACCCACTATTAGTAGAATAAAGCCTTTAGTATTTAGAACAGGCACTTGTTAGTACAATAGGATCTCGGTTAAAACAGTCAAAGGCGAAGTTGGGGATATTATTTTTAGGGCGTCTCGGAGTCCGCTAAGCTCAATCGGGCGTTAAATTCAGTTGATGACTTTTGGTACAAAGGCCAAACTGCTGACCTTAACAAAAAGCTTGATGGACTGTTGGTCCCAGCCTAAGTTTTAGTAATAGTCTTATCATTTATTAATACATCGACAACTATTTGGATACTTACAGACTTCCAATAGATCAGAGCTTGAAAAGCGGGACTTCCTATGGACTTAGGGTTGATTTGATTCTCATAAGTATAAATTGAGAGTTCATCTTGGGTTTCGAGTTCTTTCAATCTCTTCCAATGGCCTGTCAACGCCTTCACCTGGTGATTGGAGGATGGAAGACCTAATCAATGTCAACATTCATGATTGAGGTGCAAAGGGAGCTAGGGGGACAAGGGCGACACTGTCAATATTGAATTTAGCAGCCCTGAGAGGCAGGGAGGACTGTGGTTTAACAGCCAACTACCTTGTTGATTCTCTCCATTGAGCCGATGTTTCATCACTGAAGAGCTCTGAGACTTCCTCAGGCAGACGTCAACTCTTTTCTCAGTGTTGTATAAACACTCCACAATGACAATGTTTTGGTTTTCACCCCCCCCCATCTGCCTTGTAGAATTTTTATATGATTTCCATTCTTTCAGATGATAAAATGTACTAGATATGTAGATCTACTTATATGATATCAGCCCGTAAAAATTTCAATGCGAAACAGAAGAACATTTTCAACAATATAACTTTACACTCCTCACTCTCTCTCTCTCCCTCTCTCTCTCTCCCTCTCTCTCTCTCCCTCTCTCTCTCTCTCTCTGCTTGGGTTGTAAACAAAATGTTAACATTAAACGTGTACATTTAAAAAAAAACATTAAACTGTGACCCACACAAAAACTTTAACCATTTTCAAGGTTTACTAGACCATTGATTTTTTTAATATACATTCAAAACAATTTTATTTCGATAGTTTTCCATTTTTTAAAGCCTTTTAAATGTGTCATCCTGACCCCTGGCTACAAATTATTGTTATATTTTGTGATTGGCCTGTACGCTGTGCTGCGACTTTCGTGTTCTGGGTGGTCCTGCTCTCGCTCTGTCTCTCTCTAGACTAATACAAGTGTTGACTTGACATACAGCAATAGAAATGACAAATGCCAGATATGAAAAAAAAATTGAAGTAGATATGCCGTAGCAGAAGCATCGAGTTAATTGCACGTAGACATTCATACATACTTGTTGGGTTGAATTAGCGTTAAACTTCTAGGGAGAGATAGGAGGGAGGGGGGGGGGCTAAGTCTTGGCCAGGTACCTGAGAAGCTCTCCTGCTGTTTACCTAATTAGTCTCGCCATTTAGTTTTCACCCCGTTAGCTTAGAATATGGCAAAAGCTTGACTTCGGACTTTGTTATTTTGGAAATAACATAACAACAAAAATATTTTGAACCTTAATACTGGTTCCGGAAGTTTTTCCCCTGACCAAAACACTCAGAATTAGGACCGACACACAAGGTGTTATTCATCTCCGCCTGTGTTTCTCTTTTTACCCACAGTAGAGTAGCCAGAATTGAGCATTACATATGTAATAATAGGCACATATTTTACCCCCCCCCCAGGCGTCATTTCGGATCGCACATTATCTCGAGGCATTACTTAGAACATACCAACATTAGACTATTGCTTGGTACATACAAATAGTAGACTATTACTTAATACATACCAATATTAGACTTTGATAATTAAAAACAATGTCCAGTTGTGACAAATAATTTTTTTTAAAGTATTAGAATGTTTAAAATAGTCCCACCACTCACACTCAATCACACAGATAGTCCCACCACTCACACTCAATCACACAGATAGTCCCACCACTCACACTCAATCACACAGATAGTCCCACCACTCACACTCAATCACACAGATAGTCCCACCACTCACACTCAATCACACAGATAGTCCCACCACTCACACTCAATCACACAGATAGTCCCACCACTCACACTCAATCACACAGATAGTCCCGCCACTCACACTCAATCACACAGATAGTACCACCACTCACACTCAATCACACAGTCTCACATACATACGCAGATTTCCAAACAGGCTAGATATTTAAGAAATAATTTAAAATGAAAATAATATACGAATATCCCTTGGTTTCAAATTAAAAAAAACATGGAACTTGTTTAAAAAAAAAAGGAACTTGTATCATAAATATCAGCCAAAGCTGTAGTGAAAACTTGTAAAACATTTTATTGTCAATACACATTTTGGAAGCCCCAATTATACCCAGCCACATGCTCAAACACATTGTTTCCACACCAACAACCACGTCTTATTTTTACATACATTTTAAACCAAACCAGCGGGCACGCCATTTTGGACTTCCAAATGTTACATTTTCATTATTTTTTATCTTTGCATGAACGTATCCCCGTTATGTTCCTTTAGTCGTCTGCTTGTACCACGTGCTCTCCGCGATTCCTCTTTCTGCAAGTAGTTCCTGTTTATTTCACGTAATGCAGCCACTGGAATTAAAATCTCATTCTTTGCCGTGTTTCAAACTGGACCGGAAGTGTCTAGCAGAAGTATTTGGACAAGGTTTTCGATTGCCTTGTCAAGCATTTATTTCTGAAACTCGCTCCTATCACATCACGTCACTTTACGCATTTTTAGTGTTTAACAGGCATGTCAGATACGGGACATTAGCATAAATTGTTTGTAAAGTTTTTAAAACTGTAGCTTAGAGATGAACTGCTTGAAATGGAATATAATTTCATGAAACATCGAAATGTAGCAAGAAGTGCAAACATTCGTTAGAGTTTTAAAATAAATTCCTTTGATGAAATCCAATCCATATATTCTATTTGCGATGCATTGAGACTATTTTGATTACGATAGTTGTTTCAAGATTGAAGTCGAATAGGAAGAGTTCCCTTAAAGTAGCGTCTTCCTCCACCCGAACAGTGGACTTTAAAGTAAAATAGCATTTATACATACAACACCGCACCACAACTTACAAATAGAATAGCATACACAAATTGAGACACTCAGTAAAACGCAAAGAGCAGAACACATATCTTATTATATATGATAGGACGAATTTATATAAGTTCTCCATCTTTCTTTTGTAACTTAAAAGTGTGAAACAAATTGTCATAAAAGCCAATAAGTTAGTAGAGTTTTATCCTCTAATTATCATGCACGACTAGATTGGCGTCTGAATACGCGAAGGAAGTAATGATCTTTTTTTAAAAAGTTCTTTAATTTATAAGATAAGAATAATATCTTGTGAGGTGTAAGGAAAAAGGACTTCACTTTATGATATTTTTTTATCATGCCAAAGAAATGGACTTTTTCGAGGAGGTCGTAGGGGGATTGAAGAAAGCCAAGATTGAAAGCAACAAAATTGTACGGAAGCAGTTCTCGGGACTTTAATGTGCGACGTCAGACAGGAATGGTTTAAAGTGTAGATGTACTCACGAGATGAATGACGCGACCTTGTCAGAGGGGTGCTCCAAGACTGACGTTAATAGAAGTTACAGGGTGCTCTGAGATCGAGTGAAGGGAGTCAATGCACCCTCGGTGGGGTTGCTCGAGTTGTCTGAAGCAAAATCAGTCAGAAGTCGAGACTTTTAGACTGGCTTGCCGCCTCATTCCTTCAACAGCATCTGGTGATCGTCTCGTCCAGTCTATTCATACAGGTTATGCTTACGCTAAGTCGATGTATGGACATCTAATAATCTCGCTTCAAAATTTGACGATTTTATGAAAGTCATCGAATGTGACAATAAGACTTGCACTGTGCGTTTAACGTGAACATCATATTGGACAATTTATAATGAGCATTATACGTGACAATAATATTGGTCCAAATTGAACGGCTCGTCATGGGATATTTGTCTGCGTGAATGTCTAAGCCGCTAGCGACATCAGCTGATGAAGTGTAACTTTAATCTTTAAGGAAACTTGCTATGAAAGACTTTATACGCTCAAGCCAAGAAGAAATTGAAAGTTCTGTTGACAAGATCTATACCAGATAGATTGAAGCCTCCTTCCAAACTCATCTCTCAGTTGTAGGTAAAGTGTCTGTTTCCAGAACTAAAGTTTGCTGGGGACGGCTACTAACCAAATGTATGTCTCTGTTCCGTTGGCCTCCTTCAGGCTTGAAAGGCTTGACATTAGCTGGCTGTTGTCGGAATAATGTCGCCTACACAGCAGTCCCACCCCCTTCAAGCAGCTGATGTATCCATAGGAACGACAGTGCCAATACATTTTGAGAGCAGCAGCATTGCAGGCTCTGACAGGGTATAACTATATTGAAGGGTCACCTGCTCCTGATTTTTTCCTCACTGTTGACTCCAGAAAGCTTTCTCATGTTTGGTTATAGTCGGAAGGCAATAGAGGTTTTAGAAATCTCTGCGGTTTAAATATTGTGTGTATTTGAAGATGTCTTTTACTTTGTGTTCTGTTGATGCATTACGTGACTGCGGCATTGTAATAATCCTCTCTGACGTAGTTCTACGGACCACAGGGTTAACCACCAAGATAGATGTATTTTTCTCCATATTGCTTTTTGCGATGTGTTGAGGTAATTCCTCTAGGGTACACAAAAGGACTTCGGACGTGAGGTATTCCTCCCCCCCCTCCAGTAGCGTCTCTCCCTCCCCCCCCCCTCTCGTTTCTTTCTCTTGTCAAACAATGAAGTAGTCGTAGAGAATGTGGTCTTTTTCGGCTCAACATTTTCTGTCTTTTTGACAGATCACCGCTCACGGAATCGCTGAGGCGGCAGACGAAGTATGACGTTGTCCAGGTGGTGCTTGTTAAAAACCCCTGCACCTTCCCTGCTCCTTCAGCATACAGCGGGACAGACGTCATGCATGCAATAATCTGTCCTGTAACGTAACATCCAAAGTAGTTAGTTTTTAAAGGGTTGGCGTATCTGGTTTAGATATACAGCTACGTCTGCTAGGAGAACATCAAAACAAATCTACTCTTTTTTTTTATTTGTTTTTGTCAATGTTTTTTTTTTCGTTTATATTTCATATAATTCTAGCTTCCTATAACTAAACACTAGATCTAGTTAGTTTCAGTGTGCACCATATTTTGTGCACCATGTTAGCGAAGTCATGGCAACGTACGTTCTGGACATTATGCGGTTCAATAATTATTTTTTTTGACCAGTTATACATTCTAAAGCTAGAACTGGATCGAGATTTAATAGAAAAGAAAATTCTTCCTATTTAAAGTTGTCTTATTCTGTTTTTTTAAATATATATTTTCGGTGCAAAGGTCACCATGCTCCAGAAGTTAATGCTCAGTGCTGCCACCACGTCATGGCGGCGATGTGCTAGACACTTTTGTTCCCGCCAAGATGACACTGCCGGGGACTTTCATGGCCGCATCAAAATGTCATGTGAACAGATTATGCATTGTCTGTCTGTCTTTCTGACACCGCTCTTGCAAGACTTTCTGCGCGCCAGCCATTTTGGTTGAGAATCTAGGACAAGAAGTTAATGGGTGGGGGGAGGGGGAGGGAAGAGAAAAGGAGGACGAAGCCGCCATAAGTGAAGCAACTTGGTTGAAAGATTCTGTCCTGAAGAGGACCCTAGCGAACATAGCAACGATCACAAGATTTGTCTCCCCCCTCTTTCTGTGGCGGGAACATTTTGTAAGTTGTCGTCTGGACATATTCTCGGATTGTTAAAGATTTCTGTCAAGCAAAACTTTCTAGTGTGTGTCGTCTGCCGCGCAATGATCGGCAGGTATGAAATGGAAAACAAGGGGAGATAAAGGGTGAGGGAAGGCTGGTAAAGTCAGCAGCGGTACAAATCGTTCAGCCTGGCCTCCCTTGACCTAACCAATTCCCCCCCTTTTTTTTCCCTTCCTACTCCCCCTTCTTTTGCTCTTTCGTCCGCTGAAATTTACAACCGACTTATTTTTAAACCCTCCTGTCCTCCGGCGTATGTATTAAGGCGTGTGTGTGTGTGTTCGTATGCGTGCGTCTTTGCGGAAGGTAAGAGGAGCATGGGGAGTAGACGGAGGAAGAGAAGAAAAGAAGTCTAAAAAAAAAAGTAAAAAGGTACCCTTGTGCCCTGCTTGTGGTTCACTGAGGACATTCTGTGTAACCCTATTGCGGTGCGTTGACGAAGGTGGCTGTACTAGAGTCAAGGTATGTGTTCTTTTCTGTGCCGCTTCTTAGATCAACAGTGTTGTAGCGTCAGGAGAATGTAGTGACTGCTCCTGCAATATCTTGTTGTCGTATCGCTTGTACGTTAATGTTTTGTATGTGGTACGAAAGAATATGTATCTGGATATGTCGAGATCTAGTATGCAAAGATCTACATACTAGATCTGGATCTAGGTTGTTTTTTGTGCGAGGTTATGATTGTGTGTGTGTGTTGGTTCTGTCATGGTCCTGTGTACTCCTGTTCGTTTAAGTTTGTATGTGTGTGTGTTCGTTTAGTTCAGGTCTGCTCGGGTTTGTTAGTGTGTCGTGTCGGTACTAAACAGAAACACCGAGTCATGTACTAATTCTTTTATTTCCGTCGTGTCCTCAAATTTACTTTGCCGAAATGTTATGTCATGTTTTGGTGATACCGGTAATTACAAATTTGTTTATCTGTTTTCAACTCTCTCTTTCTCTCTCTCTCTCTCTCCCTCACTTCCTACACACACGGTATCATCTTAAGTATTGAGTGTTCATTCAACTCCTTATAAAACACAACGTGTTGTTGACTCAACTCCTTATAAAAAAAAAAACGTGTTTTCGCTTCTTACGAGTTTGTCGTCTCTACCTTGTTCTAAGTAAATGTTTCTTAAGCATATTACTTCGTTACCTGCACCTAAGGCGATATATCTCCATGTAAATAGGTCAAGACATCCGCCATCAAATTACATTGTTCCAAGTATGTGTGTGTGTGTGGGCGACTGTATATGTGAAAAAAATGCATCTAAAAAGAAAAAACAATACATATTTTATAGGCTGCAAGTGAGGGAAACCTGAAATGTATATACAAATGTAACACATGATTCCAGGCATATCAGGCAAACAGAGGAACACACGTTAAAATGAGACTATACAGACTTAGGAGACGGAAGCTCATGACAGCCTTTGAGTTGAATGCTTGAATGTGCGTATTTTTTATGCCTGTATTTGTGTGTCTTTGTGGTTGTGTGTATGCATATGTAATATTTGATCCTCTAGTCTAGTCAAAAACATGGACAGACGTAATAACATACCAAACACCAATAATGACTCTGACAACAAACTATTGTCCAATCGTTGGCATGGACAGACTCTGACAACAAACTATTGTCCAATCGTTGGCATGGACAGATATGACAACAAACTATTGTCCAATCGTTGGCATGGACATATATGACAACAAACTATTGTCCAATCGTTGGCATGGACAGATATGACAACAAACTATTGTCCAATCGTTGGCATGGACAGACTCTGACAACAAACTATTGTCCAATCGTTGGCATGGACAGATATGACAACAAACTATTGTCCAATCATTGGCATGGACAGACTCTGACAACAAACTATTGTCCAATCGTTGGCATGGACAGATATGACAACAAACTATTGACCAGTCAATGGCATGGACAGATATGACAACAAACTATTGACCAGTCAATGGCATGGACAGATATGACAACAAACTATTGACCAGTCAATGGCATGGACAGATATGACAACAAACTATTGTCCAATCGTTGGCATGGACAGATATGACAACAAACTATTGTCCAATCATTGGCATGGACAGATATGACAACAAACTATTGTCCAATCATTAGCATGGACAGATATGACAACAAACTATTGTCCAATCGTTGGCATGGACAGATATGACAACAAACTATTGTCCAATCGTTGGCATGGACAGATATGACAACAAACTATTGTCCAATCGTTGGCATGGACAGATATGACAACAAACTATTGTCCAATCGTTGGCATGGACAGATATGACAACAAACTATTGTCCAATCGTTGGCATGGACAGATATGACAACAAACTATTGTCCAATCATTGGCATGGACAGATATGACAACAAACTATTATCCAATCATTGGCATGGACAGATATGACAACAAACTATTATCCAATCGTTGGCATGGACAGATATGACAACAAACTATTGTCCAATCGTTGGCATGGACAGATATGACAACAAACTATTGTCCAATCGTTGGCATGGACAGATATGACAACAAACTATTGTCCAATCGTTGGCATGGACAGATATGACAACAAACTATTGTCCAATCATTGGCATGGACAGATATGACAACAAACTATTGTCCAATCAATGGCATGGACAGATATGACAACAAACTATTGTCCAATCGTTGGCATGGACAGATATGACAACACACTATTGTCCAATCATTGGCATGGACAGATATGACAACAAACTATTGTCCAATCATTGGTATGGACAGCTATGACAACAAACTATTGTCCAATCATTGGCATGGACAGATATGACAACAAACTATTGTCCAATCATTGGCATGGACAGATATGACAACAAACTATTGTCCAATCATTGGCATGGACAGATATGACAACAAACTATTGTCCAATCATTGGCATGGACAGATATGACAACAAACTATTGACCAGTCAATGGCATGGACAGATATGACAACAAACTATTGTCCAATCATTGGCATGGACAGATATGACAACAAACTATTGTCCAATCATTGGCATGGACAGATATGACAACAAACTATTGACCAGTCAATGGCATGGACAGATATGACAACAAACTATTGACCAGTCAATGGCATGGACAGATATGACAACAAACTATTGTCCAATCGTTGGCATGGACAGATATGACAACAAACTATTAACTATTGACCAGTCAATGGCATGGACAGATATGACAACAAACTATTGACCAGTCAATGGCATGGACAGATATGACAACAAACTATTGACCAGTCAATGGCATGGACAGATATGACAACAAACTATTGTCCAATCATTGGCATGGACAGATATGACAACAAACTATTGTCCAATCATTGGCATGGACAGATATGACAACAAACTATTGACCAGTCAATGGCATGGACAGATATGACAACAAACTATTGACCAGTCAATGGCATGGACAGATATGACAACAAACTATTGTCCAATCGTTGGCATGGACAGATATGACAACAAACTATTAACTATTGACCAGTCAATGGCATGGACAGATATGACAACAAACTATTGTCCAATCATTGGCATGGACAGCTATGACAACAAACTATTGTCCAATCATTGGCATGGACAGATATGACAACAAACTATTGTCCAATCATTGGCATGGACAGCTATGACAACAAACTATTGTCCAATCATTGGCATGGACAGATATGACAACAAACTATTGTCCAATCATTGGCATGGACAGATATGACAACAAACTATTGTCCAATCATTGGCATGGACAGATATGACAACAAAGTATTGACCAGTCAATGGCATGGACAGATATGACAACAAACTATTGACCAGTCAATGGCATGGACAGATATGACAACAAACTATTGTCCAATCGTTGGCATGGACAGATATGACAACAAACTATCAACTATTGACCAGTCAATGGCATGGACAGATATGACAACAAACTATTGTCCAATCGTTGGCATGGACAGATATGACAACAAACTATTGACCAGTCAATGGCATGGACAGATATGGCAACAAACTATTGACCAGTCAATGGCATGGACAGATATGACAACAAACTATTGACCAGTCAATGGCATGGACAGATATGACAACAAACTATTGTCCAATCGTTGGCATGGACAGATATGACAACAAACTATTAACTATTGACCAGTCAATGGCATGGACAGATATGACAACAAACTATTGTCCAATCATTGGCATGGACAGCTATGACAACAAACTATTGTCCAATCATTGGCATGGACAGATATGACAACAAACTATTGTCCAATCATTGGCATGGACAGCTATGACAACAAACTATTGTCCAATCATTGGCATGGACAGATATGACAACAAACTATTGTCCAATCATTGGCATGGACAGATATGACAACAAACTATTGTCCAATCATTGGCATGGACAGATATGACAACAAACTATTGACCAGTCAATGGCATGGACAGATATGACAACAAACTATTGACCAGTCAATGGCATGGACAGATATGACAACAAACTATTGTCCAATCGTTGGCATGGACAGATATGACAACAAACTATCAACTATTGACCAGTCAATGGCATGGACAGATATGACAACAAACTATTGTCCAATCGTTGGCATGGACAGATATGACAACAAACTATTGACCAGTCAATGGCATGGACAGATATGGCAACAAACTATTGACCAGTCAATGGCATGGACAGATATGACAACAAACTATTGACCAGTCAATGGCATGGACAGATATGACAACAAACTATTGTCCAATCGTTGGCATGGACAGATATGACAACAAACTATTAACTATTGACCAGTCAATGGCTTGGACAGATATGACAACAAACTATTGTCCAATCATTTGCATGGACAGCTATGACAACAAACTATTGTCCAATCATTGGCATGGACAGATATGACAACAAACTATTGTCCAATCATTGGCATGGACAGCTATGACAACAAACTATTGTCCAATCATTGGCATGGACAGATATGACAACAAACTATTGTCCAATCATTGGCATGGACAGATATGACAACAAACTATTGTCCAATCATTGGCATGGACAGATATGACAACAAACTATTGACCAGTCAATGGCATGGACAGATATGACAACAAACTATTGACCAGTCAATGGCATGGACAGATATGACAACAAACTATTGTCCAATCGTTGGCATGGACAGATATGACAACAAACTATCAATTATTGACCAGTCAATGGCATGGACAGATATGACAATAAACTATTGTCCAATCGTTGGCATGGACAGATATGACAACAAACTATTTGGCATGGACAGATATGGCAACAAACTATTGACCAGTCAATGGCATGGACAGATATGACAACAAACTATTGACCAGTCAATGGCATGGACAGATATGACAACAAACTATTGACCAGTCAATGGCATGGACAGATATGACAACAAACTATTGACCAGTCAATGGCATGGACAGACTCTGGCAACAAACTATTGTCCAGTCGTTGGCATGGACAGCTATGACAACAAACGATTGACCAGTAAATGACATGGACAGACTCTGGCAACAAATAGTTGATGTTGATAATAGCATTACCTCTCCCACACACCCTGTCTGTCTCTCTCTCTCTCTCTCCCACACACACAGTAAAAGCGACATGACACCCATCGATCACGTGCTACAGGATCAACTTGATCGATCTCGTCCTGATAACTCACCCCCCGTTTAGACGCCACGATTGTCTCGTTACGCGCGTGTAGTTGTACATGGGCAATCAAGCGTGTCAGTGGGTTAACACAAAGTTGACTTCATCATTTTCTGCCATGTTTTTAAAACTTTTAATATTTTCGGTCGATTTTGGAGCTCAACATTTTCGGTAAATGTTTTTAGATCTCAAAGGATGCATTGAGGTTTTGCTGGTGTTACCATTAATGGAAACCAAGGTTTGACCACTGTCTCACGCCCGCTAATTTGATCACAATGATAAATTAGTTGCTTGATTTTTTTTCTTCTTTAACCAATCTTGTCCTCTACAACTTCCAGCCGCCTTTCTTAGTTCAATGGTATAGTATTTATTTGTCCAATATGGAGATGTTGTTGAAAGTATCTAAGGATCTACATCAGTATGTGACAAGATCTACATCAGTATGTGACAAGGTCTACATCAGTATGTGACAAGGTCTACATCAGTATGTGACAAGGTCTACATCAGTATGTGACAAGGTCTACATCAGTATGTGACAAGGTCTACATCAGTATGTGACAAGGTGTGTGACTAACTGGATAACTTATGTACTCCCATTGCATAAGATGCAAACTTTTCCAAAACACTTTTTACCCATTTTGCGTCGTTATTTAAAAAAAAAAAAAGCTGTGTCCACTCGAGGGTGACAGAACGCACGCCTGTGGAAATCTCTGTTGTACCAGATAGTCTTCTATTGGTTATTGATCAATACAGCAAGTGGATGAATGAATAGGATTAAGTACCACTGTCTTTTGTTATTTTGTGTAACTCTTCTTGTCTCTTTCTTTCTCTCCCTCTCTCTCTTTGTCTGTCTCTCGCTCTTTTACTTCTCTCATTTTCTCTCTGTCTCTCATTGTCTCTCTGTCTCTCATTGTCTCTCTGTCTCCCATTCACTCTCTGTCTCCCATTCTCTCTCTGTCTCTTATTCTCTCTCTGTCTCTCATTGTCTCTCTGTCTCTCATTTTCTCTCTGTCTCTCATTGTCTCTCTGTCTCTCATTGTCTCTCTGTCTCTCATTGTCTCTCTGTCTCTCATTTTCTCTCTGTCTCTCATTGTCTCTCTGTCTCTCATTGTCTCTCTTTCTCCCATTCACTCTCTGTCTCCCATTCTCTCTCTGTCTCTTCTCTTACTGCCTCTCATTCTCTCTCTGTCTCTCATTCTCTCTGTCTCTCATTCTCTCTCTTTCTCTCATTCTCTCTCTCATTCTATTTTACTTCTCTCACTGTCTGTCTCTTTTACTTCTTTTTCACCCTCTTTCGCTCTTTCTCACACACTCTATTACTTATCTCTCCTTTTCTCAGTCACTCTCTCTTCTGAGCTCTGGTACATTTCTAATTGCTTTATTCTGTCTTCCTTTACTTTCTCTCTTATCAATTCTTACTTTCTTCTACTACTGGTCTCTTTTAATCCGTAGATTTCACGCCGGACTCTGTTGATAGAGACTACCTTAATGTTTTTGTATTTATATAGACTATCGTTATGTTTTTGTATTGAAATAGGCAATCTTACTGTCTTTGTATGTATATAGGCTAGTGTGATGTTTTTATATTTATACAGGCAATCTTACTGTCTTTGTATTTATATAGGCTAGTGTGATGTTTTTGTATTTATTTAGGCAATCTTACTGTCTTTGTATTTATATAGGCTAGTGTGATGTTTTTATATTTTTATAGACTACCTCACTGTTTTTGTATTTATATAGGCTAGTGTGTTGTTTTTGAATTTATATAGACTACCTTACTGTCTTTGTATTTATATAGGCTAGTGTGATGTTTTTGTGTTTATATAGACTACCTTACTGTCTTTGTATTTATATAGGCTAGTGTGATGTTTTTCTTATCTTCTGGTTCTTTACCTTAGCGAACTTATAAAAACTAGATTTATGTGCCGGTGTGTGTGCGTATGTGTATTTGACTTTATAGAGAGGGGGGGGGGAGGTATGACGCGGAGGATATATCTGACAGGTATATTAGCTGTATGTCTTGTCCGACACGATTCCATTGCGACACTTTCCCTTCAAGCCCTCCTCCCCTCCCCTTTCCTCAAACCAAAACAGGTAATGTCGTCTTGAGTCGCCCGCTCTAGCGGAACTGATTGTGGCGAGCTCGCGCTCTAAACCTTGTTAATTGATTACTTTTTTTTTTCTACCGACATTTCTTTCAAAAGTTGGATCTCAGAAATCAGTTATCGATTGCTTCCAATTCTAAATTAGGTTCTAAACAAAAATTAAGCATAGATTTAGGTATCGATTTCAGAAAGCTGCCATTTTCAGACTCGGCGGAAACTTGGAAAGGGCTGGTAGTCGTATTCGTAGTCTGGTAGTCGTATTCGTAGTCTGGTAGTCGTATTGTATGAAGTGGTGACGTAATCTGAACCTGATTAATTGTATGGTATAGAATCAGATACTGCACACTTTGTTACTGTCCCTTTTACCTGTGTTAACACTCTAACGTGTAATACAGCGCATATCTACTCACAGTGTCTGCCTGGAATCAAGTTGAATATTTAAACATTTTTTTGTACCAAAAAAAAAGGTATCGATGAAAAAATAAAAATAAATTAATTATTGGTAATTATTTTTTGGTATCGTAAAAAAGAAAATAAATGCTACTTATTGAGAGATGTCACTGTATCTGTGGAGCTAGGTTCCTTCTTACATTTTGTACAAGTTTCTTCTTCCACTTTGTCGGATTAAGTTTAAAGTTAGCATCATTATTCATAGTCGATGACAATACTTGAATCAATAAAAAAATTTACCTAATAGTTAAGAAATTAGTGGTAACAAACTAATTTTGTTTTCTATAGAGAAGGTAGCTTGTTCCTGCAGTATTGAAATATATGGCAGTGATTGTGATGTATTTTGTCATTATACCCCTATGGTAAAAAATAAAATCATTAGATCTACGGATATTCACTTTTTGTTTCGCCTCATATTTAGTCACGTCTTACCCGGGCACCAATGTAGGACCCGGACACAAGTGTAGGACTCGGACACAAGTGTAGGACTCGTGCATCAATGTAGGACCCGGACACAAGTATAGGACTCGTGCATCAATGTAGGACTCGGGCACAAGTGTAGGACTCGTGCACAAGTGTAGGACCCATGCATCAATGTAGGACCCGGACACAAGTGTAGAACTCTTGCATCAATGTAAGATCCTGGCACCAGAATAGGACCTGAGAACCAGTGAATGGCCCGGGCACCAGTGCATGGCTTAAATGTCGAGGCTGATGACCTCTTGTCCTTCTAAGTCCTTCAGTATTGTTTCAGCTGTACTTTGGGTCTCTGTCATCAAGTCTATTGTTGTCAACAGCATTCTTTGGTTTCTCGTGACACAAATGTCCAAGACCTTGAGGCTAAAAGTACTTCCGCTCACACACACACACGTTTGTTTGTTTTTCTTTAGTAGCTGATTATTATTCTTACATTTTTCATACAAACAGAAAATAGTAGATCTCGAGGGTAGAAAAATATAAATTATTATTCTTAAATGATATTGACTAAAATTCTTAATATGTAACCCATTATCCCCAAAGCTCTTTTACTCCCCCCCCCTTTCCTGAAGGTAATGATGGAATAGAAAATTTGCATGAATATTTCAGTTGCACTAAATAACTTCAAGATTAATTTGAAAACTTTACAATCTGATACAATTTCTAATTGAGATTTCTAACTTTTGTTCTGTTAAAGTAAAAAAAAACAAAAAGAGTCAGCAAATACACACACGACACACTTGATCAATACACACACGACACACTTGATCAATACACACACGACACACTTGATCAATACACACACGACACACTTGATCAATACACACACGACACACTTAATCAATACTCACACGACACACTTGATCAATACACACACGACACACTTGATCAATACACACGACACACTTGATCAATACACACACGACACACTTGATCAATACACATACGACACACTTGATCAATACACACACGACACACTTGATCAATACACACTTGGCCATGACACACTTGGATATTGTTTCATTTCGTATCAGCATCCTTCGTGTGAGCAGCCAAATACACGCTGCTATGGTTTAGTAGCAATAACAAGTGGTCAACAAAGTTCTAATTGTTTTCTTGAAGATAAAGTTTCACATTTTTAACATTCCTTGTAATTCTTTTGATATTTCTTGGAGGGAAACAAAGATAAAAAAACAAAATTATGACATCTTTACGTCTGCTACCGTTGGGACGGACCACGTGACGCAAGGGGAAAGTGCTCAACTTTGTTGTTATTGTCGTAGTTGTATTTGTGTTTGAGAGTACTTTTACGTATTTGTTTTAGAGTACTTGTATGTATGTATGTGAGAGTACTTCTGTATCTCAAATGAAGTGGTTGCAAGTCCCAGGCTCAAACGTGTCATTTTTGAACTGGCGCATCGCTCATTATCTCTGACACTAATTGTACTCTAGTCGCTAGGCAACAGTTTAGGTCGATGGGAATGGGGTGGCGCCCAGGTGGCCTGATTAAGACCAGCGTGACGTAGTGACATAGGTCAAGACCTTAAGTATCCACACGAGTTCTCCACCCCTGTCCTGAGATATCAAACAAAAACAAAATATCAAACTGTCACAACACACACACACAAGATGTCACAATGTGTTGTGATGCCGGGGATTTTACTTGAATTAAAAATAGTTGAATAAATGACGATCTAGAATCACAATAAAAGATTCTTTGTTAAAACAAAACTCTGGAACTTTATTTAAATATAAAACTTAAGTACAGCTTATGTACAAATTACAGATCAATCAACACAAAATATCACAAAGGCTTTTAAAACAGAGCTCTTAGAAGACCGACTGACTACTATGAAAATATTTTATCGACTGGCGTTCTCTCTACTCTCGCCAATTCTCTGGCGCTAACTCTTTAAAAAAATCTCTTTGTTTAATTTCAAATCAACCAATAGATTTGCAACATCATAATCACGTCTTGGGTAAAACCTGAGGTGCTGTCAAGGGTCTAGATTTGTGGGGTAATTCCTGAGGCTCAGTCAAGGGTTTATATTTCTTTTAAATGTGAAATGTACAAATAATTCTATAATGGCATCTGTGACACAAACAAAAACAAAATATCAAACAAAAACAACAAACAACAAAAATAAGGACTAAATTTATTGATTGATTTTGTGGCTTGTTTGTAACTCACTTCAGGACTTACGAAGGAGCTTCATTTGACTCTCACATCTCACTGGATACATTAGCAGGGATTCTCATCTGTTTCAGTTGTGTACACATGATAGGTGCGTCTGCTTGTCTCTGCTGTACACGTGTACACAAGGTCTGTACACAACCTGTGCTCTGTCCTCCTACACGCCATATCAAGTTCAGGTTAGGACACACTGCTCATCCAACTCACGTTCTGTGTGTGTCGCGCACGTGTTAGAACTCACGTAGAGGCGGATCCACTCACGGTCCTTAGCGCGCTCTGTTCATCTCTTTGTCTTTGGGCACTTTACTTACTTCTGATGTCTTTCTTTCTTCTCCCCCCCCTTTCTCTCTCTCTTTTCTCTTTCTCTCTCTCTTTTCTCTTTCTCTTCTCTTTCTCTTCTTTGAAGTCTGTTCTCCGAGTATGGACAAAGGGATATATATATATATATATATATATATATCTAGTACATCGATGTTTCTCAACCTTTTCGTCCAAGTACCACTCGAGTGGACTCTTGGTATTTCTAAGTAATCCACTTTCGTCTGCTATCACCTACTCACACACACACACACACACATTATTCTTAAAACGTATTTTATAGTTGCGCCATAACATTGGTTGTTGTTTTTTTCTAGTTAACTCCCCTTCCTTAAATAGTCCCGTCGTTTGCCCCAGAAGTTACGTTTAACTCAGGTTGACAAATTCAACTCTCCAGCCGATCATTGTACTTCGTTCTAACCGATACAATTGTGTTTGTATTTGTGTCACCTTCGTTGTTTTTTCTTAAGCTTTATAAATTATTTTTTAAATTCTAGATCTACTTTATATTTTCTATTTATATATTTGTAACTGTGTTATAAACTTTAGTTTTGTTTGTTATGTATATTAACTTTAGAAAGTTGTACATTATTTCTAGAGGATTGTGTAGTGTAACTGAAGAATTGTGTTTGGTAATTGTAGAAACGTCTGTGTTTTCCAAACTATTGGTCCTAGACTTGCTGTAAACACCAATGTTAAAGTTTTCTGTAATTAATTCAATTCTCTGGACATAGGAAACGAATATTTCATGAGTCCATTGGAGTGAGTTTACAGAGAGGAAATATCAGTTCAATAAGCACCTTACTTTGTGCTAAAATGTGTTATATATTTACAACCTAATAGCGCCTTTCTTTTAGCAACAATGTGCTTAATGGTGGTCAGGAAACAAAAGGTGATTGTTTGGTTTACTGTTCTCATCTAAACGGTGCATATCTAAAGTCTTTTTTTAAATCTGAAATCCTTAGGGATTGGGGATTTACATCGCGCAAAATATCGTCAGATTTTGGTCCATTTGTTGAGACTTTAAGTCAAAATATAATTTAAAATACAACTAACTTTGGCCTTTGGGTGTGTTTTGTAAAATCAGTATGAGAGTACTGTACTGTATTCGATAGCCATTTCAGAGTTGAGGACTTAACTTACTGATTATAAGTTAAGTACCACTTTTGGTCATCTGTTTCTATGGCCGACGTTAACAAGTGTGTCATGTGGCCAGCACAACGACCAACTGCCTTTACTTTTCCTAACTAATGCCTGGTACCCATTAGAGTTGATGGGCTCAGGGGATCCCCAAAGATACCAAAATTCAAAGTCTTTAAGTTTTCGCCGAGACTCTAATCCGACGCCTCTCGTTTCAGAAGCCAATCGGTTTATCACTCAGCCACCATGACTCCTACCCCTTCTACTGATTAGAGCTACTACTGGTCTATCTACTTTACAAATTTTCGCTAGATCTATCGTGATGGAAATGTGCAGTCCATCCTAAGGTCCCACTAGGGCATCATAGATTTAGTCTTTAAAAACCAATTGGTGTCTCCAAAAAAAAAAAAAGGCAAAAAACATTAACCAATCATTAATGTAATTACTGGAATTAGAAGTACCGTGTCTGTCGTCAAGGGTGGCGGGAACAGTGTCACGATAATGGTCTGCTGCAATTAGTGGGCTCACAAGACTTACCTGTTATCTCCCCTCTCGCTTTGCATGAACCAGTGAAATTTGTTAAGTTCTTTCCCTTGTTTTTCCCTTTTTACATTCTTCATTTTGTTTTTTTCTTTCTTCTTCAGAATTTGACTTGGATTTACTTGACCAAGAACTGGACAAGATCGGTGGGACTGTAAGTAGACATTGTTGGTTCTTTATACATCGTGGACACGAGTTGGTCCACTTAGTCACGTAGAGAACTGATTATTACTAGAAAAACAACAACTTTTGAAACAGACATAGAGCCTCAATCTAGTCTAAATGTTCAGTTCACAAGTAGAGGTACACTTGCATCAGAAATGTCTACGGACTTACTTTCTAGATCTAAATATTCAGAAACTTTCAGGGGACATTATTAACTGTTGGCCTCTATTGCAATTGGTAACGACTGGAAACAACAACAAAAAAAAAAACATACATAATCTGGATCTAGTATAAAATAAAAATGGCCCACAGTAATAAAATGTCTAGCCACCTCATCTTCCCCCTCCATACCCCCCCCCCATGCATTCTTTTATTTCGTTTATTTCTTTAGCCCTCCCTATCAAAGACCCCCGCCCCCCTCCTCTGTGTATAAACAAATGACAACACATTAAATCATTCAGCTGCGACTGTGTGTCCGTGTGTGTTTGGTTCCCATTGCACGACACATGTGTAAGGTAGATCTAGTTACGCGAACAGGTCATTCCTGCACTTTCGCATGTCGTGACGCAATGCGCTCGGGGGGAATTTCCCCCATCGAATGTAGGTCATGCTAATTGTTCTCGCGTTGACACGTGCGCCAGCTCACACCCGGTTGACGAAACGCGCGCACTTTCAGAGCTAAAAATAGAACCGTGCGGTGTTGTTTGTTTGCTTTCGTTTTTTTTTTTGTTGTTGTTGTTGTTGTTGTAAGTAGGTAAATGGACAGTTTCCGGCTATTGACAGGGGCTGACCTCAGCGACATAGTCGTAAGTCATCACGTCATCATGACGGAGCGGAACTTCGACTAGAGCAGTGGTTGCCAAGTGGTTGACATCGCTATCTCCGATCCCCTCCCCCAGTTTTATAGCCAAAAACCATCAAACAACGTGTGCCTTGTACTGGGGCGAGTAGAAATGCCTTTTAAACTCTCGACCTGACAAATCTATCCAAGAAATGAAACAGGTCGAAAAGAAAAGACCAACAGAGGGAGATGTACGAAATCCACTCGGCGGGCCAAACTTTGATATGTGGCCAGGATTTACACATTTCTGACAAACACTTCAAAAACAAACAAAAAAAAAAGAACAACATAAAATCCATTGAAATAATCAAGCACCCTGGGCAGAAGTTTCCAGGGACCTAATAGCATCACATCACTAGGCCGGATAGTACCACGTCTTGAGCCGAATGTGTTCCGCAGACCTCAGATTGTACATCACTGGACATCACTATCTAAAAGATACCTTACGAAACTTGTAAACGACTGCCAGAGCGGATAAAAGCTCTGTATTATTCATGTAAACATATAGGGATGACATGTGACTTGCGCTGGAATTTGGATTAAAGTGAGGAGGATTCGCGCAACAATCAACCAATGTTTATGTGTGGTGTTGGGTCTGTGCCAATCCGCGAAACGAGAAATAGTGCTTGAAAACAAACGAAAAAATACGTTTTGAATTGAATGGTCAATGTTGTTAAAGGGAGATAAAACACTCGTGACACAAGTAAGTACTTCTGTCGAGGCGTAAGGCGTTGTGATTCCCTCCTCCTTGAAGCCACGCCCACGTGTACCCCAGTACTTGTATCGGTCTTACTTCGCCATCAGCAGACGTCAATAGATACACGAAACTCATCAATGTTTGTGCATGAACTATCGATTGAATCTTGACGTGGCATTGTTGAGCCGCCACATTCCTCGTGCCTGGTCCACTTTCTGGACATGACGTCACGCGTGTCACTTCTCAAGCGAGGTCACTTCCTCCAATCTGCACTCCCTCCCTCTCTACGTTGGCATTAATTAATTAATGACCTCCATTTAGACCACCGCACATTCTTCGAATTGTGTAACTTTCTGTAGGTCAAAATAATATTTTATTTTTTGGAAGTTCAACATATCCGCTACTCCCTAAACATGAATACCGTGTGGTAAGCATTCTAGACTATGGTCTTGTTTCAGTTGTCCAGGGTTCGAACCCTGGATTGTTTTAAAGATTCTATTACGACATATATGGTCCAAGCTCGAACGCATAAACATATGCGCAACAGAATTCTCTCACATACACATGATAAATAAACAACATTGGATTCCATCAGTGTAAACATTGCCTCGTCAGGTATCATCGGTGGATAGTTCCGGAACCAGACAACAAAGTCACTGTATACAAGTTATGAACTTTAACAAAACCTAATCGTGTTTCTACATGTCTGAGTCTTTCTTTTAAAGGAAAGTCTGTAATTAATAAGACAAAAAGTTCAAAGAAGAAACTTTTGGACTTTCTATTTCTCTTGTTCCTCTTTAAGTCCTAGGGATTTTAAAAAATCGGATTAGAAAGAACTGGGACTAAACAACAACAACAACAACCTTAAAGTGTGTTTTGAATTCAGGTCTACATACAATTGTGTAGTATTGGAACCTGTTGACCTCTGTAGTAACAAATCGATATGATCGATATGATAATATCAAAGATTCTTAGTTATGATTCTTAATTATGACTTGCCATCAATTCATTATCTTTCTATCGATTCCGTATCTGCTACGTCAGTTGTATTTGTAAAAAAAACAAAGTATCGCGAAGTCAGTTGTATTTGTAAAAAAAACAAAGTATCGCGAAGTCAGTTGTATTTGTAAAAAAAACAAAGTATCGCGAAGTCAGTTGTATTTGTAAAAAAAACAAAGTATCGCGAAGTCAGTTGTATTTGTAAAAAAAACAAAGTATCGCGAAGTCAGTTGTATTTGTAAAAAAAACAAAGTATCGCGAAGTCAGTTGTATTTGTAAAAAAAACAAAGTATCGCGAAGTCAGTTGTATTTGTAAAAAAAACAAAGTATCGCGAAGTCAGTTGTATTTGTAAAAAAAACAAAGTATCGCGAAGTCAGTTGTATTTGTAAAAAAAACAAAGTATCGCGAAGTCAGTTGTATTTGTAAAAAAAACAAAGTATCGCGAAGTCAGTTGTATTTGTAAAAAAAACAAAGTATCGCGAAGTCAGTTGTATTTAACGTAATTTGTATTTATGGTATCGCGAGGGTAGTTGTATTTGTAGTATCGCGAGGTTAGTTGTATTTGTAGTATCGCGAGGGTAGTTGTATTTGTAGTATCGCGAGGTTAGTTGTATTTGTAGTATCGCGAGGTTAGTTGTATTTGTAGTATCGCGAGGTTAGCTGTATTTGTAGTATCGCGAGGTTAGTTGTATTTGTAGTATCGCGAGGTTAGTTGTATTTGTAGTATCGCGAGGTTAGCTGTATTTGTAGTATCGCGAGGTTAGTTGTATTTGTAGTATCGCGAGGTTAGTTGTATTTGTAGTATCGCGAGGTTAGCTGTATTTGTAGTATCGCGAGGTTAGTTGTATTTGTAGTATCGCGAGGTTAGTTGTATTTGTAGTATCGCGAGGTTAGTTGTATTTGTAGTATCGCGAGGTTAGCTGTATTTGTAGTATCGCGAGGTTAGCTGTATTTGTAGTATCGCGAGGTTAGTTGTATTTGTAGTATCGCGAGGTTAGTTGTATTTGTAGTATCGCGAGGTTAGTTGTATTTGTAGTATCGCGAGGTTAGCTGTATTTGTAGTATCGCGAGGTTAGTTGTATTTGTAGTATCGCGACGTTAGCTGTATTTGTAGTATCGCGACGTTAGCTGTATTTGTAGTATCGCGAGGTTAGTTGTATTTGTAGTATCGCGAGGTTAGCTGTATTTGTAGTATCGCGAGGTTAGTTGTATTTGTAGTATCGCGACGTTAGCTGTATTTGTAGTATCGCGACGTTAGCTGTATTTATAGTATCGCGACGTTAGCTGTATTTATAGTATCGCGACGTTAGCTGTATTTATAGTATCGCGACGTTAGCTGTATTTATAGTATCGCGAGGGTAGTTGTATTTGTAGTATCGCGAGGTTAGTTGTATTTGTAGTATTCCGACGTTAGCTGTATTTATGGTATCGCGAGGGTAGTTGTATTTATAGTATCGCGACGTTAGCTGTATTTATAGTATCGCGACGTTAGCTGTATTTATAGTATCGCGACGTTAGCTGTATTTATAGTATCGCGACGTTAGCTGTATTTATAGTATCGCGACGTTAGCTGTATTTATAGTATCGCGAGGTTAGTTGTATTTTTAGTATCGCGACGTTAGCTGTATTTGTAGTATCGCGACGTTAGCTGTATTTGTGGTATCGCGAGGTAGATGTATTTGAAAATATCGTTCATTTGATAACACAAACACGAGTAGAACGTCCTTGAACTATGGAAACAAAATGCCGAAACCAATGACACATCCCTCCTTATTGCAATCTTAAGAGCTCTTCGTTTAATAGAGGAGAAAAAAAAACAACTTTCCCATCCAGGAAGAGGTCAAGGTAATTTCTCTCTACGACAACAAAAGTATCTTGGAGTTGTTTGTTATGGAATACTAAATCTTTTATTAAGACTGTTTATGCTGCAACAGTTACACAAACTGACTGTCCATGAACATTACGGCTGATGTGAAGGTTTTTGTGGGGATCACTTCTCGTCTGGACATTAAACATATCACTTAAAAATAAGAAGAGGGGAAGGGAGAAATTGAGGGGAAAAAATGAGTCCAGGGAGGGGCGGGGTTAGACACAAAACACGTGACTTTCTGCGGGGGTCCAGTTTGCATAAATGTTTATTGGAGATTTGTTGTTGTTGGTTATATTGGACTGACAGGAGCTGAGTCAGAGTAGTCTCCCCTTGACTGCTTGAACACCGTTCAGATTGTCTCATCTGATGAATTAAAAATCGTTCGGTCAGTATAAATTGCAAGGTAATGTTCGAGGTATTCTTGAACAGTCACATGGTCGAGGTATTCTTGAACAGTCACATGGTCGAAGTATTCTTGAACAGTCACATGGTCGAAGTATTCTGAAACAGTCACGTGGTCGAGGTATTCTCACACAGTCACGTGGTCGAGGTATTCTTAAACAGTCACATGGTCGAGGTATTCTTAAACAGTCACATGGTCGAAGTATTCTTGAACAGTCACATGGTCGAGGTATTCTTAAACAGTCACATGGTCGAAGTATTCTTGAACAGTCACATGGTCGAGGTATTCTTAAACAGTCACATGGTCGAGGTATTCTTAAACAGTCACATGGTCGAAGTATTCTTAAACAGTCACATGGTCGAGGTATTCTCACACAGTCACGTGGTCGAGGAATTCTCACACAGTCACGTGGTCGAGGAATTCTCACATAGTCACGTGGTCAAGGTATTTTCGCACAAATCGATATGGATAATGTTGATTGATGTGTATTTTAATGTGAAGGGTTAGGACTTGGAAGTGTGTACCATGATATACCATTTTAGCGTGTAGATATAATTTAGGCTGATATTGACTTTGCTCAAACCATCTATCGCAATAACATTGAAATCTTTATCGGACAAGGCCAGGTTTGATCAACAGAGCCCGTAGGTTCTATAGAATCTGCAAACGTTTTAACCTTGAACTTGCCGTCCATGGCTGTCATTCTTTGGATAGCACGTCAATCTTTCACTTTTATTGTGTGTACATTTTCTTCATGGTGCTTTTTAAGCATTTTACACCTTGAACTGATTGCAGGTGCAATGACCTTTTCATCCACCGCTGGTAGGGTTGCCTTAATAATCAAAGTCGGTGCATGGGAGGGGTACACATTAGGATGGGTCGCCAAAGTTTTGATAAGAAGGGGGAAAAATAGGAAAGAAGTCGGCGCTATTGAAGAAGCCAAAGATTTCCGGTTCGTTTTGCGATGTCAAACCCACACTCCCCATTGGCTGTAAAATCGTTGATGCGATTTAAACAATGTTTACTCTTTTTAGCAACACGAGATGCAGGGGGCGGACTGGCGATATGGGCATTAGGGCAAATGCCCCGTACCCGCATGGATGCCTCTAAGACTTGTATTAATTTGTAAAAAGATTTTATAATATTCTTTTCTAAAAGGAGCACTCAGAGCGTCGTGACTCTACGGTCTATTCAAGCTACTACTCTAACGCATTTTTCGAAATAATGTATTAGGCTACATCCGTATGCAGTGCTTCTTGTGGGCTTCACTCCTTTGTTAAATCTCATGCTGACAGCGACTATGAATGAGACAAACATAACGTCATTTATTCCTGGAGATCCAGTCACGTTACCCAACGAAGAAACACTAATGTCAAAACAAAGAAAATGTAGACTTCAACTGATTTACACAGAGATTTTGCTAAAATATGAAACAATCTTGACAGTATTTGTTTTGCCACAAGGATATTAGATTACCTTTAAATAAATGAGCGTGATGCGCTGAGAGCATATAGCATTGTGAGTGTGTAGCCAACTCAAAGCTGTAGATACTTGAACAGGATCTACAAGTTATTAAGAAAGCAGCAGATGACCTTGTGAGGTGGGCGGACAAAGTAAATGAGGATGGAGAGTTGTATTTGTACATTTAAATCCATATGCCGAGACAAACGTGGCTAGGAGTGAAGCGACAGATATAAGGATGTTAAGTTTATTGACAAGGGTGTATCTTGTAATTATATTGTTGTACGAACGAACAAGGTCACTGCATATTAAGGATACGTACAAATGGGCTGGGGGGAAACATCAGGAAAAGAGGCAGAACATTTCGTGACGATGGAGGTTGATAAAGACTTTATGCGAGTAATCCGTCTGGACACGGTTGAATGGTTCGGGGATCTTAACGAGCCTTGTATGTGAATATCAAGTACATGGTTATGTTAATATGGGCCTATATGGTAGCATTTTATTCCACCTTTTAAAGGATCCTATTTTAAGTGTCATTTAGTTGTACCAAATAGATTTTAAAAATCATGAAGGGACCTATGTTACGTAAACCCAGTTTCGTCACATTATCAAACTTAGCATAATGATTTTGAGGACATGTATAATTCGATACCCCTCATATGGTATGTGATTTGGGGGCCGCATTTCATAAAAAGGTCCTGGCCGATTTTGACACTCAGTCCGCCCCTGACGAGATGTCATCATCATCAACAACTGTTTTTGTATTTATGGTAGTACACAATTAGACATGTACACTAGTTCATAATATATATTACATTGGAAGTAAGTAACGCAGCACTAGTTGATCTATATCTATGCAATATAATCATTGCCAGACAATTTAAACTCTTTTGTATTATTAATATCATTAGGTAACTTGATCATAGTTGTTAATATTATTAAAATTATTTTTTCTGTTAAATCTATCACTCAATGAAATAGAAATAAAACAGGACATAAGATTAGAACTAATGTAATTATTTCCCTTTAATGCCTCCTATCCTGCAGCATCGTGTGAGTCTCTTGTCTCACTATTGGACTAAGTCTCGCACTGCACTGTCCTCGGAGTTTTCAGTCGAATTTTTGGTCTTGATTTCAATGAATGTCCATAAATATGCGTGCCCGAGGAGACCGTGCCATTGGTTTCGTCTGCTAGATTCCAAAGCTCGTCCTACTCTCGCGATGGTCTGCATGTGTTTCTGGACTGTTTAAAGCCCGCCATTAGCTGATTGATGAGCGCTGCTCTCTCTCTTTTTCCCCTTCTGAGGGGAGCTGTCTCCCCTTGAGAGCGAAATTTGCTCACCTAATCAAGACTCATTAGTTGCCGGCGGTCCTCCCCTTCCTCTTTCCCGGCTCCCCCTGCTCTCCCGGCTCTCTCTGATCTTCCTGTCTCGCGACACTCGTTCTACTTAAGTCTCCAGCCTGGACACATTTGGCCGGTGTAGCAAATTACAAGTCCACCAAATTCAATCTCTCTTGACATTTTTTTGGGGGGTCCCATTTTTTTCCCATGGCTCGCACCCCCACGAGAAAAACAGATCACTATATGTGGTTAAAACAGAAAAAAAAAAGGGGCAATGAACGTACCCTAATTTGGCTTGTATTAATGATTAAAATAGAAAGTTAATTAGCCTGAAGAAATACGGTCCCTGGCTTTAGTGGACGACTTGTAATGGGAAGCGTCGGTGTGTGAGACTCAGGACTTATAAATTGAGTTAAGACCAAATTGTATTTTCGACTATTGCAAGTCGACCACGTAGATTCTCTTGTGTTTGAAAATATCCCAGAAGTCAACATTTTTAATGAAAGTTTTTCCTCTTTAGATTACAGTTTTTTTAGTTGTTGTTTTTTTTTAAAGGTTTTAGAAGCCAAAATGAGATTTGTTTCCCTTCTTTGACCTACCCACTACATCGGTGGGGTAGACAAGGTTGGACTACTCATTTCAAATCTCCTTATCTTTTGGCTTATGTTTTAATCATAGCTACGGAGCTGGTGTTCCAACACTGCCCAGGATTTGTCCTCCATAAGTCCTTCCCTATTTCCACTGGACCTACTCCGATTCTTTCTTTTGAAAGCTACGAAATGTCAATTTAATTGAAAAACTGTGCCGCTTATATCTGAGAAATATTCAGACCCTTGGTAATTTACATAAGAAGTGAATCACACTCAACTTTTCTTTCCCCGACATTTTGATTTTTTTAGAACCTGTTCTTTATACAATATTATGCAGTAAAAAAATAAAAAAAGAGAAAGCAAAACTGAGAAATGTGAGGCGATATGAGGAAATCTATTTAGAAAAAGGAAGCCGATGAAAAGAGGAAGAAGAGTAGGAGAGATATTAAAATAAACCACGGACGCCACAATGAAAGATCTCTGCTGACGACTTTACAATACAATTAGTTTGCGCTATAAGCGATACATCTTTAAGAGCTCGAGTTTACAGTACTTCAAAGAGCACACACACAATTTTGCTAACCTTTTAAAATAGGCCTACAAGGATTCTCAACATTTCTTATTGGAGATGTTCGTATATGGTGGAAGAAGTATAAATAACAAGCTGTTTGGTGTATCCGGTGTAGGGGTTAGGGTTGATAAGCTATACTTTTAAAAAACTTCATGATATACTGTATGCATCGCCCTTTGTAACGTGTAATTTAGTTGGCAATTTGAAACTTCAATTTAAAGTCCTTGACTTTAGTTTATCGGGAAGTTATCGTGAAAATCGCCACTACTCTTTGCACCGGATGCACCAAAATAGAGTTTTCCGCCGTACACGGTAATCTTCAACAAAGTGCGTGGGAGAGAGATTGCGGAGAGCAAGGCAATGCGGTTAATCCAAAGTGTTTCTGGCTTGAAATCTCGAGGACATGACAGTTTTGGTCTTGATCTGAAGCTTGCATAATATGACAACCAGTTTGTTGGAGTAGATGTCTATGTGTAATCCATGGCAGTTACGCGCTTGCGTGTGGGTGTGGCCGCGCACGTGTGTGTGTGTTTGTGCGCAGGTGTATGTGTGTGTTTGCGTGGTTGTCGTTATTACTTAAGAAACCTGCCAGCATTTCATGCAGTGTACAACCACAGCTCAACAAGTCTTTCGTAACAACCACAGCTCAACAAGTCTTTCGTAACAACCATGTGCATAGCTTACTTTGTGTCAACTCGCTGGCGGCTTGGTCGTGTGGTCTGCTTTATGAACTGTCGTCTCCGTTGTCTCGGGGCAGGGCCGGCCTTTGACATAGGCAAACTAGGCAGCCGTTTAGGGCCTCCGATTGGTGTGGGCCTGTGGATCTTGTGATATAACCGTGCTGTCGTGACTTACGTTTTGAGTTAATATTTCTACAAAACATGAAATAAATATTAAGGCAATCAAACACATGTAGTACATTATACTTTGTGGTCGAAGATGAGCACATTTCTCATTTCCTATGGACTCGAAGATGAGCACATTTCTCATTTCCTATGGACTCGAAGATGAGCACATTTCTCATTTCCTATGGACTCGAAGATAAAAAAAGATAAAGAAGAAGAGCGGAGGATAGAGAAAGAATAAGGTTGGGGAGGTAAAGAGAAAGAAAGACAAAAAATGTGAGAAATCAACGAATATTAAAAATTAAATGTGAAATCATTTCAAGATGTTATGTTCCTCACCCGTCCATTCCTTTTATGCATGTTTCTTTTAAAAAGAAATATTCTAAACGATTCTTGGTTTTATTGGAACTTCCGGACTAGTCAGCGTCCTTGGTGACAGAGAATCACTCAATGCATGTGTGTGTTGGTGCTGAGTGACAGAGAATCACCCAATGCATGTGTGTGTTGGTGCTGAGTGACAGAGAATCACCCAATGCATGTATGTGTTGGTGCTGCTGAGTGACAGAGAATCACTCAATGCATGTGTGTGTTGGTGCTGAGTGACAGAGAATCACTCAATGCATGTGTGTGTTGGTGCTGAGTGACAGAGAATCACTCAATGCATGTGTGTGTTGGTGCTGCTGAGTGACAGAGAATCACTCAATGCATGTGTGTGTTGGTGCTGAGTGATAGAGAAAAGTGTGCGTTGAAAAGCTCCGACCATACAGTTTAGTACTTGAGACAACTTCTTGGTTCTAACCAATGTGTGTAGTTGCGTTAGTGATTTACACACAAACACAATCTCATTGTCCGATATGTCTCAGATCATTCTAGGTATGCACCTTTACAAGCTGTCTGCAGTAAAACCCCAAAAAAAGAAAAGGTTATTTCGGCAATACCTGGCATTTTGGTGGACATGGATGTCTAAAACGGCTCTTAATATTTTCCTAGAAATGTTACAGTTTATGTAATCCATATCTTTTGGAAATGAATTACTAGCTAATAGCTAATCGGCCACGCGGAAATGGTTAGATTGTTATGATTTTTTGAAATATATTAATTTATTTAAATTAAATTTAGTCTGGAACTAAACAGATTTATATTCTGAACACGTCAGCGGGGATTTCCGCATGTATACATGATTAAAGTGTTCAATCAATAAATATATGTTTAATTTAAACACCGTCTTCTAAGTCTAGGTCTATAAGCCCATCATTAGAATTTAGATGTATACATTAGCTTTTTGAATTTTGTAGAGCAAAAGTAGGCAAACTACAACACTTAAGAATATATGCAGCCGCCCGCCGACACGAATAGGTTTCTGCCTTTTGTCAATTTCTTTTTGTTCGTTTAGATTTCTGGTTGTTTTTTTTCATAGAAATTTTAATGCGAGCAATTGATTCAAATTCCTTGTTGTCACAGGTCATAGGCGTATAGGTCACACATCATGGACGCATACATTTGGAGTAGCCAACATTGTCCAGGGGAATTGTATTAGGTGTTATATTTTCTTGTTCATTTCCTCGCACTAGTGAGTCAATAACTCTGTCGTCATCCAGCGATGATTAAGTCTACAAGCTTCTAGAGCTGTAATTGTCTGTCAATGATTAAGTCTACAAGCTTCTAGAGCTGTAATTATCTGTCAATGATTAAGTCTACAAGCTTCTAGAGCTGTAATTGTCTGTCAATGATTAAGTCTACAAGCTTCTAGAGCTGTAATTGTCTGTCAATGATTAAGTCTACAAGCTTCTAGAGCTGTAATTGTCTGTCAAGTCAAATAGTAACACAGTCTGACTGTAGCACATTTCATTAAGTTCTAGTTGTACACATGTTAATGAAAGGTCAAGGATGTTTGTCCAACCAGCAGTATGTATGAAACGTTTTTATTTCCGACAAGACATAGCTTTATATACTGTTTGTATACTTTTCATTGGACTCTGGTATCTCTCCTTATGTGAGGGCTACTGATGGTCTATGTGAAAATATCCAAACCAAGTTATTTCATTTTTTAGCTTGTCTCCAGATTAAAACGTTTAAAGCTTGAATGTGATTCCTTTGGTAGGCCGCCATTTTAAATTATAGATGATCATTAATTCTCGCTTCATTAATTTTTTATGATCATTACATTTTAATTTACAGCAGTTTTTCAATCAAAACTCCCCCGTGACGCCTTAGCAGGAGATAACTCATTATAATATTGCTGAAGCTAAAACTACTTCAGGTTTTCTCCCTTGGGTGAAGGTTTAAATGCTATTCACGGAATACATCTCCCAACTCTTGCGAGTATATTTACTAGTCATTTGTAAGTCCTTATAACTCTCTGATTAATATAGTAACCTATTGATTTTTCTATGATAGTCTTAATGTTGATACGAGCGTCCATTCCACATTATTTTGTTCTTTTAGTTTTAATATTTCTTTGCTTTATTTTTTGTTTTGGTCTGGTGGGATACCATGTTTGTTTTTTAAACGGAAAGTTAGTTCATCGATTATTTTTAATTTAAATATAGAAGTCAGATAATGTAATTAAACATTTTATTTACTATATAACGTGTAATCATGATTAGAAGCAGGTCACATTTCTGAGCCATGGTGGTTATAACAATGTTTTATAAGCAGTACACAAACATAGTTGTACATGTACAATCATTACAAAAAAAGATATACTACTAAATGTGCATGCTTGAAGCTCAAAAGAGAGAAAGTAGGAAAGAGAGGATAGTGTGATATTAAGAAAAGAGAGAGCTGGGGTTGAGGGAAAGAGAAAGAGTTGAGAGAAAGAGAAAAAGAGAGCTGAGGGAAATAGAAAAGAGAAAGAGAGCAGAGGGAAAGAGAAAGAGCCGAGGAAAGAGAGTGAGTTGAAAGAGAAGAGAAAAAGAGAGCAGAGGGAAAGAGAAAAGAGAAAAAGAGAACAGAGGGAAAGAGAAAAGAGAAAAAGAGAGCAGAGGGAAAGAGAAAAGAAAAAGAGAGTTGAGGGAAAGAGAAAGAGTTGACAGAAAGAGAAGAGAAAAAGAGAGCAGAGGGAAAGAGAAAAGAGAAAAAGAGAGCAGAAGGAAAGAGAAAAGAAAAAGAGTTGAGGGAAAGAGAAAGAGTTGAGGGAAAAAGAAAGAGTTGAGAGAAAGAGAAGAGAGAAAGAGAGCTGAGGGAAAGAGAAAGAGTTGAGAGAAAGAGAAGAGAGAAAGAGAGCTGAGGGAAAGAGAAAGAGCCGAGGAAAGAGAAAAAGAGTTGGGAGAAAGAACCTATTAATTTGCACGCATGTAGCTTAAATATGAAGAGCGATTTAGAGAGAAGAAAGAGTGAACAGAGAGAGAGAAATGGAATAGGTGAGATAAAGAGAGAGAGAGAGAGAGAAATGGAATAGGTGAGATAAAGAGAGAGAGAGAGAGAGAAATGGAATAGGTGAGATAAAGAGAGAGAGAGAGAAATGGAATAGGTGAGATAAAGAGAGAGAGAAATGGAATAGGTGAGATAAAGAGAGAGAGAGAGAGAAATGGAATAGGTGAGATAAAGAGAGAAAAAAAAAGTAATTAAAAAAAACAAATATCAGTAGAAAAAAAAAATGAAAGTCCAAGTAAAGCAACTATTAGAGAGACCTAGAACTGCCAAATGAAAGGAGATGTCACAGTGTAAGACGTGTGGGTCCCCTAGAAACATTGTGAAATAAAACTCAGAAATCCTATTAAAATATTCACTTCCATTTCACCTGCCTCTAAAGCCTGTCGCATCACGTGCTGATGACGAGATTCCCAACTGGAGAGCAGGTGCCGAGTTTCAATTCTATATCTTACAGTACACCCCCCCCCCCCCGGTCAACGTATATGGGCTGGAATTGAAGTGGCTTTATAGCATCTGGGTACATTCAAATCCAGTGACCATTACTGACCGATTAGACCAGAGGGCATTGAAAAAAAAGAGAAGCTAGACAATGACAGAAAGATCGCTCAGAGGGGATTCTTTTTTTTTTAAATATCTTTCCTCCTCTGGTAATTAATGCTATTTTCGTCTTTATTCAAACATCGCATTTTTGTAGGTATAGTCTGTATATAAACTAATTATTTAAGTAATTGTTTAGGATTGTGATTTTTTGATACGGATTTAAAGTTTCAGGCCTTTCTTTACTCTTAAACTTGTTAAAAATCACTTCAATAAAAGATATGTTTGTAAATTATATATATATATATATTCCGCTGCGAGGACAGACGCAGACTGCGAAAAGAAAATTTTAATCGACCACCGGCTGACAATGGCTACGCTTGCCCTGGAAGTGGCGAAATATATAGGTCACAGCTGGGCCTGCGTAGCCACAGGAAATACTGCATTCCTCATTAATCTCGAAGACAAGCCTTATTATTATTAAATATTAAATTTATTGAGGCAATTTTGGGTTCGAATCCCGATGGGGTCTTAACTCTAGCTCTCGACCTCTCTTCCCCCATCCCTAGTGCGCTTAGATTTGCACGGCGAAAGAGAGGCGTAAAAACTTGGAGAATGTTCATCAAATAAATTTGACATAACATGAAAATATTCAGTTGTTTGTTTGTCATCTGTTTATGCAATTTTTTGGGGGTCGCTTCTGTTTTTAGATTATTTTGGATTAGGAATTGAAACTTTTACTTAAATAATTCCAAATGTTGAGTATAAAAATGTAACGCTGTAATACTATTTATGAATTATCCATGCCGTGATGCCGTGGAGGTTCTGAAACTCTGAACCCCAAAAAGCCGCCAACAGAACATGCCATAGAACCAAACAACAGACATCGCGAGACGCTTGCCAATGACCATCGATCTATTTGAGTTTATGCTACAACCTTTCAACGCCTCCGTCTAGCGCCCACTGAGTGTAATCACTTGGAAACGGGAAGACCTGCATGTACTGTGTGGATCTAAACAAATAAACAGTTGGCAGAATGAGAGAGGAGATGTGACTTCAAATACGCCCATGAGAAGAAAGCGTTGAGGACATAACATGGGAGAGTTGTTTCAGACTTTCTTTAAAAAATGGGGGGAGGGGGGGGAGGATAGGGGAGAGAGAGAGAGATAACAACTAAGGGAGAGATGATCCTTAGATCTATATTATTTTCTTATCAGCTTATCAAAGTTCTGTTCACTTCTAAACATCAAAACATTTCTGTTATAGGAAACTCAGAGCAGGAAAAAAAAACTCACACACACTCACACACACATAGAGACATGTATGTGTGTGTTTTGAAAAATTTGGTATATATTGATAATCTTTCACTAAGTACTCTTTTTTTTTCCATCCATCAATAATGGCCACCAGACACTTTTTGCCCGTGAATTCTGGTAGCCCTTAATTAAGGATGAAATATTTTGTTTTTTTTCTGACAAGTAACAGTCCAATAGAAACATTCTTTAGGACTGACTCGCCCCACTGTTTCTTTTTTCACTCTTTTTTTTTTTTCCTCGTCAGTTATATATATCTATATCCAAATGTCAAATGACCTACGATCATACTATACAGTGCTGCTTCTTCTTATCTGTATTTCGTTATGTAATCAAAAGACATTCTGTGACATTCCATTGAAGACTAGGCGGTGTCTAGACCACTGTTCATTATATTTGAATTATCTGAGGTGAAGGCTAGTAGCTCTCTATTTCAAAAAGTAAAAAGAAACATTTGGAAAACTTCCTGGAACACTGAGATAGCTGAGAATGACATTAGGAGGTCAGAAAACGTTAAGAATCGTCTGTGATACACTATCATCATCTTTTCTATAGAGTTTGTATTGAGAACTAGTGTGTCTTGGACTGTATTTCGTTCATCTCTCAATAGGCCTACTAGCAGCATTGCTCTAGTATGTCTATTTTTCTTTACTTTATTTTAATTTTGAGTAATATTGTGAGTTTAGAACAGTGTGGTCTTTACTATTTAGTGCTTTGGGATCTGTTTGGTAACAGCTAGATCGATTATTTGTAGATAATAGCCAGTTGTTTTTTTTCTTTCAAAAATAGTCATATTTTGTTTTAACTATTTCTTTGAAACTCTAAAGTCACACTAGTCATCATAAGACTGAGACTGGAATGCTGTATCTTGATTTACTTGAGTTGTTTACCAAGAGAGAAAGTGGCATTTGTGTGTGCATCAATGCTTTGTAGCCAATATGTTCTTCGTTTTCAATTTGTTTTTGTTCAGTTTTATACGAAACTTCTATATTTGACCTCACGTCTAGAGCTGAGTACTACCGAGTGATCAACTCACCTTTTTCTTTGTCCTACTCACGGCCTTGATTCTTCGTGCTCCATCGTACTATAAGAAAATATTGACCACCTTTTGAGTATTCACAATGGCTCAATGGCTAACATTCTTTGCCCGTTCCCCCAGCGCCACGGTTGCCCTTTTGTAATGTCGGTCCCCCATTCCTTGCGCCCCGCTTAGCCCGTCCTTCCCCCCCCCCCAGCTCCGACACGCAGGCACACACCTTCCAAGGCGTGCTCTTTTACACATCTGGACGAAATGTGTCACGTGGTCGTTGTGCATTGCATGTGCTGACGTCCTGAAGACGTCTCTGGGTGGCAGTGGCGTGCCATTCATATCCACTTGGGTTGGGTCTGGAACGGATGATTGCTACCATCCTGCAGTTTGTTACTTGGTCTTACTTAACAAAATGGGATTTATTTAGGACAAGACTCTTGGCGCATTTAGGACTTAGAAAAAAAAAGTGTTTAATCTTTGGATTTATGCAGTACAGTTTTCAAGCAGTCCGTGCGAAAGACGCTTTATTGTAAACATGTTCATTGGGCGGCGATAAGCTAGGATGACGTGTAGCCATCAGTTTAACTTCAGCTAACAGTGGACCTCGAGACTCGGCGGACATAGCTAACAGTGGACCTCGAGACTCGGCGGACATAGCTAACAGTGGACCTCGAGACTCGGCGGACATAGCTAACTGTGGACCTCGAGACTCGGCGGACATCCCTATCTGTGATTGGAACTTGAGATTCTTGATTACATAATTAGATGATCTCGGGAGATCAATGCCCTGAAAGCATTTGTACCAAGAGATTCTCCATGTTAACATTCTGAGAAAACAATGAAACAGAACACCTGGAGGATAGATTGACGGCGTGAAGAAGTTTAAGAGGAAGAGACAGTTCATCCGTCCTCACACCTAGCATCATATCGTCTGCTTCTTCCAGGTAGAGAAAGCTACTTGAAAGATAATGCAGACTAAGGCAGCCAATGGTAATCAACCTGCTTAGAAAAACTGGTTATATTATGAACATCAAGAATTTACAAGAATTAGCCTTGATATCTGGAAAAAAAGAGAGCATGATCTGGGTAAAGGGCTAACTCTTTCGTTATAAGATTCAAATGGATGTCTACATTAGCCCGCACTTTTTACTCAACAAGTATCAACTTATAAAGAAAAAATAGATTTCTACAATAATATCGTTTACATTTCTATTTCTCTCATTCTCTTTATGACCCGCACATTGTTTTGTTGTTATCAAAAATGTACTTCTTATTTTATTTCTCTTATAGACTTTAGTCCCCCCACCAACCCCCCACCCCTTTTCAATCTACCCCATCATTCCTCTGTCCGCTCCTCTGCCCCTCTTTGGGTATTATCCAGTATTAAGTAATCAATCAAGTGCTGCAATCAGGCTCTGGTACATTTTGATTGTGTGATTTCGTGTGTGTGCGTGTGTGTGAGAGCGTTTGTGTGTGTGTGCATTTCAGCAGTTAATGGCATTGATTGGGGGAGATGATCAATTGAAATCCCACTTGTCGCTTTTCTCCATCCATCACCTCCGTGGACTTCCACCAATAATGTACTCGCCGGTACAATGGAAGGAAATATTTGTCGCCGGCGTCTGCATTCACCTGTCAGTACTGATCTACTTAGTAGGTGGCCAAGATAGATCCTTAAGTAAGTCTCCTAGATGTTTCTTACTGCTGGAAACAAGTTCTCTCACTCATCTATGTGTACGTTAAGGTCGCTGTGTCTATATGTCAGAGCATTGTGATACATTTATAATCATTACAAGAGTTTGTCTGGCAAATACATCACTAGCACCCAATTACACGTCTAGCGTCAATACGTAACTTCACACAATTCGGATATAACATACATATGATAACACATTGGAAGGATTACCTATAAAGGACTCATCTGGTGTAAAAGTACATAATAAAAAAATCTGACGCAATAACACTTAATTTTATGTATGATCAAATAGTACACAGTAAAATGCACATAATAAGACATTCACTTATATTATATATATATATATATATATATATATATATATATATATATATATATATATATATATATAGAGAGAGAGAGAGAGAGAGAGAGAGACAGACAGACAGACAGACATATGATTAAACGAAGATAGAATTATGTGATTTATAAAGATATTTAGATAGTTCCAGATGTCATGTTGCGCTAATAAATGCAACTATCCCACTCACTACCTGAAGAGCAGCCTAGATATCAAATGTTGGCTATGCAGAGTTTCAGTGACGCTGCTATTTTGCCATACAACAACAAATCCTGCACCAGAGAGATAAAACCCAGATTTTTTTTATTGGTCATGAATAAAAAAAAAAAAAGAGCCCAAAAAAATAATAAAATAAAAAGATCAGCCTCTTACAAATTGCTATTGTTATTTGGGGTGCCTCCGTTCATGTCGTTATTTGGTGTTGGCCTCCCCTAGGAGACATCCATGGGAGTTATTGCTGCGGGGAGGGGGGATGATCGGGAACGCCAAATCGCTCATCGAAGAAGTTCACCATCTCGAAAATTCTGCCGTCGTTTGAAAAGTTCGCTGTCTCGTGTTTCAACTTGGCAACATTACTGCCATTTTCTTCGTTAGAAAACAAAAAAAAAATGAATCCATAAAATAAAGAACGAAATCTATTTTGGCTCCAAATTAAACTTGACACCGTCTTGGCTTGACTAGAAATACTAAGGATTTAAAAAAAAACACGTTATTATCACTCTAGAGAATTATTTGTTTTTTTTTAATTAAATGATTAGATCTTTTGTGTGTTATATAAAGAGCCACCTACTTGTAGCTATTTTTGTTTTTAATTTTTTGTTTGGATACAAACTTTTTTGTTCTTCTTGGCAAATGTTTCTGTTGTCTTCAGCATTTTATACACTTAGGACTTCATACAGTCTTCTTGGGCTATATGGTACGTCTGTAAGCACTCGCGTCTTAACATTGACTTTATATGTCAATGTGTCCTATTGTAGCACATATCCAGCACCTCACCTGTCTGTTGTTATCAGACTGTATGTGTCAATGTGTCCTATTGTAGCACATATCCAGCACCTCACCTGTCTGTTGTTATCAAGCTATTTAAAATTGCAGTCGAAGTTAAATGTATCAATTTGTGTATCTTATTTCAAGCATATAGATAAAACAACACTATGACTATGTGTGTATCTTATTTCAAGCATATAGATAAAACAACACTATGACTATGTGTGTATCTTATTTCAAGCATATAGATGAAACAACACTATGACTATGTGTGTATCTTATTTCAAGCATATAGATAAAACAACACTATGACTGGCTGCTCTTCTATATAAGTAATGATTGGTTAATTAATTTTCACATTAATTACCTTAAAAAAAAGGGAAAGACTTTGTTCGCAACACGGATGTCCAGTATTTGTTATAGATATAATTAGACACTACATACAACTAGATGTAATTACACACCACATAGTAGATACTTATATATTATTAAACACTTACATAAAACAATATATATTTAGACACTTACATAAAACAATATATAATTAGACACTTACATAAAACTAAATAGTCATCAAATGTTTTTATAGTAAATAATACTTTAACACACTTTTTTTGTTTATAAGGCGAACTGTTTGCTATCAAACGGATACTCTCCCTTGTATACCGTTCGATAGAAAGGCTTTCCATTAGTCTCGCCCTTGTCCATACTTTGGATTGGCCATTTTGTCCCTTAGAAGTAGTTCTTTTTAAGCGTGATAATACCATTGGTGGTCATCTCATGCTCTCTATCGAGTGACCATTGTGATAAAAGCAATAATCAAGTTTCGTTACCATCTCAACAACTTCCGGTCTCCCCTTCCCCCCACTCCTCCGCCGTGTATCACTCTCTACTTTTGGTTTTTCTACAGGAATTACTGAAGATGCGCCTTAAGTGTTTATTTAGAAATGACAGAGATTCTGACTCGAAGGGGTGGGTTCTGTTCCCAGAAAGTTCCATTGGTCATCCGCAGACTCTTGGGGAATTGAGATCTGCAAAGGATTCGAATTCTAGCTATTACCCTGTCAAATTGTTTTTGAGATGTTGAGAACAGGATGAGAGCACATTTCCTAACAATGCCAATTAGTTGTCAAAAGGAACAGTACAACAGTAGAACTGTGTTATACCGAGAACGTGGCTGTACAATAATTGACGATTAAGATACTACAGTAACTGATTAAATTTATCGCGCATCTATTTCATAGATCGAAAAAAAAAGGAATTTAATATAAATTTATTTTCTTATAACCTTTAGTTCAAATTATTAACATATTCATATATATTAATATAAAACTAAGACATAAAAAAAATTGCATAGTACCAAACACACGGTATCTGAATCAAAAATATATATCCGGAATTATCATAATAATATAATTTTTATTGTATAAGGCCAATATCGCCAATGATTTCATATCTTTATTAGCCGATATAAATAATTCTTGCTGAGTCTCAGTTTAAAATGTCAGAGCTTAAAAACCTCGGTAAATAAAAAAATATTGGACCAGACCAAGTTAAATGTAACCTGGTTTCTCTCCCCTCACCAGCGTCATGATTTATCTGTTCCATTGCATTATGTTTATATCACTTATATACAGCGTCATCGCGTCATGATTGTACTCAATCATATATAGTTAACGTGATGATTGAGATTCTGTTCCTCCCCAGTACGTTTCAATTTAAGACTTGCACCAGTGTCGATGCACTGTTAAATAATCAGGAAATCGAAGTTTAATTTATTAATTACAGTGGAATTAATTTCCTGTAGTCGTAATCGATAAGAGAATTTAAAAGAAAATTCTAATTCTGATGCCCAGATAGTGTAATTAGAGATCGATTGTATCATCAATAATCTTGATAGTTTATCTGGAAAAAAACAACAGAAAAACAAATTGTAAATGAAAGTCAAAGTTCATTTGAACCTTTATTGCTGTATGATTGTCAGTTTTGTCTAGTTGCTCTCTATGTAAGCATTATCAGCAGAACTGAACAATCGTTTTGTTTCACAAGTGATGCACAGGCAACACTCGTTTAAACGCCAAAACTTTAATGCTTCCATTTTGTGCTGTGTCATTATTTGCCTCCACCAGATGTCCATTTAGCCTGGTACTTCTTCCAAACAATGAACCATTACAACTAAGTTCAACATTTGTAGACATTATTCTGAACTTCTGGTCACTGAGTCTATCCAACTGAAATGAAAAACCTGACAATCGCGTGTGTTTGGTACTGTCCTTGACCCATGACAACACTGTCGTCTGCCATAAGGACATTGTGCGATAAAATAAAAGTTAAACCTTCATAGTGCGTAGAAATAATTCTGCCTTGTTTTGTGTTCCTGGAAACACACGATTCAGAACAAGCTGATGCAATGTTCTATAAGTGAAAAAAAAACAAAAACAAAGCAAGTTCAATTAGAAAGCAGAGATAGAACTTTCTAAACGAAACAAATTCGATAAAACATTCCAAAGATAGCAAAAAAAATATTGGAAACAAATAAAGATAGAACATTCTATTGGAAACAAATAAAGATTCTAAAGACAAACAAATGTAGATAGAACATTGAGAAGCAGCCAGAGAAAGATCTAATCAACTAAAATCTTCCATTAGTCTGCACTGTCTCCAGCTCCTTTTGTTCCTTTCAATACTCATCAACGATTCTAACTTGCAGCCGGCAAAGACTTGGCATAATCGGCTCAACTCTGCAAGCAGGCGGACATCGCTTGAGGGTGGGGAACGGTGGGACCCGACAACAGTCGAGGGGGGAGGAATGGATTGAAAAAGGGGGGGATGGGGAGTGTGCGCTTTAAGTCAGTGTTGTTAAGAAAACTAGTTGGTCCTAGAGAATGTGGATACAATTTTTTCCCCTACAAGTTTTGTATGCAACTATTATAATTGCAGCGGCTTCATTGTGCCCCTTTCCCCGTGGCGTACCGTGTCCCACCCACACAGTTTCCTGTCCTATTGTCCTTGTCCTTCTAATCTGCTTGACATGTGTTTGCTAATGAGGAAAAATACTTTTTGAAAAAAAAAAATATTTTTCTCCGTATAAAACCATTGCTTTTTAAAATGTACAGATTTGTGTGTGTGTGTGTGTGTTCACTCTCGTTGGAAGAACTAAGGGAATGTATGGATCCTGAAAGGTTTTGCGCTGCGAGGACTTAAGAGGGAAGATGTTCCGTTTAATTTGATGGGGACGGTTAGTAAAAGGAGATGCTGGCCATTGACAGAGAGCGCTGCAGGACGATAGTCCCTGTTGGTCGTCGCGGTTACCTGGGTAACGTGTTGGCAGGACTCGTACAGGGGGAAGCAGGCGGAATGTCGTTCTGTACTTCCTGTCACTGACATTCTGTCATGTTTGGTTTGTCAGTTTGTTGATCACAGTTTATAGACATGTTGTAAGCCGGGGGGGGGGGAGATCTGACCTTGATTTATTTGTATCTCTGCTTTATTTTGTATTCTAAAACTGTTAGAGCCATCCCAAGGATTTGGAGTGTTTATCGTTAAGGAACTAGAAGAACTGGACGGCGCTGAGCAATGGGCGACTGATGAAGTCATCCGTTGATTCTGTGCAATGATTGGTTTATGGCATCAGCCATGTTTCTGTTCGTGTGTTAGGTTATAGCGCCAGGCAACAGAGACGGCATTAGCAGTAGCGCCAGGCAACAGAGGCGGTATTAGCAGTAGCGCCAGGCAACAGAGGCGGCATTAGCAGTGCGCGGGGCCGTGGACTAGTGTCATATCAAGCCCACGAATATTTGTAAAATGGGCTGACAATGACCCAAAGGTTATAAAGCGTGGGGCCTTGGGGGGTTGGCCCCTTCGCCACCCCGTAATTCCGCCTTTGCAACTAGTTAAACTTACCCATGTAGGCGTGTTGGTTAAATAGGTACAAACACTTGAAACAATGTCGAAACCTTTTTTTTTTCTTTTCAAGCAACTTGACTTTTATCCCTAGATATTTACATCTTCAAATCAGAGTCTAGAAATGTGTTAAAACACAAATAAACTTGCGAATTGTGGAATACATAAAGAATCTATCTCACCTCTCATCAGAACTACTGCTAAACACACATGGTTCCGTCTTCATGTTCGATAATCAATATTAGACTCTCGACAAACACACACATACATAATATTATAAAATAATTATCCTCATGGCTAGTTACTCGTCGAATGTAGATTTCTTCCCCACCTTCACCTATTCACCAGTCTGTTGAACAGCTGTGGTACCACCTATGGTCTGTCGACCGTCTTTTTTCCTTTCATCTCTTGTCTTTTTGCCTTGAATAGAATCTCTTTCCATGACAGAGCCGTCAATCCTTTTAGTTTTCTCTCATTTATTCAACGTCCTAGTATTGTTCTCTCTTTCAGTGGAACTCTTCCGGTTCCCAAACTTTGATGACGTAATATTTCAATCGAACTCTTCCGGTTCCCAAACTTTGATGACACCATAGCCCCATACAGAATGTGGGAATCCTTCCTGTTCTGTTGTAAATGATGCTTTTTAATTCAGTTCTGCTCCTCGTCCGTCATGCTATCTACTCGATACGTTTTGGTGGTGGTGGAAGTTTCAATTGTCGAGAGTTTAGATTGTAAAGGTTACGGGTGTACATTTTAGGGGAGAGTGTGGCGTTGGAATGGGGGGGGGCGGTCTCACTGAGCCCTGGGTTCGATCAACGCATACGACCAAATGTCACACCATGGAAACACAAATGTCACGTGATGGAAGGCGCATGATTCAATAACAGAACAACACTTGCTTAATGCACGCGCCATGGCTGGGCAATATGTATGAGCTCCAGTCCCTGCATCAGGTGAGAGTAGTGGGCCCCCGGGTGGGGGGGGGGGAGGAGAACGTAAAGACATTAAGGGGAAGAGGGGTCATCCTTACGGCTCTGTCCTCAATCTTCTCGGGGCATATGTAAATTAGTGAAGTGTTAAAATGTATTGTCCAGATCGATACCAACCCCGCTATCTAATTATGTTGGAGAGAAGGCTGATAGAACTGGAGTATTCAGTTCACCAACTATTCATCTTTGTCTCTTCAGCCCTCGATTGCTGCCCTTTACTATGGTAACTCTCTAGGATAATTTTATTTTTAAATCACGTAACTAGATTTTCGATCTTGAATATAGCATTGAAAAGAATTACTCCTGCGCCTACTTAATTTTTTTTTTCAAAAGACTTTTCCTTTCTGAACAAAAGTGAATAGAATTATGCAATAAAACCATCTATTCCTATTTGTAAACATTAAAACTTGTTACGCCGTCAGCACAAATCTTTATCATTGTAACTTTTTTTAAAATTTTAATTACATTCCCATCATGCTGTGGCATGCTCTGTATATTCTGTCCCAGGCTCTTTTGTGAATCTCTGGGGGGGGGGGGGGTTTAATCTAGAAGAAGGTTTCCGTGCTGATCTTAGGCGCTCAGCAAACACAACTCTACTCGAGACGGGATTCGAACTCCAGCCTCCCAAATGTTTTTTACCACTCAGCCTTCCATTCAAAAAGAAAACATCATAGAGTTTTTCCCATCAGTTTTTTTTTTTTCATGGAAAATTAAAACCTGAGTCTAGATCTCGATGTTGATTGGATAGTTTAGTTAATTCCGTCGCCTCTACCAGCAGCCTTTGAGGTACATGTTACGACACACTGACGTCTGCTAGTGATATACGTGTGTTTAACTCGCAGGCTGGATGCCTTACAGTGTTTCACGAAACCTACGTATTGGAAACAATGTACTCGTCCTTCCTCTTTGGAATCAAAGGCATTGCAGTTGCCAGTATCTAAATCTATGACGCAAGAAACTAATGCCATGTTCACATTCTCTAATCTTTATTCTAAAACTTTTTTCCTTGGCGCAGTCTGCAAAAGAGCTCACAGCTCAGCAGCCAAAAGTTGGCTAGAGGAAGAAGAAGATAATAATAAACATTTATTTTAGAAATAATAATAGTGAAAAAAACAACTTAGGATGGTGTGAAGAGTGTATGTGTGTGTGTGTGTGTGAAGGTAAGTGTATATCTGTATTTATTGTACATATTTTACATACATTTACAACGGATCAGTCGTTGTTCAGTAACTTGTTACACATTCTTTGAACTATATTTCAGCGGTAGGATGGTTCCGTTGTAATGGAGTTTGAGCACATTCATGTGGCATTCTTCCGGTGCGGACTTAGTTTTACAGACACAAATATTTTAAAATCTCAGAAATGATAAAATATTTTTTTTTAATTCTGTCATTTGTTTCGAATTGCTTAATATCTGTGAACATACAACAGACGTTTAAAAAACAATTGGGCGGGGAGGGGGGATTTATGTACTACCATAGTCTTAGCCAGAATATGCAGTCATCCAATAATTATAGGGAAGTCTCTCTCACGCGTTTCTCTATATTTATCTCATAAAAAATCGAAAGCACCTATTATCGCCATGGTACATAAAGAGCAGAATCTCAGACAACCTGGATTTGGTTTCTATGCCCTGGAAGCTAAGGCACCGCGTGAACTCCCCCTCCCCACGCCTCTTCAGACTTTAACCCATGCCGCTGCGGTGTCCGCCTAACACTGTAATTTGCCTAATCTCTATTATAAATAAAGTGGAAGATGAAAGATATAATTTTTTGTTCCGACCTTGTTGTTCTATTGCTTGCGGGGTCAATCGTCTACGCCAACTGCTAAGTTTAAAACGCTTAAAATAAACTCTTCGCGTGTGTGCACTTATCGCGCAAAAAAAAAAACAACACTTTTTTTTTTTTAAAGCCAAGGGTCGTAGCCTAAGAGGTAAGGAAACATTGGAAGATCGAGGGAGGGCGGCTGAACGGCGTAATCAACTGGCGGCAAATACCGCTTACATCAGGGCATGTATGTATGTAAAAAAAAATGTGGGGGGGGGGGGGGGGTTGTGATGAGTAAACGTATAAATAATGACCTGGCGTAATAAAAATAGGGCCTTCTCCCCAGGGAGAGAGGGAGAATCGATGCATTAGTGCATCCGTATGGATTGATTGACTTAATGTAAGCTCTCCCGGTTAACACTGATTACTCCCTCCCCACCCCCCTTCCCCCCCCTCTCAGTTTGCTCACTCATGACTTGATTGATTAGAAGGAAGATGGTCTTTCTCATCTACTCTTCAAGTCATACAGTCATATGCTTGAAAAAGTATTGCTTCTACAGCACCCGTGGGCTTGAAGTCGTAAATATTACCCTTGAAAGGCTTGCAGTGTCGCAAAGTAACTAACACACTTACTTGTTTTTGGTATATGCTTGACCTGGGTAAAGAACATCTGCTGCATTTTAGCAATCTTTCGACTTTTGACATAGAACTCACTGATTGAACAAAACAAAAACATCTCCGTAGTATTAATGTATACACACACGTAGCGAGAAATGTCTTTCAATTGATTATTTTTGTTTAATTAATTAAAGTCATGAAATATCTATTAAAATGATATGTTTTAGACAATTTAGCATTGATTCAAAATAAACGCAGAGTTTTGGCTCCGAGGAAGCAGTGCTGAAACCCAAGGTTTCTCATCTAGTTCTCTTTCTCTTTGTATGATGTTTGATTTGTTTGTCTCTCCTTTGTCTCCATCTCCTGACATTTTCTCTTTATCGCTAACAAGAGACATAATCTTTTTTCTTACGGAATATTTGTTTCTCTTGGAGCCTTCTACGTCTCGACAGAACCTCTACCACCGACACCGACCCAGTACCACACGCATGCACCAGTTTATGGAAGGATCTATAAAGACCAACCCAAAAGCTCCAAATGACAAAGAATTCTAATTCTAGATCTCTCTAAAAGCCTATTTTCTATTTCGTCTTATTATGATGGGACGTTACAGTCAACAAAACACTAAATAACCAAATGATCATATCGAGAGGAAACAACTATTTATTGCTATAGTGTCCGAGTTTTTTTGTTTTTTTTCTGACACCATTCTAAACATATAGATATGAAAATACGAAGATAAAAGATTTATTGTTATTCACTACTCGATGTAGTTGGTTCTTATAAATGTGTTTCTTTGCTTGTGTGTATGTGTATATGTGTCCATGTCCTGTGTCACTGCGAGAGGGTGGGGTCGTCTCGAGATAAGGGTCACACTATTTCAGTAATGTAATTTCAGCATTAGAGTATGATGTATTTGTATTAAACTCCCAAGAGAGATCCCGGACTTGTTTCCTTAATGGAGAAGGGGGAGGCATATCACATAGAAAAAAAACCTTGCGTAGAGTACACCACCTAGTAGCTTTCTCGTCTAGCAACTCACTCGCCCAGCTATTTACTAGCCCAGCTATTCACTCTCCCAGCTATTTACTAGCCCAGCTATTCACTCGCCCAGCTATTTACTCGCCCAGCTATTCACTCTCCCAGCTATTTACTAGCCCAGCTATTCACTCGCACGGCTATTTACTAGCCCAGCTATTCACTCTCCCAGCTATTTACTCGCCCAGCTATTTACTCGCCCAGCTATTCACTCGCCCAGCTATTCACTCGCCCTGCTATTTACTAGCCCAGCTATTCACTCGCCCAGCTATTTACTAGCCCAGCTATTCACTCGCCCAGCTATTTACTCGCCCAGCTATTCACTCGCCCTGCTATTTACTAGCCCATCTATTCACTCGCCCAGCTATTTACTCGCCCTGCTATTTACTAGCCCAGCTATTTACTAGCCCAGCTATTTACTCGCCCAGCTATTCTCTCGCCCAGCTATTCACTCACCTTGTTACTTATCGCCCCTGTTACTTAATCGCCCAGTTATTTTAGAAAGTTATGAGGAGGCTGGCAGTAGCAATAAAATGTAACTTTTCATTGTGGAGAAAGAAAAACCTCAAATAATTTCATACTTAAATCTCTGGTCGCGATTCTGGAATCTATGTGTGGATTTAAAATAATTTACTCACTCTGAATGAATTCATTGAGGTTTAAATTCTTTCCATTTCAGTAACCAAACGTGCGAAACTTTGTAATTAATTAATTGTTTTACCAATGACATGAATGGGTAACACCCGTGACTCTAAAGGAGGGTTAGGACCTTCCATCCATACTTCCGGAACGATCATACAGACTTAGAAAGCCTGTTCTCTTGTGCACGCATTGCTGGAAAAAAAAAGAGCTATCTTTCTTCGTCCTAGCTTTCCGAATCCTGCTTCATGGAAACTACTGCTCTAGAACTTTTATGGGAACACCCTCAATCTGGCTCTTTTCAAATGAATGTTGTTGTTATTTTAATCAAAGAGAGCAGTCCTTGTCATCACAACAAATTCTCAATAAGGATAATCAAAAGCAGTCTTAGACTTGGTCTTTGTCGACCAGAGGTGTGAATGTTGGGGTATATTCACAGGCTAGTAAGCCCAAAAGCTGTGAGCATCTTACCCCCCACGAATCAGACCGAACTTTGATTTGCAGTGCACCCATTGCTGGAAAAAAAAAGAGTTATCTTTCTTCGTCCTAGCTTTCCGAATCCTGCTTCATGGAAACTACTTGCTCTAGAACTTTTATGGAAACACCCTCAATCTGGCTCTTTTCAAATGAACTTCTTAAGCCCTCATTTTTACAGAGTTTGGTGATAATGATTGGATAGGATCCACTATAGGCAAGAGGAGGGGAATTGAATTTTAATTTTTACTTACATTCGGGATTACACTTTGCTGGTTCGCTTATGTATATGGCACCATTATGTATGTTTTATTACCTCTTACAGACTCTTAGAATTTACAGTCGCTTTAATTAAAAACTTACTACAGCGATGCAACGGTTTTAATGATTATAATCTAAGTTTTCTTTTCTTGTTTCTTTGACAGTGTCTCAATGAGGACAAAGTGAACATGGATTTGAGGTAAGTCCTGGGGCGGGGGAGGCAGAATGAAACACCTGACATTGCTCAGCTGTTTACCTGGTGTGACGTCATGAAGTGGAACGGCTGATGACCAGCGTTAATGGTCATGGGAGACAAAGTTTATTTGGTTTAGAGTGGCCTAGAGTATATGGTCTCCCTCTGTCTCTCTTTCTTTATCTCCTTCTGTCTCTCTTTCTTTATCTCCTTCTATCTCTATCTCCCCCTCTCCTTTTTTTACGAGGTCAGACAAACTTATCTTGGCCTGTCTCGTAAATGGCAACTCGTTGTCTCCTTATTCCATGTTCTCTTTCCGTTCTCACTCGTCATTTCCTCCTTCAGCTTCTCTCTACCCTCTCTCTCTCTCTCTCTCATCTTCTTTCTCCCTCTATATTCCCTTCCCCTCTCTCTCTTTTCCTCTCTCTAACTCCATATATTTATGTTATCTTCTTTTTATAAATTATTATTTTACATTATCTTCTAGCTTTCTCCTTTTTCTGTCTTTGTGTTAATGGAAATCTTCCTTTGTTCCTTAAAATGTACCTTTTAAACGATCATAAACTCAAACTTATCCCCGTATGAGTTGTCTTTTACTCAATTTTAACTTTGGAATTCTGTGCCAGCTTCACCTATTAAAACACTTTTAACATATTTATAGAAACACTTCAGTGGGAGTTTTAAAAAGAAAAATAACAGTAGCACATACCCACAGACACATTTTTGCATGTAAAAAAAAAAGAGTTAATATGTTTCAATAATTTGTGTTGTGTGAAACTACTTTTGAAAGGCTTTCTTTGCCTCTTTTGTGGTAACAATTCAATGCAAGTCTTAAGTTCTAACCATAAATCCAAAATAAATATATTAGTTTGGCTCATGTATTTATTAGTCCAATTTTTTAAAACACTCTTCTATTTTACGTTAGAATTTTTTTTTATCTGGACTTGTTAAGAAATCTGGCCACTTTCTGTTCTGTTCCATCAAACTATCGGGAAAATCCCTTTTTTTTTGGGCTCCTCTCAGCTCTTCATTAAACCGATTTCTGCTTTTTAAATTTTTTTAAGTGAAGTTTCATCAACATGCTTGTCACCTTGAGTTTTTGTGTGTGTATAGTTTTCTAGCCAGTTGATCATGTTCCACGGAAGAATGATGTTTGATTCTGATCCTAGAGATTTCAGGGGGGACAAAAAAGGGAACGTGTGTTTCATGACAATGTTTTTACGAATGAAGATTACAGGGTTGGGGGGGGGGGGAAACCTTGTGTGTGTGTGTGTGTGGTTCATTGCAACTTTACAGTCAAGGTTAAATCCGTTAGTGTCACTGTAATGATCATTTATATTTGAATGCTAGATGTAAAGATGTCTTGATGTTACGATAAGATTATATTATAATTAAGTGTCGATTTCTATTTTAAACATTTACTGAACACTCAAAATAATACCGTTATGCCGGAGATTCAAATGTAAACTATCAACCCAATTAATGAAGACTATCCAATAATAAATAAAACGCGTTAATTCTGGAATTACGAATCACTTGAATAAAATATACACTATACACTACAATTTGATAAAACAAGTTTAACTCTCTGCGTTCAAGCTGATAACTACAACAGACTAACTCCGTCCTTTCCAAAACCTTTTATCCTCTACCTCGTACTATATTTAGAAACATCAACCTCGATCCTTTATATGGAATTAAATTGCCCGCTTCTGTTCCAAGAAGCATGCTTGTTCCAAGAACCTGTCGACAATTAACCATGACCTTGCTCTGCAGACGCCTGCAGAAAACTAAAATAAACTTAACGCAATAGCTGCTTTATGCTACTTGACGGTGCTATATAGCGACTTTTCTTCACAAACTAAAACTAAGAGAAACTTTTAATTGAAAGAATCACTGTTTCATATTTTCAGAAGCAAATCTTTAATAGACAATACGGAAGAAGCAAAGTATTTTAATAAATCATATCATTATTATTTTTGCACTTTTCGGCATTGTAGAATCAAATTTCTAAAAACTGTTTCAATTTGTTTAAACATTTAGTTGGCAACAGTGACATTTCAAATTTGCATCTTTTAACTTGTTTCCTTCATGTCTAAATCTCCCCCAAACTGTCCAACATTTGACGTGATCTGTAAGTGTGTGTTGACTTTCAAATGTTGTTTTCTCGAGCTTTGGAACATTGAGTTGAGTCACACACAGAAACTAGGCTCAGAAAATACTCCACAGTTGTTATCTCAAATGTATTTTTTTTAATATAATGTACCAGATTGTAATGGTGAGACTCGAGACTACAATTTATTTCTCGCAAATTTTTAACGAACTAAAAATATCGTGCGAAACATTTGCTCCCGGGGGGGGGGGGGGCTTTTCAGTGTTGTCAATTTAAAAAAAAGAGAAACAAACGGAAGAACTTGGACAATTTGATTCTACAGTGCTAAAAAGTGCAGAGAAATGATCATTTCAAATTTTTAAAAAAAGCCTAGTTTGTCAACATGTTTTTCTTCTGTACACCGGTAACACCAAAAAGCTAACTCTGAATTGTGTTTCCGCCTTACATAAAAATGTCTAATGGTCAGAACTCGATTCAGTCCTGGAGCCCTGTCACACACGAATCAGTTGTGAATGTGGTGCACCCAGTGAGCATGTGCTCCATGGCGCCCCATCCCCCACGTCTTTTCATCTCTACCCTAATCACGAGGCATACATTCGTTGAGTGGGTTAACTATTCTCTGCCCCCACCCCTCTCATTCAAAGTGGAACGTTTTTGTTTTTTTTTAGCTCCCGATTGTCTCTCGTGTCATTGTGATGGATGCCGTTGGCGACGACTCTGAGGGCGGCCCTGATTGAAGGTAACGTAGTGGGCTCAGATTGGCTGCTGCCGCCCCGGTACAAATTAGAACATATAATCCATTTCAGTCAATTTTGTCAATCGGGAAAATTTAGGAACGGGAACGGAAAGACCAGATTTTTGTGGTGAAGCAGTCCAAACTCAATTGAATTTTTTTTTGTTCTTTAATTCAATTTTTTTCTTCCATGTGACAACTTTTGCGTTTCGTTTCTTCGCTTCCCTAGCTTTAATTAATGCATATGTAACACCCTTTTTTTTTTTAGTCTGTGAATCTAATGTACACTTTCCAGATCGTTGCTTTAGAAGTTTAATTATGACAGTAGCCTACGTCACTCGCCCCATTCCCCACCCCCTCATCCTGGTCCTATTCATTTGGTCAGCAGTCGAGACAATCTACCTGGTCGAACGGTCTGCGGTAATTACGTCTTCGGCTCAACATTTGCACGTGAAATGAGTTTTCGATAATCACTGCTCACTTTGAAGCAGTTGGGGCTTCAAGGGTGGTCTTTATCTTAGTTCACTGGGTCGCTGATTGGTAAGAGTTCCCTCCTTGTAATTGCGGCCTCGTTAGACGCGAAATCATTGCACGCTTCTATGGACCCATGAGTATCATTTGAAATAGTCTTGAACGACCAGTACATATAATTTTGTTTCATCTTAAAAGCTACTTGAAAACTGAGCACGATTAGTTTAAACAAATATATCAACAAACAGCTTAATCACTAAATTACTTGTTCGCCTATTTCCCTTGATAATCAGTAAGCGAATGTATTAAATTAGTGTTAAGTATATTGAAATTAAAGCGTATTGTTTCACTTTGAAGTATAGCATGTGTCTCCCCTAGTCTATCTATGAGCCATCCCATTCATGGCAAAGCAAAACTAAAGTAAGAAAGTAAAGTACCCTTTTCAGACCATGAGATCTAGAGGGCAGATAATGTAAAGGTCGTCGAGGGTGTCATGTGACCAGCACATCGACCCGCCGCTTTACTTATCACAACTAGAGTTGTGTGGACACCGGGGCACTCTAAGAATCCCGAAAATAAAAATGTCAATCTTCACCGAGATTTGAATTCGGGACTCTTCGTTTAGGAAGCCAAGCTCTAAGTTACCATGCTCAAATAGTGTTATTCTTTAATCAATTGTGAATGAAAACTGTGAATCCAAAGCTCTGCTGTCTTGCGGCTAGACCCAAACATGGGAGTTAAGATGAGGAACAATCAGGAAACGGTCACTCTTAGTCAGCATGCAGCACACAGTGCTTCCCCCCTGGCAGAACCTGCTACGCGTGACCTCCGTGACCTATGTCGAAGGTGCCGTGCTACGTCGCTTATTCCCAAACTAAGTTGCGTTATAGGTCAATAGGCTACCTGCCTTACCTAAGGACACTTCAGTTACACTAACAGAGAGGAACTGCTTTGTTGGCGACACAGCAATGTCACAGGCTTTCATTTCATTGGTATGAGAACTTGAGAAGAACCATAGTCTCTCCACGACTAGAGAAGAAAGTCTAACTTCACGAGACCGCTTTAGTTGAACAGAAAGAAGCTTCGTCAAACAAAGAGCATACAAGTTAATTTATCATTATTATAATACAATAAATAAAAGTACATATCAGATTTTGGAATAAAAGATCATTATTCATAGTATATCTAGGCACTACAGCTGATATAATGTTATCCTCATATCTTCTATACAACTAAGCATTCACAGGAATCGGCCATTCATAATTTTTACCTACCTATTCATAGTAGGTCCATATATCTCTTCATCCACTACTCCTCATTATACTGATATTTATATTTCATATCAATCTTCTATAAATTAGTAAGTTAGTATTGTAAGTATCAAATTTTAACAATTGTATAATTTTCGTGTTAATTGTATCTCTTGTTATGTTATCTCTATATTATCGGGAAAAAGAGATACGAGTTAAATGTATCTCTTGTTATGTTATCTCTATATTATCGGGAAAAAGAGATACGAGTTAAATGTATCTCTTGTTATGTTATCTCTATATTATCGGGAAAAAGAGATACGAGTTAAATGTATCTCTTGTTATGTTATCTCTATATTATCGAGAAAAAGAGATACGAGTTAAATGTATCTCTTGTTATGTTATCTCTATATTATCGGGAAAAAGAGATACGAGTTAATTGATTGTGCTAAAAATGTTCCACTCTAATTGGATCATTAATCTTTAATCTGTCACGCTTCGTTGCACACTATGTTTTCAGCCCAGTGGCAGATGATTGCATAGAGAAAGGTTCGAACTCGGGGCCATGGGGAAGAGATTATAAAGCGTATCCACTCTGCCTGGATACAATGCAACCATAAATATCTGCCAACATTCTTTAAGCATCCTTCCATTTATTTTTGTGCAGCAATAAATGTACAATCAACATATTGCACCATATGATTTATATAAACACATTCTAGCAACCTATTAGACGCTAGTAAACTGTCCACACCAAAATAATCCCGGACTGATGTTTGAAATTCACAACATTATTCTAATAGCAGGCGAAATGCTAATTACCGATCGATTGAAAATCGATATTAAAATTGTTTCTTTTTTCCCCCCAGCAGCAGAGACCTGTCTCGCCCCTCCCTATATAATTGCTATGCCACTGTTAACATCGACCTTGCGTCTTAATGTGTTAGTGGATTGAGCAGAGTGAAGCAGCTTTACAAAGATGGGGGCGGATCGCCCTGTCGCCAACTTAGCTTTTCTGATTTCATTTTTTTTTTTTTTTGCCATCTTGAGAAGAAATGAATAAAAGAGGAGAAAAAAATCAATTTTGCTTATTAGCATCTTATATTCATGTGCAATTTTGATGACAAATGTATTGATCCTTACTTTATGTGACTTGTGCTAATGAATTTACGCTGGGATTGTGAAGTTTACCATCTTTGGTGGTCCCGCCTTAGTCCGCTCAATACTCCATCTTTTTCCTCTCTCTCTCTCTCTCTCTCTCACACACACACACCACACACACACAGACAGAATCACACTGATACTGACGTACTAATATCATCTTTTGTTTCGATGTTGAGATTTAATATTATTTGTATACACTCTTGAAGAAGTTGTTGTTTTAAATTATGATTTTTTTAAAAAAAATATCCCTAAACATTGTCACGTAATAAAAGTTGTAAAGTCATAAATAAAAACAAAATCTGTTTTGTTGAAACACAAAAAACGTCGGGAAGAGCTAAAAAGGACTCGCGAAAGTCCAAGGAGATGAAAATAAACTTATGCGCAGTAACGACAATGCAGATATTTCTGAAACTGATTTCTATTGCGTCTTTATGCTGGATGTAATGTGTGTCCTCTTTTAGTATTATGTCGATTTAAAAACCGCTTCACAAATCTACGGCATACGCTCTTCCATTACATCTCCATATGTACATTCTAAATTATACAGTGGCTGTACTCTCTATGCTGACGTCACATACGTAGCAAGGTCATTAGTATATAAGAAATTTAAGTATTATTTTCAAAAGGAATATTAAAAACAAACTATATGCATATTTGATTTTCAAAATAAAGTTGTTTGCTTTGATAATATCATAAGTAGCCGTTGATACTGTTTTTATCATGCTAAATAATGGTGAAATTGGATTTTCATTGACATATATTTTTATCTGACAGACAGACATAAAACACAAATTTAATGGAGTTATTTCTTCGTTTCGGGGACCGTTAAAAACGAGTCATGTTTAATCTAGCAGTTTTTTTTTTTATACTAACGATAAATAGTAATAATGAGTAAAATTATGTCTTACAAATGAACGCAGAAAGTGTGTAGAAAGTTATGGAAGCAGTGCCAGAGACATATTCACATGAATCAAATTCTTGAGACAATACCCTATACCTACTTAACGCGTTATACTACATGATGACTTTATGCTCCTGTAATGAAGCGCCTTTCCGTGGTCTGTAACCTCTTCAGTCTCTCGTCTGGTGTAACAAGCAAGTGTTGATAGAGGGAAAGAAGAACCAAAAAAAAATCAAGTTTAACCAGGAAACCAAATGATGAGAGTGGCGTTTAGCCGTGAGAGAAAGCTAGAGGGGGGAGGGGTTAGCGAGGGTTGCTAGGCGGGTGGACCTGGGAAGGCGCCGTGAAAGTTGGAGATGTTTATCAAAGATCTGTGTGACATTTCATTACTGACGGCATACAGGAAGATGACTTCCCCTTGCGCCCCATATCCCTGTTCTTCACCTCCCCCCCCCCACTCCCAGCACACGCTGCCATCTTAGACGTGGGTGAGTCCAATCCATAAGGGGGGGTGGGTTCTTGGGAATATATATGTAACTATACACCAGCAGTTTTTGTGCAGTGTTATTATTTCATGGTTACAGTTCTGTTCTAGTTTTTACTCTTTCTTCATACTTGTTAGTTAAAGAAAATGGCCACGCTGAAACTTCCTTTACCACGCTGGGACGTTACCGCACTGAGATGTCCTTTTCCACGCTGAGACGTCCTTTACCGCACTGAGATGTCCTTTATCACGCTGAGACGTCCTTTACCGCACTGAGATGTCCTTTACCACGCTGACACGTCCTTTACCGCACTGAGATGTCCTTTACCACGCTGAGACGTCCTTTACCGCACTGAGATGTCCTTTACCACAATGAGACGTCCTTTACCGCACTGAGATGTCCTTTACCACACTGACACGTCCTTTACCACACTGAGACGTCCTTTACCACGCTGAGGCGTCCTTTACCGCACTGAGATGTCCTTAACCACGCTGAGACGTCCTTTATCACTTATTGAGACGTCCTTTATCACACTGAGACGTCCTTTACCACACTGACACGTCTTTTATCACACTGAGACGTCCTTTACCACATTGACACGTCTTTTATCACACTGAGACGTCCTTTATCACACTGACACGTCCTTTACCACACTGAAACGTTCTTTATCACAATGAGACAACCTATACCAAATTGATACGTCTTTTATCACACTGAGACGTCCTTTATCAACTGACACATCCTTTACCACACTGAGACGTTCTTTATCACAATGAGACAACCTATACCAAACTGAGACGTCCTTTATCACACTGACACGTCCTTTACCACACTGACACGTCCTTTACCACACTGACACGTCCTTTATCACAATGAGACGTCCTTTACCACAATGAGACGTCCTTTACCACACTGACACGTCCTTTACCACACTGACACGTCCTTTACCACACTGACACGTCCTTTATCACAATGAGACGTCCTTTACCACAATGAGACGTCCTTTACCACACTGACACGTCCTTTACCACACTGACACGTCCTTTACCACACTGAGACGTCCTTTATCACACTGACACGTCCTTTACCACAATGAGACGTCCTTTACCACACTGAGACGTCCTTTATCACACTGAGACGTCCTTTATCACACTGAGACGTCCTTTACCACAATGAGACGTCCTTTACCACAATGAGACGTCCTTTACCACACATAGACGTCCTTTACCAAATTTCACCACAATGTGTCGTCCACGGCCACACTGGGCTGACCCCTGCCACACTGAAATGCAGATACAGTTTCAGTTTTTAGCCACGTGAGCTAGGGACAACAGTCGAGCTAGGGACAGTGAGCTAGGGACAACAGTCGAGCTAGGGACAGTGAGCTAGGAACAGTGAGCTAGGGACAACAGTCGAGCTAGGGACAACAGTCGAGCTAGGGACAGTGAGCTAGGAACAGTGAGCTAGGGACAGTGAGCTAGGGACAACAGTGAGCTAGGGACAACAGTCGAGCTAGGGACAGTGAGCTAGGGACAACAGTCGAGCTAGGGACAACAGTCGAGCTAGGGACAACAGTCGAGCTAGGGACAACAGTCGAGCTAGGGACAACAGTCGAGCTAGGGACAGTGAGCTAGGGACAACAGTGAGCTAGGGACAGTGAGCTAGGGACAGTGAGCTAGGGACAACAGTGAGCTAGGGACAACAGTCGAGCTAGGGACAACAGTCGAGCTAGGGACAACAGTCGAGCTAGGGACAGTGAGCTAGGAACAACAGTGAGCTAGGGACAGTGAGCTAGGAACAGTGAGCTAGGGACAGTGAGCTAGGGACAACAGTCGAGCTAGGGACAACAGTCGAGCTAGGGACAACAGTCGAGCTAGGGACATCAGTCGAGCTAGGGACAGTGAGCTAGGGACAGTGAGCTAGGGACAACAGTGAGCTAGGGACAACAGTGAGCTAGGGACAACAGTGAGCTAGGGGCAACAGTGAGCTAGGGACAACAGTCGAGCTAGGGACAACAGTCGAGCTAGGGACAACAGTCGAGCTAGGGACAGTGAGCTAGGGACAGTGAGCTAGGGACAACAGTGAGCTTGGGACAACAGTCGAGCTAGGGACAGTGAGCTAGGGACAACAGTCGAGCTAGGGACAACAGTCGAGCTAGGGACAACAGTGAGCTTGGGACAACAGTCGAGCTAGGGACAACAGTGAGCTAGGGACAGTGAGCTAGGGGCAACAGTGAGCTAGGGACAACAGTCGAGCTAGGGACAACAGTCGAGCTAGGGACAGTGAGCTAGGGGCAACAGTGAGCTAGGGACAACAGTCGAGCTAGGGACAACAGTCGAGCTAGGGACAGTGAGCTAGGGACAACAGTCGAGCTAGGGACAACAGTGAGCTAGGGACAACAGTCGAGCTAGGGACAACAGTGAGCTAGGGACAACAGTGAGCTAGGGACAACAGTCGAGCTAGGGACAGTGAGCTTGGGACAACAGTCGAGCTAGGGACAACAGTCGAGCTAGGGAGAACAGTGAGCTAGGGACAACAGTGAGCTTGGGACAGTGAGCTAGGGGCAACAGTCGAGCTAGGGACAGTGAGCTAGGGACAACAGTGAGCTAGGGACAGTGAGCTAGGGACAGTGAGCTAGGGACAACAGTGAGCTAGGGACAGTGAGCTAGGGACAACAGTGAGCTAGGGACAGTGAGCTAGGGACAGTGAGCTAGGGACAACAGTCGAGCTAGGGACAGTGAGTTAGGGACAGTGAGCTAGGGACAGTGAGCTAGGGACAGTGAGCTAGGGACAACAGTGAGCTAGGGACAACAGTGAGCTAGGGACAACAGTCGAGCTAGGGACAACAGTGAGCTAGGGACAACAGTGAGCTAGGGACAACAGTGAGCTAGGGACAACAGTCGAGCTAGGGACAACAGTCGAGCTAGGGACAACAGTCGAGCTAGGGACAGTGAGCTAGGGACAGTGAGCTAGGGACAACAGTGAGCTTGGGACAACAGTCGAGCTAGGGACAGTGAGCTAGGGACAACAGTCGAGCTAGGGACAACAGTCGAGCTAGGGACAACAGTGAGCTTGGGACAACAGTCGAGCTAGGGACAACAGTGAGCTAGGGACAGTGAGCTAGGGGCAACAGTGAGCTAGGGACAACAGTCGAGCTAGGGACAACAGTCGAGCTAGGGACAGTGAGCTAGGGGCAACAGTGAGCTAGGGACAACAGTCGAGCTAGGGACAACAGTCGAGCTAGGGACAGTGAGCTAGGGACAACAGTCGAGCTAGGGACAACAGTGAGCTAGGGACAACAGTCGAGCTAGGGACAACAGTGAGCTAGGGACAACAGTGAGCTAGGGACAACAGTCGAGCTAGGGACAGTGAGCTTGGGACAACAGTCGAGCTAGGGACAACAGTCGAGCTAGGGAGAACAGTGAGCTAGGGACAACAGTGAGCTTGGGACAGTGAGCTAGGGGCAACAGTCGAGCTAGGGACAGTGAGCTAGGGACAACAGTGAGCTAGGGACAGTGAGCTAGGGACAGTGAGCTAGGGACAACAGTGAGCTAGGGACAGTGAGCTAGGGACAACAGTGAGCTAGGGACAGTGAGCTAGGGACAGTGAGCTAGGGACAACAGTCGAGCTAGGGACAGTGAGTTAGGGACAGTGAGCTAGGGACAGTGAGCTAGGGACAGTGAGCTAGGGACAACAGTGAGCTAGGGACAACAGTGAGCTAGGGACAACAGTCGAGCTAGGGACAACAGTGAGCTAGGGACAACAGTGAGCTAGGGACAACAGTCGAGCTAGGGACAACAGTGAGCTAGGGACAGTGAGCTAGGGACAACAGTGAGCTAGGGACAACAGTCGAGCTAGGGACAACAGGAACTTTAACTTCTGTATTGTATGAGCGCAAGGAGTTTAATATATAAAGCTATCGTAAATTCAAAATCCCAATCTTCACCGAGATTTACCATTCAACTCCCCACCACACACACACACACACACACACACACACACACTTCTAGTTAAAGTCACTTCGAAATATCTAGATGTGACAGGTTGTTTGGGATATAAAGACGTGACAGGTTTGTTCAAAATATAAAGATGTTTAAAAAAAATTAAATGTTTAGATGTTACAATTATTTTTAATGTAATTACGTTAAAAAAAAATTCTAATGTAATGGTCTTAAAATGTTGTTTTTTAATGTAACTATTTATAACTGACTTCAAATGTCTAGATATGGTAAGATTCTAGAGAATGTCAACATCCCATTCGTTATTAAAAAAACAAACTTTGAGGAAACAGCTGAACGCACCAATTTATGAATGCAAGGTGTGGAGGAGTCTGAAGATGTGCACATTTGAAGCTGCTAGGTGTCGTTGTTGTTGTTGTTGTTGTCGCTGTTGTTGTTGTCGCAGCTGTAGTTGTTGTTGTCGTTATTGTTGTGGTTGTTATCGCTGTTGTTGTTGTTGTCGCTGTTATTGTTGTCACCCACCTTTCTTTGCCTCTTACAATCGTCGGACCCTAACCGTTTTAAAGCGGGTCGTTCATATTCAAGTCAAAGGTCTATGTCAGAAAACATTTCGATGCACAGTGTGAAAAACAAACCAATAGGCGGGATCTAAAGAAACAAAGAGAGATAGAGAGAGATAGAGAGAAAGAAGGATAGAAAAAGAGAGCACACGTTTAATAAGAGAGATAGAGAGAGATAGAGAGAAAGAAGGATAGAAAAAGAGAGCACACGTTTAATCTCATTGTAGAAAATGCAATAATTCAAGGACTAAAAAATTCTGTTGGGGGGGGGGGGAGTCCGTTTATTGGAAGTTCAAAAAAAGGAATGTCCCGGCCGTAATACACAATATAAATCTTTGAAACCATCAACGGCTTCAGCCGGTGTGTCATGCTAGTTTATTTGTATAATCCTAAGTCTAATTTAAGTTTCTGTCATGCATTTTAAGTATCAACTAACTCAATCTCTTTGGACCATGACCTTCATTACTTAAGGCTTTCATTCTGAATAAGGTCATGTGGCGGCGGCGGCGTGGCAAGGGCTGCTTACTATCAGGGGCGTTCTAGTTATTGAACACCCAGGATTAGCGCGTGAATTTCTCTTTGCCTTTCCGGACGTGAATGTAAAGTGGAAAAAAGAAAAGCTCGATTAAAAAAAATCACTTTTGTATGGGTGTGTGCTTTCACTAAAGGAGGTCGATACGACGGTGGCGCCAGACTCTGACAATTCAGTCGGGTGGAAAATCGTACGCGCGCACACACTCACATGCGCGGGCACACACACGGACTCACAAAGAAAACAATTATGACCCACGTGTGTTCTACTCCCCAAGCCTCCCCCCCTCACCTCACCTCTGCATCTCCTCTGCATTGATATCTATATATATACTCCAGTCGTTTTCATCGACCCTCTAACGTATTCAAAGGCACGGTTAAAAAAAAAAAGGGGGAAATTCCCGATCTTAAAGGCGTCTCTATTCCTAGGTGCTAAAGTCCGATAGATGATTGGCCCCCACAGGAGACTTTGGAGAATGAGGGAAGAAACAATGATTGGACAGGCTTTAGCCATGATCTATTTCCACTTCCTTCTTCTCGTAAAAGTTTGTGATATCTATCCCAGATATATCTCATCGTTGTCGCCCCTGTCTTATCATTTTCTCACCCCCCCCCCTTTTGAAACTCTTTATTTGTTTCAGTTATTTTGGTGTTAAAACTCAATTTAAAAACGGATATACGAGCAGCATAGCTAGGAAGAAATAATGCAGTACCAGTGAGTCTAAAAATAGTCAGTGTAGCACAAACAGTACACTCCATATGCAGTACCAGTGAGTCTAAAAATAGACAGTGTAGCACAAACAGTACACTCCATATGCAGTACCAGTGAGTCTAAAAATAGTAGTGTAGCACAAACAGTACATCTCCATATGCAGTACCAGTGAGTCTAAAAATAGTAGTGTAGCACAAACAGTACATCTCCATACAGTGTAGCTCTAGACAGTTTATCACTAAAACCATGATGCCGATCCATTCTTTCAACTAGAAGTTGTCTTTGTTTAAAACCATGCTTATACTAATTCTATATCTTTCCTTCATGTTTATTGTAAGTTTCGATTTTTTACAATTGATTTTTTCGACCACTCATCAAATCGTCATCAAAATTTGCACACAAGCTTATGCTCGATGAAATCACTTGATTCGTTCATAAATTCAACCAATTAATTTATCTTTTATTTATTATCCTTTCTTCTTGTACACAATTTAAAAAAAAAAAAGTAATCTTTGAATGACTCACCATTTTGTAACAACATCTACCCGCAGGTGTCGGGGTGAGTTTGAAAGCAAACTTGAACACATTTCTTGAAATTAGACAAAGAACAACTACGAAATAAAACTTATTGCGTCAAACTGCGGCCATTCCTTATAGAAGGCCTCAACACTGACCTGCGACGTCACAACATGTGTGCAGATTAGACCAGTAGCTCGTTTCCATGTCATAGAGACCTGTGATGTGGCAACTAGCTATTTGTCTCCACTACCCACAAGTTATGACGTTGCAGGTCAGTGTTTAGGCTCTTTAAGACGTTTGGTCTCGGTCAGTCCACTTGACCTGACACAATTAGTCTTCAACAGTTTAATTGACTATGAAATAAAATTAACCTATAATTTCTGATAACACATTAGAAAAGAAAAAAAAATGTTTCTCTAGTTTTGTATGTAAAAAACATACTTTACTTTAGAGCAAGAATGATTCTTCAACATAAAGAAGTTGCTTATTAGTAACTAGACTTCGTTGTAGCTATATCATATATGTAGTTTGAAGAACAATATGCCTGACTGTATACATACTCATTTCAACATTGTTGCTTTTTCTTTTTAAACCGGACATCCCTGAAGAATTCGGAGGCGTAATCTTTTTTTTTTTTAAATCGTTTATGAAGAACGTAAAGTCCCAAAAGTTGAAAATTTCGTTGACACTTTGTAGACGACACTGTCATCGATTGAAATTTATTTCCTAGTTTCACTTTAGTTTCTAGTCCGCTGGGCATGAGACACAACTTTTTTTTTAAAAAGTATTTTGAAAAGTATATAGTATTCAATTAAGTTGGACTCATCCATGCCAGTCTCCTATCCTTTATTTTTGTTTGATCTCTGAGGATTTCCAAGCTCTGTATTTTTCAAATTCATGTAGTTATGAATTTACAATTTGTTCGTCTAGACTTGCCAACTGCTGACACCATCGCATGTCATCTACGTTTTCTGAGTGGAACAAAAGACAGAAATCACCATAAATATTGATAAACCCTAACATTAGTTCGCCACTTGATGTTGCTTTTTTCCTCTGGACATGGACAGACATTATGTAAATTATTAACTGAATATATCTACTAAATATATTTCTCCGGTAAAAAAAAAAAAAAATATTTATTGATTTTTTTTAAATCGATAAGTGTGAAAATGGGGGGTACGGGAATCAAGAGGTTTACAATCATTCTGTGTCTCCACTTTCAATACACCAAGCACATTCTGAATGCACTCATTGAAGATAGTGAGCAAGAAATAAACATATACCTATATGTGTCTATGTACAGAGACAAAAGTCTTAATCCTATTGACATTTTTTTTTCTTTTTCTGTATTGCCATGAAATGGAAAAAGATGATCAACAGATTTTGAGTGGTGCCGCAAGATCCAGTAGGTTTTGGGATATGTGAAAATGAAAGAGTTGCGATGAAACAAAAGTCCATCTCTAAGTCTTATCAATTTGTTCATTAACATTTCTTGTCGCTTTTGTTCTGGTCCCTGGGCATTCAGAATTTGGTACATTATTTCCGACAGTTGGTGCCAGTAATTGTCTGCCCATGTTAGCAATTCCTACCCAGAGCCAGTACTAGCAATGAGACAGAAGTCACTCTATCAAGTAACATCTACTCTACAACAGGCTCCTCGTGAGTCCCCAAAGTCTTCACAGCCGTCAAGGCGAGAAAACAAATTTACAGCCCTCTTTTGACTAATGTTTTTTGTGTTTTTACTTTTTCGGCTGGGTTTTAACCCAACACCCCCCCCCAGGCCTCTGTCCATGTACGCTTTCTGCCCAGTCCCCAACTGCCTTGGACCTGATCTGCTACAAAGATATGGGATGGGCACGCCAGATGGAGGTCATGGCTGCTCGGCGTCACGTATTGTGATTAAATAGTTTTATTTGTTGATAGATGAATGTGATAGTTCAGGAGATGTTTCTGAGGAGAAAATTGCCATTTTCTTCTTCCCGTGTCACGTCGATGCAACTGTATTATTTTTTGGGGGGGGGGGGGTGGAATTGGGTTGTTGTTTTTTTATCTTTATTATTATTATTATTATTCACTGCTTAATCCTAGGATTGACGTATCATAATGGATTTTTTTAAAAGTTAGAGTTCACCTGTCACAGTTCTGAAAGTTTTTTCAAGTCAGAAATATATTTACTTTTTTTTTTTTTTTATTCTATTAACATTGCATAATGATTACATTTTAGACAACCACTCAGCAAGGGAAGAGTGGTTTGAACCTGTAAAATGCACAATTATGTCCATTGGATCCTTTTGATATTTCAATTCACAACTTCTAATTTAATTTTTTGTTTTTAGTTTTAATGCAATGTCAGATGTGGATAATGTCTCCTGGGTATCTCTCGCAGGCATTTCAGTTACGCTTTTTTTTTTTCACATTATGTTCTTTAAGTCCCTGTAGAGCTCCAGCACTATACTGCGTGTTCATATTAAATCTCTCTGGTTTAATTCTTACCTGTATGGATCTTTGAGATTTGGATATAAAGTCATAGACGTGATGTTCTTCTCTTTGGGAAAAAAGGGGGGGGGGGGCAAAAACAAAACTCCATAACGAAAACAAAATTCTACATTAAGGAAATAAATAAATAAATAATGTCCCATAATTCCATTGAAACAGAATGGGCCCATTATATTTAACATACATATATAACTTTGTTCTATTTTTTTTTATTATTTTTTTTGCATGAGATTTTCATAAATTTGGGACATTTTTTAGAGGTTAGAACAGGTGCCAAAGTTGGCGGGTATGCAATCAATGCTTCGGTTTAGATAGGTTCTTTAAGTTTTGGATCTAGAAATTTAGCATTAATGTTCAGATTTATCTTCATTTACATGTTAGTGGAAAGCACGGGGTTGTAATAATTATTTTGTACGCAAGAATCAATCAAAAGCAATAGTCAAAATAAATGTTCCAGTTTGATTTTCTAAAGATTCAATTGTCTCAATGAATGTGTGTGTGTGTCGTGTCTTTTCTCTTTTCTGGGTGTTTATGTAATGTTCTTGTTTTTAATTGAATTATTAAAAGTATATGTAATCATAACACATTTCAAATCGGTATTATGTCTGTATTATGTCTGTCCTAGTCTTAGTCTATGTCAGCTAAAAACAAACACAAAAGTTGTAACAATTAGTTTGCGGTTTGATCATTGAGATTCAAAATGACAGAGCACGTTGTTTCTTAGGAAAACATGCGCGACTCCTTCAGCAATGCAAATCAATTGGAAATGAGGTCGAAGAATCTTTCTGTTAGTTGTATTTTAAACATCTTCATTTTCGTTTCACCACCGTCCCGATTTCAAGACTCCGGAATAAAACTGGTTCCGTATGTTTCAAGGAAGTGATAATTTCATCATTTAGGAGTCGCCTCTTCGCTGCCGCGACAGCTGAAACCTTGAGGTCACCGACACATTTCATTAAGCTGCCCCGCTTTTAGATCTCATTTGGCATTCCTGGAAATGGAAAAATGGCCAAAGCGTGAAACAATGGCGCCCAAATGGATTTCATATTTGTTCTTTTTCTGCCTGGGTACAAGCGTTTAATATTACATCCGGTTCCTCAGAGAATACCCGCCGCAAATGAAGAAAAATCCCTGACCGTGGGGAAAGAGAGATGGGGGGGGGGGCGTCATTATTTGTAAGTTAGCTTTATTTTGTAGAGGTCCTGGCCATATTAGCTGATGGTATCTGCGCCCGGCGAGCTGGTTCGTGAACCCCCAACACCAATTTCTTTTATGAATTTTTGTCAGTTCCGTGAGTTGTCTTTGACGTGGCGCGAATGTAGGGTGTGCGCTACCCCGAGATCCCAAAGTGACTGCGGCGGGATTAATACAATTGAGCTGATTGACAGGTCGGAATTGATCTGGCCTGCTATCTTTCATTTTCCCTTTCTCTTTCCTGACCCTCCCCCCCCTACAACTTTTCGTTTCCTTCTCCTCTTCTTTTGGGCCGAAATGAACAGCAGAAGAGCATTGTCTTGTCCACGGTGTCTTAAGAGACGTAGGTGCCAGGACTGGATACATGTCCACTACCAGCAGCAGACGATGTTTCTAAAAGTGGGACCGCGTGTCTAAATGTTTGAGGAGGTGTTTAGAAAAGGGATGCTGGAGGTCAAAAGTACACAAGAGTCAAAACTTTTTGAGTGTAATAGTTCTACTGGCATGACGTCACGGGTCATTTCCGGTCATTTGATCTGTTAGAAAACGTTTGTTGGCTTTGGGGTTTTACAGAATCTCGAAAACGGACAGTACAATTAAAAAAAAAAAAAAGAAAATAACATAACTGAAAAATGTTACACCATGTTATTTCGTTAGTAAACTACCGTGGTGATGATGTTATTAGAAATGTAAACTGTAAACTACCGTGGTGATGATGTTATTAGAAATGTAGGGATCTCAGTTTTTGTATTTGTTGGTCTAATATTTTTTTTCTTGTATGCCTCTTTTTTTTTTTGGTCACTTTTTTTTCTCTCTATACTTCCTCAGTTTATATTACAACCGACTATGAAGTAAGCACTTCGGCGTCCATGCGATCTAAGTCATTAAAATGTTAGTGTATTGGGAAGGCTGTAAAAAGAATTAGTAGCTTTCTCCGGTCCCACCTGCTAGGGTTATTTCCCTTCAGTTTTCTTACCTCGTAATTAGTATTTATTCATTATATCGAAATCTGAACATTCCATGAATGTGATTAACCTGGACAGCTAAGCTGCACAATATATGCTTGCCTCACAGAGCTCTCTCTCTCTCTCTCTCTCTCTTTCTCCCTTTCTCTCTCTCTCTCTCTCTCTGTCTCTCTCCCTGAGTTTTCTTTACATTATTTGAGTAAGAAAGTGGGCGTGGCTACAGAAGACAAGTAATCTAAACTTCGCGTGCCTTTTTTTTTTCCAGGACATTTTTTGAACGTATTTCTATCTACATGTGTTTGTTCGTAAAAAAAAAAGGGGGGGGATTGGAGGGGGCGGAGGGCGTTGTGATTACTGGTTAAAAGAAAAGGGTCCCTGAGTTATTGCCCTCGACCAAGGCCTCAGTGTTTGCAAGTGTATCTAGGTCTAGGGGATAGAGATGGTAGTATCTAAAGAGGTCGTTGGTCCTGAAGAATTCAGATATTCTATATGAGTAAGACGTACGAGGGTCATCGTTGGTCACTTGCTGTGTAAATATTAGATGCAATCAAAGATGGTCAGCATTTTGGCGGACATATGTCTGGTGGCGATGCAAATGAAACTCTCGTACTCATACAGACAGAGAAACAGACAGACACCATAGGGAAAACAATATTCAAAAAAGAAACTGGCTAATCAATGTCGCTTAATAACTGTGTTAAATGTAAGGCACACACCATAGGCTACTTGTTATCTCTGGACATGCGGAGGACTCCATTCATTGGATTCTAGTGCGAAAAGTTTGTTTTCCTTGAGTCTTAAGTCCACACAAATTAGAGATCTATTGTGTTTAATCGCTTCCTAGATTATGTGATGGTCTAGGATTTCTTGTCTATTTATTTCTTCTCATGGTTCATTATTGCAAAAAAGGTTTAAACGATCTTTCTGAAATTGTAATTGTCAATCTATTTTGTTCATGTTTGAAAAACAAAGGGCCAGAATGTGGATCGAAACCTCGCCATTCGCTTTCTTAGTGCAGCGCTCTTAAGACTGAGCCTGCCTACTGTTTGCAAAATTGAAATATCAGCTTGAAATATATCCTTTTTTTTTTAATTTGGAGGTTCTAATTTGTAATTTGAGGTTTTGACTTGTAATTTGAGGTTTTGACTTGTAATTTGAGGTTTTGACTTGTAATTTGAGGTTTTGACTTGTAATTTGAGGTTTTGACTTGTAATTTGAGATTTTGACTTGTGACTTGAGGTTTTGACTTGTAATTTGAGGTTTTGATTTGTGACTTGAGATTTTGACTTGTAATTTGAGGTTTTGACTTGTAATTTGAGGTTTTGACTTGTAATTTGAGGTTTTGACTTGTGACTTGAGGTTTTTGACTATGAAGATAGTGTGAACTAATTGTAGGAATTGGACAAAGGAGAGGGAGAACGGGAGTAAGAGAATGGGAGAGACAGACAAAGAAAGAATGAGAGAGAGAGAGAGAAATAGAAATAAGGAAAAAGAGAAAGAAAGGGAGAGATAGAGAGAAAGAACACACACAGCGGAAACAAAAAATGTGGAGAGGACGCACGGAGAAGTTCAGGCTTGAAAGAGACGCTGATACAAAATGTGGAAGTTTTTGAGAGCGCTAGAGATAAGAAGGTTGAAGTTGTTATCCAATGAATGGATTATACTATTATATAGGGAAAGGGGGGGGGAAGGGTAATCAAGAGAATATTTTTTTTTCTTTTTCAGTAATGCACAACTCTCCCCCCCCCCCCCCCCCCCCACGTTCCCGGAACTCAGTGCATCGTCGTATCCTAAGAGTTGCACGCTTAATTGAAAATAGCGTTTAAGACGCTACTCATTTCGACACGACTCCATTTTACACCCGCCCCCCCCCCCCCCCCCACTCTCCGTTCTTTTCTTTCTTTACTCTTTGGCCTTAGAGCTAGGGGGGTAGAGAAGGTTTGCCTGTAAGAGTCCACTCACATGTAGAGTACACAGAGAGGGGGGAGCGTGAGTGTGTAAGAGAGAAAGAGAGGGAGGGAGGAGATGACAGGGAGGGGTACAACTTTGTTGTACGTGCTTACTTTTGTAACTCGCCAAAAACTTATTTTCTCCTCGCGTTGTTTTCCTTTTGCCCTAAACATCATTACAATTTATTTGTATACACTTTCATTTCTTTCTTTGTCCTCTTCCTTTTGGTGATCTCAGTGAGTATAAAATGAACAATGGAAAACCTATGAAACAAATAGATAAATGAAACTTTTGCCAGCAGTTTAGTTTTTAGATGTTTGCACACGACCTGCCCAACCTCAACACTTTTATATTTCTTGACATCTCTTCTATCCTAGGGACTTTAAAAAAAAAATATTCGCTAGAGCCACAAGGCCAAGAAACGTTATGGCATGTCATGTCGCAGATGTCACGGATCTAGGTCATGTCTTGTGATCAGTCCCTTTTTTTTCTGTCATGCAAAAAAAAAAAAAACATAAACACGCTCACATAGGCCAACATACTCACGCACAAGCGTGCATGTGCATATAACAAGCAGTTGTGTTGCTTTTTAGATCAAGTCTTATATCACAGAGCACATCACACACAAACACACACAAACACACACAAGAACCCATTAATAAACAAACCCACACACACTCATAAAATCCTGGAATGCTAGAATAGAAAAGGGCAGATAATCTTTCAGGTATCGATACTAAAGTATTAGACTTAGTGTCCATTAACCAATCACAGTATCGGTTTTATCAGTTACTGTTTATTCTCAGCGAGTCCAGTAGTATTAGAGCGATTATCAAGTGTTTTGTTTATATGACGGCCAGTATCGAGCATGCAAGTGTCGCGGCAGTGTACTTATCTACTGAACAGATGAGTCTCTTCTTCTCAGTTTGAACACATGTTGATAGAATTCACTGCGTGGCTATCACTTAGTTACTTCTTGTACTTCACACCATAAGGAAAGCATCAGGATAACAAACCAGAACTGAAGTATTACTACTTAACTACTTACTACTTACAATAACTAGATAAGACTATGTACTGGAGTGTACTGAAGCGTTATAGAAGGCCTGATCACGGACCTGCGTCGTCGTAACCTGTGGTCAGTATAGACCAATAGCTCGTTGCCATGTCACAGGTTGTGACGTCAGACTATTGAATCCATATTGATCATTACGGACAACATTTTTTTTCTTGCCTTAGTTTAAACAATAAAAATTTAAAAAAAAAGAATGTATTTATTAATGCTTTGTCGATAGGACTTGGTAATAGAAGCACCGAGGCACACACACATTTTTTTTCTGTGTAAATTTTGTTTTTACAACGCTAATTCTTGTTCGCTCATTATTTTTCTTGGATATTGTTTAGATTTTTGCAATCGATTTTGTCGACCACTTGAACTCTTCCAATCATCATCAAATTGTGCAACCAACTTCATGATCGATGAAAACTCTTGAGTCAGTAAAAAAAAAAATCCACCAATAGGTTTATCAATTAGTAATAATTAATTCATTTAGTTTTTATAAAGAATTTATAACAAAAATAAATTGTACAAGGAGATAAGGCAAGTGTAGAGAACAAAATTTTCTAACTAAGGAGAGATAATCCTTCTGTAGAAATGTAGCGGATAAAAAATGGAAAGAGAGTAAAAAGAGTAAAGAGTAAAATAAAAGAATTAAATGTTCATGTAAAGATTATATCACAGATTGTATGTTCATGTAAAGATTATATCAAAAATTGTTTGTATATTAATCAGCTGTAAAGGATTTGGTAATTTGCATTATAACAATAACCATTTTCACTAATGATTTTTCTTCTACAAAACACAGTGACTTACTTATATCTAACTACTGTACTGCGGAAGAAAAATAATATGTAAAAAAAAAATACGCACATATTACAAGGCACTAACAATTAGAAAACGACAACATCGATGGGTGTTAATTTCAGTTGAACTCCTACCAAACATACCCCCCAACGCTTATTAAACATTTTTAACCCTTTATTGCGTTTGAATAGATGCGGGTTTTTTTCTTTTCTGTTCGTACTGTCTTTTTGTTTAAATTCAAATCACTATTTTACTGAAACAAGTTGACTACGTTTAGGGGTCTACAACAAACTGATCTTCTGACAGTATTCTGTTATAACAAGCGGGGTGTTGACCCTGTGAACTGATAGCCTCTAGTCTAGAGGAATAATCAAGCTAAGTAAATATTCAGCGCCCCGAGCACCCCCACTAGTGAGTTAGATTGTGGGGGGGGGGGGGGGGGGGGGATATCCCCTCCCAGTAAGCAGAACAATTTTTCTTAAGGACTAGGATTGTAAATCACTGTCCTTATGTGTCCTTGATTGCTTTTTCTTTATTAAACTGGAATTTGGGTGATTTTTATAAACTCATAATTACAAAAGTATGTGTGTGTGTGTGTGAGCGTTAAGCCAGTGTTTTGTGTGTTGAAACAACTTCGAATTGAAATGTGGGTTGACTTGTTAACTCTTTCTCTCCTATTGGACGATACCATCGTTTATTTAACCCCATTAAATTAATTTTTTTTATAAACATTAATTTGTGTTATATGTAAGGAGCATATATTCCCCTTCAATTCTTATACGAAATATAATATTTTCTGATAACAAAGTTCTAGAAGTTTGATCATATCAGGGAAGTGAACTAGAAATGAACAAAAGGAATAATTCCGTCAGATCATAGGAAAATAATTACGGAGAGAAAGAGCTAAATTGGTATGCGAGCTTAATTAATAAACCAATGTATCTTAGATGTGTAAACAAAAATGTCCAATGGTTTTGAAAAATTTGACTGACTCTTAGAAAGTCATGACTGAGAACGGTGGAATGTTATACTTACTAGTTATATCCAGTATGAAGACGGCTACCTTGGTATTGTTCTGTTTATTTTTCCGTTATGTACTTTTCGTCTAGTTATATTTTTGGGTAGCTAAAATATGTTTTAAAACAAGTGAAAGTACTCGGGGTTTACGTATAAAAAAAATGCAATTAATGTAACGCCTTTATTGCAAGAATTAAATTCAAACTTTTTAAAATTCATGATTTCTCATCGAATCACGTACAATTGATTCTATTGATTCATTTCATTGATTTATCGGTTTGTATTACTCCCCCTGAGAGCGGAAAGATCAGATTGAAACAACTGTGTCTGTGTGTGTGTGTGTGTTTTGTTAGGGATAGAGGAGACGAAGAGGGAGGTAGGAGAGGTCGGGAGGATGATGTGAGATTGTTAAAGTCAAAACTTTATAGATCTACATTTCTGTGGAGTTCAAGTGTTAAAACTTGTTCTTTCAATTAGTCCAAGCGCTTTGCCGCACTGTTTACCACCGCCCTGAGGGCCGACATAGCCACCAGTCAGTTGTCGACATTGAGTACAGCAAGCTTGTACAACTGTTGTTCATTTTCAGAGTAGAGTACTTTCACCCTGACCCGCGCCCCATTTTCTCACCTGATTCATTTTCTTTCGCTAGCGTAACATCGTAGGTAAGCTCTACCGAAACGATGAATGGTAGGCTTACATGTGTAATAGGCATTCGATTCTTTCCGCTTCAGTGGTTCTGGAGTTGTAGTTGGAAAAGTTACAGTTCGCCATTTCATGTCCACTACTAGCATTGCTTTCCACGCCTTGTCAGTGAGAGGACGACATAACTGGATGGCTCTTGAAACTAAATACATGCACTTATCTTAACCAAAGGCTATGTTCATAGCACGTGACCCCCCTCACCCCCCCTCAATTATAAAAGGTGGCCCGATCAGTTCTTTCGATGTATGGGGGCAGATGATGTAATTTGTTTGGCTGACTTGGGTATCGTGTGGTCAGCACAACGACCAGCATTACTATATGATTCCGTTTCCAATTACACACAGCTTCTATCAACTCCCTCTCTCTGACTGTCTGTCTGGGTAGACGTTTTGTACACGTTATTTCTTCCACTTCCATTTCTCGGATCGAGTTGAAACTTTGCACAATTATTCATTTCCCTAACAAAATATGAATCAGTATTAAATAATTAGAGGTTATTAATTAATTTATTTTGATGAAGGAATTATTTTTTATAGTATTCTAAAATTGTACACATATATGGCTATGAAAGTATAAATACACAACTTATCCCCTTAGTAGATAAACCTTGTTGTTGTATTTGTTGTTGTTTTTATATATTTTTTAAACATGTTTGGCTGTTTTTTTTCTTCTCCCCCCCCTCCTTCCCCGATTCCTTCTGTCTGACACGTATTGACGTGTTTATTTAAATCCTTTACAAACGTGTAACTGGCATCGTTTTCTTATTTCGAACCTCTTTCGCTAATCACATTTTATTTGTGCGTTTTGTGTGCGGGTGTTTGTGTGTGTGGACAACCATTGCAGCACACAAACACACACACTAGTAAAAAATGGGGGGGGGGGGTGCGGAGGAAGGTGAGAGCCTTAAGTACCGTTGAGTGGGTGACAAAATAATAGTTCTGCTAATGTACTTTATTGTCTACCTCGCGGGCCTGCTCGAGATCTCCTGCTCTCCCCCACTCACCTGGCTTAATGCAGATTTGTTTGTGATTTCACACTCTCTCCCCTGCCCTCTCGTGCCTCCCCCCCCCCCGCACAGTTGTTCCCACTGAATGTGTGTATGTGTGTTCGTCAAAAATGTATTTCGTTCTGAATGGTGGAAACAGAGAACGTGATGGAAAAAAAAAGGCGCGTCTAAATAAAAGTTGTTTTCATAGTCAGCTCCTCTAACCACCACCCCCCCCCAACCCCCCTTCCGTGACGGTTCACCTGCTACGTTTGGTAAAGTCGACTATTTCGTAATATTTTGACCAGATTCAGGATGCGTGACAGCACCAGTGCGTGACAGATGCAGGTTATGCTGGATGTGTTTTGCAAGTTCTGTAAGGTGAAATCTAGCGATGATAGTCCGTTCACGGGATGCCCTTTTCCTTGACAGGTGTTAAAACTTTGTCCATAGCCTTAGAGCTGAGTCACCTCCCCTCTCTCCGTCATCCATTAAATGCATAGCATTAGACTGAGTCACCTCACCTATCATATCCACCATAACCTACATAGTAATCCGTAAAGTTTTTTGCTAAAAAATCAGAGTATTGAAATGATTTAGAAGTGAATACATGATGATATGTTTTATAGGATTCGCTCTAACCCTAGGTAATAAGAACATACGCCTCTCATCGGGTACCTTTAATTTGCCTCACGGATAGAAATGTAGGTGACCCAACTTCCTGAGCCTGTGGCCATCCACACTACCAAGTGATTGTTGCAAGCGAAGTCATTTATAACGAGAATCAATATTTACAAATTCTTTCAAATTTTCATATTGTATTGACTTCGATGTATCTGAAGTAAGCACCGGAAGTGGTTCACTTAATGGTACTGAGAATGATTTTTTTTTTTTTTTTACAAATTTACTTTCCATCTTTGCGTGCTCATTTCCCAGAAACCTGTTCTCCCCCCCCCCCCTTTTTTCCTCTTGGAGTGTATTTCCGCTTGTCTGACATTCAACTTTCTATAAGTATTACGTCACTGTTGGGCGATGGGTCCTAAACTGAACTTTTTTTTTTCTTTCTTTCTTTACTGGAAGCCCAAATGAACATGATCCAGAACTGTAGCTCTATAGGTAGTTTGTGGAGCATGACCCTTGATTCTGACATATCCTAATGAGTGAGGTCAACTAGAAGGTATTCATTGATAGACACTACATGTGCTTCTACTTATGCACGCAGGAAGTTGTTGAATAAATTGGGGACACAGGCAACATCCAAAAGTGACGTCTCGAACGTTGCCGGCTGTATCGAAGCAGACGATGCTGACTTGTGATACTTGTAATAATAGTCAAATACACTTACAGCTTCCATCTCTTAAACTATTGACCTAACAATCATTTTAGCGGCCCCTGAAAGGGGAATAACCGCTATTAGTTTTGTGTGAAATGTCTGTCCGTCCGTCTGTCCGTCCCGTTTAGATCTCGTAAACTAGTAAAATCCGACATCATGATATTTTAGACCTTTCAAAGTTCTGATGCAACGGCTACTTTTTTCGTTTCCTAAAGTGAAAAATTTAATTTTTAAAAACAACTATGCATAAAAATACACCATTTTTTACAACTATTCACTATTAATAGTAAAAAAATACACGCGAGACTATTTAGTAAGGGAGATAACCATTTGCCATATTTTCAGCACATTTATGCAAACTGGTTTAGATGCACAAATTTTTTGTTTACTGTTTTATCTATTATATATATAATTGAAAGTAAGGATTATGTATGTAGGGCCTGACCAATCTTGATAAAACTTGGCATAAATGTTCTTTAGATCATTGCGGATACCGTATAGTCTATTTTAATGTCCATCCCACAACCGGAGGGCACTAAAAATAAACAAAAAGTAGCTAGTTGTATCTCTTTTAAAGAACGAAACATTATTTTTATATGAAGATATCGGCTAAACGGATAATCCCGTTTTCACTTTTCACACTCTACTTTTATTTTCGTTGCAATATTTTTAAAAAATGTGAAAGAACATTCTCGATGTTTGACATAGATCTAAATCTAATCCAGTACAAAAGTAATACTCAAACTAAGGCCATCAGGCCGCGAGTCATATCCGGCTAGTTTAAACATTAAGTATGAATTAACTTTCTTTTTTTTTTCTTTTATATATGTCTTGTTCTGTCTCTGTGCGTAGTCTTGTGAGACACTGCACTCATCCTTAATCTTCGGAATCGAAGACATTGCCAGTAACCTCTTGGCTCGCGTGCATAATTTCCAACTATTCAAGATGAAACACATGAATTCTGAAATCCGACATGACATTTTTTTTGTTTAGTCACAATACTGTTAGAGCAACATTCACCACACAATTAAAACCACATTCACAGATGGTGTTGTTTCGAAGCTGATGGCGTTGATGAATCTGTGGAGCTTAATGTCCCAACCCCCATGGCAAGCGGCATCTAGTTAGCTGGCCACCGCAAGACCTCACACTTCATTCCGCTGACGCCCCGACACATCTCATCTACCAACACCTCCCAGTTACCTGGCACCTGCGGGCGCCAGTTCTCCCCTCCCTCCTTCGCCATTGCACCCCAAAGGAATGAAGGGCGTTCCGTGGGCGGAATTCTGCTCGCAGAGAATTTTTTTTTTTGCTCATAGATTGATGAGTTGCAACCTCCCCACCTCCCACCCACGCTCCTGCACGTCTCTGTTGATCTTCTTTCCATGTCAAGTCGCTCTTTCCCCTGCCCCCTCTCTCTCTTTCTCCTTCGACAGTTTCCTGCTTCTCTCATGTAATCGTCTTCATTAAGGAAGCGCCTTCGAATGTTTGTCATTACCTTTAATTCAGAAGAGGCCCCCGGGATGAAAATCGTTTTCTGCATGTATAAGTCCATTGGCATCATACAGAAAAGTTAGAATCGGTTCCAGTCAGCGACAACGTTACAGATACACATTGTAGTTCTGCAGAAGTAATTGAATGAGAATGGAATGATGCCTAGTGACATCAAATCAACTCTTGAAATATGTGGACAGTTTGCTTAAAATGAGATTATTGTTTGTTAATGCACATTATATATATGACGAACACACTAGTTCAAGGGGTGGGAGAAAGAGTGGGGTGAGAACAAAGGTTTGAATTATGAATGCAACCATGTCTATATTTAGATTGGTTTAGGAGGTCTCCAGAATAGAGGTCGCAGTTTTCTACATGTGAACGTTTTCTTCCCCTTCTGTTGTTCTGTGTCCCCCACTTTCTAGGTTTGACTCTGTCTCCCTTCGTTTCTTTTTCATAACTCTGTTTTTCCTAATCTTTAATTTCACACACCGCTTTTTTTTTTTTTCATTGATTCGCTATTCTTTCTCTGAGAACATTCACACACACAACAAACACACTCGCGTACCAACACACAAACACTCAACAGCACCTACAAACATAACAAGCAACAACAAAAACGCACACAATTCAAGACCATCACGCACACACCAACAAACACGCATTAACACATTAAAGGCTAACAAATACACATACATTAACACTAATACACGCAGACGAGCCTATATCAACACACACGCGCACACGCACGCTGTGCATCCGCTGTATCCGTGTCAATCTGATTTCTAAAAGAATTATGTCAGCTTGTGTCCTGGTCACTATGTACGTAGAGTACTGGTCATTTAACATCAAGGTAAACTTAACGAATCCAATTCTCAACTACAGTCTTGAAGTCCAGTTGTTGGTGACATTTCTCCAGCCCCCCCCCCTCCCCATATCTCTTTTTCCTCGCTTGCCTTTCTTTTCAGGCGTAGAATTTAAAAAATCCTACATTGAAGCTTGTCATGCGTGGCGCCATGAGTACGCGGGGCCACTGCTAAAAGTGGCCTGGGCCACTAGTCAGAATGGCCTTTTATTTTCATTTTTTTTTATTTCCTATGATTTCACGCGCACGATTTCACGGGGTTGCTGCCCCTTGGCTCTCGCGCATAAATGTGAGGGAGCCGGCGGTGGCAGCCAGGCGACCCGGGCTAACATTGCCCCCCCCCCTTCGCTCTGCCTGCTGCCTGGACGACTTGGTGGGAATCGAGGAGGGGGGCTCTATCGCTCTGTCTCCGTTCGGTCGTGTGTGTACTGGCTTCGCTCAAGTCTCTACCACTGCAACTAATACACTACCGCTGTACCGGGGTAACTGGTTTCGCTCAAGTCTCTACCACTGCAACTAATACACTACCGCTGTACCGGGGTAACTGGTTTCGCTCAAGTCTCTACCACTGCAACTAATACACTACCGCTGTACCGGGGTAACTGGCTTCGCCTGTTTTTTTTTCTTCCTCTTTCTTTCTTTCTCATATTTCTCCACTCTTCAGTTTCTATTTCATTTCTTTACTTTCTCTCTTTCTCTCTTACTTCATCCTCTTCAGTCTCGGCTGTTGTTACTTGACGTAGTGTCGGCTACTTCTTCACAAGGCTTTAAGAAAGGGGGGGGGGGATGGAGCACGATTTCAGAAGGCGGTGTTGATATTTCCTGGGCGAGATGCCGTGATAGGTGAAGGGGGGCGCACGTGTTGTGTGTGTGTGTGTGATAGGAACATACAGTCTGGATTTGCGCCTGTATCTATTGCACGTGATTTTCTGGAACTGTGGATTTTTCGGACAGTTTTTTAAAAATGTTATTTTTTTGTTCTATTCTATAATTCCTGGAATGTATTATTTCTGCAAGGCAAGAAGCAGGAGATCGGGATATTCAAAGCAACTCTTCTTCTGTGTACATGTTTGATAACACGGGGTGTAATATATTTTCTTAAATTTATGTAGAGTTGTCTGATAAGTATTTCTGTGTCTTTGTTTGTTTTTTCAAAACAACTCATCACAAAACGCATTCATTTGTTTACCATCTCAAACCGCTTATTGTGAACATCAAAAAGACATAACCTATTACTTACTTCTGACACCATCGTGTAAGTTTAAAAAAAAACAACATTCCTGTTCTCCCTATTCACGTCAATTATTTTTCCTCTGTATGTTTGTGCAATGTGTGTCCGATATCTGGAAAAAGGTATGTTTGTGCGTACGTGTGTGATGTGTGTTAGAGGAGCTTTTCTTTCTGATTTGCTATAGAAGTATTTGACCTTTTGACAGGTCCGCCGTGTCTTGTGTGCGTCTGTCTAAACAACTGTGTCACAGTACTCATTGGTAGAGAAAATAAGAAAGTCTGTCTTTCTCTTGGTTGTCTTGTAAGACTTTTGTTTGTTCACATTGTCTGAGAACACGTCATACCAGAGTTGCATCTCTTTATAAAGTGAATACTTTGATATTTCTGTCCGTATTACTCAATTGTAAAACCTTCTATTGTGTTCAATTAGTTAATTAAACAGAAACAGTAGCTTCCTACTTTATCATTGAGATAATACTTAGGAGGTGTCGCGGTGTAGTGTAACAGTCTGTTTGAAGGTTTGACGCCGGCAAACCGTGATTTCTTCTTTAAATGTTGGTTTCTCCTCCGTCAAACAAAGTATAAAAATAGATTTGTTGCAAACAACTCGAAAGTACTAGATCTAGCAACATCTTTAGCTCGTTTCAAACAATTGTCTGGTAAATCTGCTTGTACAGGCTGTGCCATAAAATAATTTATTTTGTGTTAATTACGATACCACGCGATAACTTTAATTCTAAAAACATTTCTAGCGGACCTAGTACAGGTGATGATCTTAACGTAACTCTGAATACTGAAATGTTTTTTGTCTTTTATACAATATACATTCTGTCTGTCTCTCTTTTTAAATAAAAAAAACAACAACATAGGTCTGTCTGTCTTTTTATATATAAAATCATCGGTTAGTCCATCTAATGTATAAAAACATTATATATAAAATATATATATTTATTATATATAAATATAAATAACGTGACTTTTAGGTGGGATGTATTTACAGAAATAGATTGGTTCTGTTTTATGTTTCGTTAAGTTTGAGGTTAGTAATAAAAACATCGGTTAGGTCAGGTCATTTTAAAAAAACATCGGTTAGGTCAGGTCATTTTAAAAAAACATCGGTTAGGTCAGGTCATTTTAAAAAAACATCGGTTAGGTCAGGTCATTTTAAAAAAACATCGGTTAGGTCAGGTCATTTAATAAAAACATCGGTGTAAATTTCCTGTTTATAAAATGCTTAAAATGTTTTTTCTATTTACAGAGAGATAAAACTCTCTTATATCTAAGTGATAAAAAATACATTCATTTGCTAATTGTTTGACATCCAGCAATTTATTTTATGTTTGCCAATATATCTATAAACATCTGCTAAGTTTTACAGAGAAATATTTAATATCCTCCCTTCTCCTTCCTCTGTTTTCCCCACAGGGCCTGCCCCCTCCCCACTTGTTATCAGCCTGTATGTCAGAGACACATTGTATTATCTGTACGGTTGTGAAAATATTGCTTTGATTGAATGCTGCGCTCATCAATGACCTGGCAGGGGGAGAGAATCTGTTTCCAAATCTGTTTGAACTGTCTCGTGTTTTCTGACTTTTGGTGAGATAATCTGTTTGCCAGGCCCTTCCAGTCTCTCTCCATCACTCTCTGAATCTCTCCAGATACAGTTCTCTCTCTTTCTCTCTGAATTAAGCATTGCTTTTTTCACTTTGATTAAAGTTTAGTATTTCGTATTTTAAGTATTAGAAAAAGCCATACTCTTACACACACATAATTATATATACATGCCTATGGAGAGAGAGAGAGAGAGAGAGAGAGAGAGAGGATATCAATTATCAAACAACACAAGTTCAAGTAAAATCAAGATTCATCTCGTGAAGGAAATAACTCTTTCACCTTGCCCCCCTAGTGTCATTTATTATTTGAGCCCCAGTAGCATCATTCTATCAGTGAAAAAATCGTTTGCAAAGATTGAACCTAAAAATCGATTTAAATTAAAATGTTTTTTTTTGTTGTTTTTTAACCACGAAACGTTTAAGAAAGAAAGAGATTTATCTTTTTTTTTTTAAACATTCTGTAAATGTAAAAAACAAAAGTGACTAAATGTTTTCTTCTCGATTCCAACGTCTCATTGATAGTTGTTTGTGTTTCGTTACCATGTGAACTACTTTTTGTGTCTCTCCTCGGCTTATGTAAAGTTTCCGCCCCTCCCCTCCCACTCCGAACCACGCAGAATGCTTTTCAGTCTTAGGCTTGTTCCTATAAGTTTTAGTCTGAGGTTTCTGTCTAGTTATTTTGTTGAACTCACTAATATGCTTTGTGTTGATCAAATCATCCAGTAAACTTGACACATTAAGTCTCAAAATATTCAAGAGCCTGACTGCCTGGGTCCTTTAGCATGCACTTTCGGACTATTATGACGATTGCCCTGCCGTCCTTCAGGCGGTTTGAGTCCAGGCCGTAATACTTTTTTTCATTTCTAAATGACACATTGTAAACCTTTGAAACCAGCAAAGTTTATACTCTGTTCAATTTGTAAAAAGATTCAGGATTTCAAGTCTGTGCATAGACTTAACGCTTTATTTTTTCTCCCAGCATGCACTGTTCTTCGTTCTCCGTGACTCCACTGCACGCGTCAGTGTTGAGTCACTCAAGCGGAACTAATCTGATAATTAGTAGGGATCCACTAATCGTCGTCATCGCCTAATGAGCGAGTCTGCGCAGACTCTCGACCCCCCTAACTTGCTCCAGTGTCAGAGCGTCCCATGAGCAGGCGTGCGTGAAATCTGGGCCATTAACTGTTACCCAGGCCACTGTTGGGGGGAAAAAAATCACATTTAGTTTCACAAGCTAACAAAAATAACAATAAAGAATAATAAAATAATAATGCAATGTCTCAGTGGTCACTTTTAAGGGGATGACAAGGAATTTTTGTCTTCTCTTTTATCAAAAGTCAATTCTCCCAACGCCAAAACATGTTTCTTAATAATAATAACTAATAATAATAATAATAATAACGATGTCTCTCCAATACATGTGTTGTTCATTTAAAAATAAACTAAGGAAGAATTTGCTTGTTTATTGCCATAATATGTCAAATTAATATTTTGCGGTCCTGTTTCTGGTGATAAGTTTCTGTCATTAATACTTTGATAATCATCACGGGGTTCATTCTTTGAGAGTCACTGGACCGTGAAATAACTTGATAATCCCTTTTCACACCTCTTCCCCCCTCCCTCCCTTTTTTAAAGCCGTTAACACACTATAGACCACACACACACTCACACGTATATACATAACCAGCACACATGCGTCAACTCGCCCTGGAGCCGTGTACATTTATATGGGGCACTACACAGAAACGCGTTATTTAGCAATGCGTTTAAAAAAAACTCTTTCACGCGGTCCCATAATGCATTGCATTTTTTTTTCAAAGTACTTGACGACTTTATCTTTTGTTGAATGCAAATGGCTGGCTTTCTTTTCGCTCCGGGAGGGGAGGAGAGAGTCTTTAAGATCTCTTCGATGGTTGCAAGTTGTTATTTATGTGTGCGTGTGTGTGTGTGTAGCTAGTCCCAAAGTGGGGGAGGACGAAAGAAATAGACCGGGGAAAAAAAAAAGCGAAATTTTTATTTTATTATTTTGTTGTTAATCTCTGAGCTATGTTGTAATGTTGAGTTTTGTTCCCCCTCCCTGTCTTACCCTCTCCACCAACGCCTCGACATTGATTTACTGTTGGCTGTTAGCGGTGAAAGCATGTATCCACTTAGACCACATTTGCTACTCGTGTGGAACAATTAGCTACGGGAACACCGAGTTATCATTTTATATATTTGTGTGATTTATTTATGTTCACAGAGTTTGCTTTTTATATAATGTAATCATTGAACCAGGCCCTTTGCGAATCAGACGATCTGAAAGTCGTTATTGTATGTGACCAAGGGTTATCTAAGGTGTGGACTAACTTGCACAGCGAGTTACCGCTATTACGTTCCTGTTAGTAGAGCATGCTGGATTTAGTGAGGTCCCGAAATCGCGGATAAATATCCACATCTTCACCAGGACTTAAAACACGAGACTGGTCGGTTCGGAAGTCGAGAGCTTTGAACACTCTACCCGCCAATCTTGTCATATGTTTTTTTAATACGCCATTTAAGGTTCACGTTACACACCTCACATTTCTACACCTCACATTCTCAAATCTCACATTCCCACACACCTCACATTCACACACACTTTTCATATTCTCCTACACACCACGCATTCTTAGACACCTCAAATTTACACACCACGCATTCACTCTTTTCACACTCCCTCATTCCACACAATCTCACACAACTCACATGCACGAACACACCCTCTCACATTCATACACAAACACACTAAATTTCATTCTAAAAATTCATTTTTTTGCTCAGCCTTTATTCACACAAATGTGTTCCTTCACTCCACCTCCCCCCTCCCTCTTTCTCTCTCCAATAGATTGACTAGTCTGAGACGAACAAGAAGTCAGAAAAGAGTCTTTAGTCTGGTCTGTACTGGGAAGTAGCCGAGTGGTCGTCTCTTTTTTTTTTATTCCCTGTTAAAAGTATTTGTGTCCGCTGTCACGGTCCGGCAATCATGGAGCAGTGGTTTCTACTTTGTGTAGGTATAGTGACCTCCAGAATATGACTTAAGAGAACCTACATCCATCATTCAAAACTCGCATCTGACCAACAGGGTTTTGATCTCGTCAAATCTCTAACACACTTCAACATAGCTTTGTTCTAGCGCCCCATTTCTAGACTAGAATACGTGACATAGGTAGATCGTTTTACTGTCATTCATGGGTCTGTGTTCGTACAGTGTTGGAAGGAATAGTGGATACGCCTCTGAATTGAATTCCGCAGACATTTCTGAAACACCAAGGGAGATGATCACTGCGAGTCACATTTCTTGTGGTTCACTTCTATGACTTAAAAAGGCGGCACCACCATGTCCGCAATGTGGAGTATACTTCACGCCTATCAGTACGGCCAGTTTCCGCCCATTCCTTTCCCTCGGATGCCCAGGTAAGACATTTGATTCTAAAAACTTGCTTTTATAAAATAAAAAATTAGTTGTCGATATTTTTATAAATTAAAAAAAATGCTACATTAATAATTATAATAATAATAATAGTGTTGGTAACAATTATTCCAATAATCATTAATATGCTAGAGCAGTGTTTCCCAAATTTTCGACCTATGTGTACCCCTTTTATAGTACTGTGAGTTAATGAGGTGCAACACGTACCCCCCTTCAAACTCTTCCCGTACCCCTGGGGGTACGCGTACCCCACTTTGAGAAACACTGTGCTAGAGGACATGTATCAATAGATGGTGGTATAATTCATATTTTTATTGAAAATCAAAACTTTCCAAAAATTTTTTGGTACATTAATTGTGTTAGTCCTGTGTGAACCAAACATTTTTACCAAACGATAAGTGTAACTTGAATTCTGTTTATATTCCATCTGATACATATCGTTGAATAATTAAGCCACACAGAACTATATTGCCTTCCTAAAATAAAAATATAAAAGTCATGAGTAGCTCCATTGGAATTAGAACCCTGCACGATGCTGCCATTTACCAAGGGAAAAGGGGGGGGGGAGAATTAAAAAACAAAAAACTCTGTGACTTTTAAAATGAAACTACGAAGAAATAATTGTCTGTGTGTCTGAGTGTGTGTCTGAGTCTAATCTTTCTTACATTTTTGTACTAGTTGAATTAAATTCATATTTAAAAAAAAAATAATTTCTTTCCTAAAGAAAATCATAAGAGCAAATCCAACAGGACCAGGTCTAAGCTAAATAGAAATCAATTATTGTCGATCTAGAATGCAGCTAAATAATTTCGACCTGCTTATTAATATAAAGAAACTACATCCTATTAAATAAACAGACCACTATATAACCTCTATATATTTTATACATTTATTGATTGAATCTTTGAATGTTGTCTTAAGCCTGACAATTCTATTCTCTTCAGTCCAAGACCCAATAGCCAGACATCATCTTTTTGTTTTTCTTCGCATGTTTCATTTATTTATTTAGAATACACGTTAAAGTTTGATCCTCGACATATCCCAGAAGTCAATGGATAGATTGTCGTTTCTTACTTGTGCATACAGACTAGAAGTTATTGTCAATAGATGGCGGTATAATAGCTGCCAATACTTCGATCTTTGATTCCTCCCATAGTCAATATTGACGTCTTGAAAGGAGAGTATTTGTATTAGTGGGCGCATGCGCGTGGGTTACACAGAATGATTTTGATCCTTTGTTTACATGTTATATAAGCGAGACAGTCTGTCACTAGTGACGTTTGTAGAGTGTACATGTTTACTGACATTGACTGCTTGTCTAACATTGTCTCTTATCTGTACGAAGATGACATGTACATATGTTATGCTGGCTTCCATAAAGGGACCGGTCTCATTAGGGGATATAATTTGTGAACGACTTTGTCGTGGTCTACTATTGTTGGTCTACCTAATGTTTTATAGAACAATAGAGTCACACTATTCTTTGCTTGTTATGTGACTGTTACTTTATACAAGATTTAAAAGACACTATTCTATGCTTGTTATGTGACTGTTACTTTATACAAGATTTAAAAGACACTATTCTATGCTTGTTATGTGACTGTTACTTTATACAAGATTTAAAAGACACTATTCTATGCTTGTTATGTGACTGTTACTTTATACAAGATTTAAAAGACACTATTGTATGCTTGTTATGTGACTGTTACTTTATACAAGATTTAAAAGACACTATTCTTTGCTTGTTATGTGACTGCTACTTTATACAAGATTTAAAAGACACTATTCTTTGCTTGTTATGTGACTGTTACTTTATACAAGATTTAAAAGACACTATTCTTTGCTTGTTATGTGACTGTTACTTTATACAAGATTTAAAAGACACTATTCTTTGCTTGTTATGTGACTGTTACTTTATACAAGATACACTTCAAATTAGTACTTAAAATGCTAGAGACCTGAATGAGATTTTGAAGGTATTATGCTGCTCGAGCTTTTTATATTCACAAAGTTTGACATCAACACGTTCTGTCTGGTACAATCTTCGTACACGCTATTTCCCCCACACCCTATTTCCCCCACACCCTATTTCCCCCACACCCTATTTCCCCCACACCCTATTTCCCCCACACCCTATTCAAGTTGAAAGTTCTCACCATTCTTTGTAGCATCTAAAAAAAAAAAAATTGGAGCAATAAAAAAAAAAAAAAGACCAATCAGTTAAATAATCATTGGTAATACTTTCTTTTCGTATAGAAAAAGGGAAGTGAATGCTACTTATTGAGAGGTGTGGCTGTATATGTGGAGTTATTCCACTTTTTCCATTTACTACACGCTTTTTTCCCCTCCCATTTCTCATTCTTGGATCAAGTAGAAATTTTGTAGAATAATTTCAAAGACGATTACGAAACATGAATTTAATAAAACAAAAAATTAGTTAATCACTTAGTTGGAATTAATTAATTTTGTTTTATAGAAAAAGGAGCTTATTCCTACAGTATTTAGATATATGGTAGTGATTTTGTGGTTCTTTTAGATAGATAAACTTTTGTTGTTGTTGTTGTTGTTTTTAAATAATGGATACTATTTTACTATATATTTAATTATTTTACATCAATCTAAATATATTTATAAACTTGATCGGTCAGTATTGACTTTTTAAAAATATCTCATAGACCTGGATGTCTAATTCTTACACTATTTAAAAAATAAATTCTCTCAAGGTTAATATACTTATATTTCTTACACAGGGAATTGACTTTTGAAATGTTAGCACACCTTTTTTCTTATTCCTTATAGCGCTGTTTTGAAAGATAAGATTAATCTTTTTTTTATACAGAAGCGTGACTTTTAACACGAGCGTTTTTATCATAAATAGAAATTTAATTTCTATTTCTTCACTAATATCACATTTAAACAATGAACGATTGGTCGAGTAATGAACATTAAAACGAGTGCATCTTTAAGTTACCAGGTAAAAGTTCGCTTAGACTCGTAGAGTTCACTTTGCTTTTTACACTTTTTCTATCGCTAAATTGATTAGATGTTCTCATGTTATGTTACAATATTGTGATGTTATGTTAAAAATAGTGTGATGTTATGTTACAATATTGTGATGCTATGTTAAAAATATTGTGATGTTATGTTAAAATATTGTGATGTTATGATAAAAATATTGTGATGTTATGTTAAAAATATTGTGATGTTATGTTAAAATATTGTGATGTTATGTTAAAAATATTGTGATGTTATGTTAAAATATTGTGATGTTATGTTAAAATATTGTGATGTTAAGTTAAAATAGTGTGATGTTATGTTAAAATAGTGTGATGTTATGTTAAAATAGTGTGATGTTAAGTTAAAATAGTGTGATGTTATGTTAAAATAGTGTGATGTTATGTTAAAATATTGTGATGTTATGTTAAAATATTGTGATGTTAAGTTAAAATAGTGTGATGTTATGTTAAAATAGTGTGATGTTATGTTAAAATAGTGTGATGTTAAGTTAAAATAGTGTGATGTTATGTTAAAATAGTGTGATGTTATGTTAAAATAGTGTGATGTTATGTTAAAATATTGTAAAGTTATGTTGTTTTTTTTTATATATTTCTTGTTATAACAAAACAATTTTTTCATACCAGTAACTTTTTATTTTCATCTAAACTTTAAGAAATTCAAGTCACCTCCCACCCTGAAAATGTTACATTACTTTGAGAGACAAAACTCTAAATGATTGTGTGGACAATACCCTAAACAAGAAGCACGTCTTACAGTCTACAGTTAATGTCGTTATTCTGTTAAAGCAAGAAGCTCCAGTTGACATATTCTGTGTTGCTATCTGACTGTATCTTCAGTAATAGACGTTATTTGGAGCTAGTTCAGTCACATTCAGGTTTTAATGGCGATTTGAATTCGGAAGCATTAATAATAATAATAATAATAATAATAACCTTTATTATCCGTAAGGAAATTTGTCTTACAATTTGTGCATTACACCAAACAAAAAACATTATAACTATAAGAAACCAAAGTGTACATTCACACCAGACTCACTCATAATTTACATGTGACAAAGTTTATACCAGATTGTTCTTATTTAATGATTTGATTGCCAGGGGAACAAAAGAGTGTTTGTGTCTGTTTGTCTTTGCTATCGGTGTCTTGTATCTCTTTTGTGATGGTAAAATCACAAAATCCTGACACAAAGGGTGATTCTTTATTTCGAGAATCTTGTTAGCTTTTTTATAGATGTTTGTCTCAAACAACTGCCCAAATGGGGTTTGTTTTTTGCCAATGATTTTGCCAGCAGCATTTAGGATTCTATTAAGTTTATTTTTATTTTTAATGCTCAGATTGCCATACCAGGCAGTGATATTGAAACTTAAAATATTGCAGATGTGAGCGTGATAAAACATAGCCAAGGTCTTTTCGCTAACATTAAACGAGGACAGTTTTCTTAGTAGTCGTAATCTTTGCTGCCCTTTTTTGCTGATATAATCAGTATTTGCAGTAAAATTTAGTTTATTGTCTAGGATAGTACCAACTACACTCGAAAGTGCATCTTGTTTTGCAGTGTGTGTTTTAGTGTGTGTGTGTGTGTGTTAGTGTGTGTGTGTAAGAGGCTTGTGGTTGAGAGGTAAAGCGCTTGGCTTCAGAACCGGGGGACCATGGTTTGAATCGTGGTGAAAACTGGGGTTTTTAATTTCATGGAGTCCCCCCCCCCCAGCTGTAATGGGTACCTGGCATTGGTTGGGGAAAAGTAAAGGCAGTTGGTCGTTGTGCTGGCCACATGGTACCCTCGTTAACTGCTGGCCACAGAAACAGATGACCTTTACATCATCTGCCCTATAGATCGCAAGGTCTGAAAGTGGAACTCTACCTTTTACTAGTGTGTGTGTGTGTAGTCTATTTATTGATAGAGAAAGGTGTTATTTCTTGAACCAGTAGACATCCTACCTTGAGAGATGTTTTTATTCCTGCTAGTACAATCTAACACATGATGCAGTGCGACAAATGGAATTCTTCTGTAATGGAATCTTTTAATTCTATAACTTGTACGATGTATCACCAATAAGACTTGAACTCACCTCATCCAGCAACACGTTCCACGGACAGAAAAGATTTGTTTCATTTATAATTCTCGAAGACATTTTTCAAAGCTTACATTTCAAAAGATTTATGACTTTCACAATTAAACAGTTTCCATTAGATTTGTGTGCACTTTATCCCCCCGCCTCTATTTCTTCTATTATCTTTCGCCAAGCTCAAACTTTTCTTTTCTATTTTCTTTTTTTTTTTGGGTCTATATCTCCGTTTACTAACCCGCCCGTCTGTCTCGATAGGTGTCTCCTTCTTTGTCTGTCCAGATATCTCTCGTCTGCATTCCCTAAACGTCTTTTCTTTGTTTGGGAGTTGGGGAAACGAGGAGAAAGTGAAAACAGCAGCAGACATTTCTAGAGCTCATCCTGAAGAAACTGTTGCTTGAGGTTAAAGTTCATTCCCTATCAGAAGTCTTTCTATTTATAGGTTTGTTTTCTAGTGCTTTGTAAATTATATTCGTCATTAAACAATTAATAATAATTTTCTGTCATAATAATCAATTTTTTTGTAGCCTTGTATTTATCATTGCTGGCCTGTATCTTGTCATTGCTGGTCTGTATCTTATCATTGCTAGCCTGTATCTTGTTATTGTTGTTATTGCAGACTTGTATGTTGCTGTTCTTTGTCTGTATCTTATCATTGCTGGCCTGTATCTTGTTATTACTGACTTGTATCTTGTTATTACTGACTTGTATCTTGTTATTACTGACTTGTATCTTGTTATTATTTGCCTGTATCTTGTCATTGTTGGTCTGTACCTTGTCATTCCTGACATGTATCTTTTTATTACTAGACTGTATCCTGACCTGTATCTTTTTTTTGTGACCTGTATCTTGTCGTTCTTGACCAGTATTTTATCATTTGTGGTCTGTATCTTGTCATTGCTGACCTGCAACTTATCATCGCTAGCGTGTATCTTGCCATTGCTGGTCTCAATCTTATCTTATCAGTGTTAGCCGGTATCTTGTTTTTGCTGACCTGTATCTTGTTATTGCTGACCTGTATCTTGTTTTAACTGACATTTATCTTGTTATAGCAGACGTGTATCTTGTCGTTCCTTGACTGTTATCTTATCTTATCTTATATAATACAGACGTTACTTCAAAAAAGAAGATGATTACGTCCTACGCGTCATGCATTTAGTCATGCATATTAACCAATGACTTAAATTCTGCCAAGTCACTGGTTTTCCTGGCTAGCTCAGGCAACCCATTCCATGCTCTAATAGCACTAGGGAAGAAGGAGTATTTGTACAAATTTGTCCTAGCATATGGGACGAGGAATGTGCCTTTATCTTTGTGTCTTTCAGAGTATTTTATTAAATTTTGTTTTTGTATTTGAAGATTATGGTTCAGTGTTTTATGTATGATTGCTACTTTACTTTTGAGCCTTCTGTCCTGAAGGCTTTCTAAATTTAGTGATTTTACTAAAGGTGTTACTCTAGTCAAATGTGAATATTCGTTTGTTATGAATCTCACTGCTCTATTTTGTGTCTGTTCCAATTTCTTAATGTTTTCTTGAGTTGAGGGGTCCCAAACGGAGGATGCATATTCTATTATTGGCCTAACCAAGGTTAAGTAACATTTTAGTTTTATGTTCTTATTTGATTTATAGAAATTTCTTTTAATAAATCCTAATGCTTTGTTTGATTTTTTTGTAGTTTCATCAATATGTGGATTCCATGATAGTTTTTCATTTATTATAACACCTAGGTATTTTGCGTTTTTAGTCTGTGATACTGGTTTGCCATGAATAAGATAAGTGGAATTAATTTGTTTTAGTTTTTTTGTTACTCTTAACAACTGACATTTTTCTGGGTGGAAAGACATGCTCCAATTTGATTCCCATTTCTGTAATTCATCTAATTCTCTTTGTAAAATATCTGTGTCTTGTGTTGTTTTTATTGTTCTATATATTATGCAATCGTCTGCAAATAATCTGACTTTTGTTCCTGAACTAATGCAATTTGGTAAATCATTTATGTAAATTAAAAATAGTAGTGGACCCAAGACTGTACCTTGAGGTACACCTGAGTTTACTGTTATCGGTGTTGATTTAGAGCCATTTATTATTACAGTTTGTTCTCTCCCTATCAGAAAGTCTTTAATCCACTGATGCAGTGGACCATTAATGCCGAAATATTTTAATTTTTTAAGCAAACTATGGTGGTGAACTTTGTCAAAAGCCTTAGAAAAATCTAGTAAGATAGCATCTATTTGTTCACTATTATCTAAACCTTTTGAAAAATCATCAATTAGTCCTATTAGTTGTGTTTCACATGATCTATATTTCCTAAAGCCATGTTGGTATGGTGTGAGGACATTATGTTTGTCTAAGTGGTTTATGATGTTGCTACATATTATGTGTTCTAGGATTTTACATGTGATGCTGGTAAGTGATACTGGTCTGTAGTTCCCTGGGTCAGATTTTTCTCCTTTTTTAAATAGGGGGGTGACATTAGCTTCTTTCCAGTCCTTTGGTACTCTGCCCTGGTTAAGTGAAGCCTGAAAGAGTATTTTGAACACTGGGGCTAGCTCATTACTTAGTTCTTTGAGTAATCTAGCTGGAATACCATCAGGTCCAGAAGCTTTATTTGGTTTGGTGTTGGCTAATAGTTTTTGAATTCCATTTTCTTGTACTACTATATCTTCTATGTTGTCTACTTGGTTCAAATTCAGTAATGTGTCTTTGTCTCCTGGGGCTGAGAATGCTGATGCAAAGTATTTGTTTAGAATGTTTGCTTTAGTTTCATTATCATTATGTATTATGTTATGTTCATCTTTTAATGGCGCTACGCCTGTTGTTTCCATTTTCTTAGACTTAATGTATGACCATAGGTTTTTGTTGTTATCTTTAGATATTACATTGTTTATGTATTCACTCTGCAGCTGTCTGCTTACTTTTTGGGTTAAGTGTTTAATTTTTATATACTTTTTGTAAACTCTTTCTGCATTAGTTTCTTTAAATTTTCTATAGAGGTTTTCCTTCTGTTTACAAAGCTTCTTTAGTCTATTATTAAACCAGCATTTATTTATTTTGTTTGATGTGTATTTAGTTGGTATATGATTTTCTATTATGCTTTTAAGATGGTTTTTAATGAAATTCCAGAGGTCATCGACTTGTTGGTTAATGTCTTTTTCTAATAAGAATGTTTGTTGAAAGTTTAGTGCAGCTTGGTGTAGTTGTGTTAGGTTACATTTATTCCAGAGTAAGATTTTTCTTTTGGGTTTTGTATTGGCTACTGCTTTTATCTGACTGTGTATTTTTATGATCTCATGGTCTGATAGACCAGGGATAATTTCATAATCAACTACTAATCCAGGTCTGTTGGTTAAGAAGAGATCTAATGTGTTGTTTAATCTAGTTGGCTTTTTAGTGATTTGATCTAAACTTGGGTTGTGTAAAGTTTCTATGAAAAGCTCATTTATATCCTTAAGGTTTTGGTGTTTATCTATGGTTAGTGTTTTCCAATTTATATCAGGTAGGTTGAAATCACCCATAATCCAAAAAACTGCATTTTTATTTGTCTCTTTAAGTGTAGTAATCTGATTACATAGTTCCTGCATGTATTCTAAACTAGAATTTGGTGGTCTGTAAATGCTGCCTATTATTAGGGATGTTGAGGTGGTATTAATTTTACAAAATGTTGATTCTACATTTTTTGAGTTAGGTAAGGTAATTTCTTCTGCTATAAGAGTGTTTTTTATTGCTAAAAGAACTCCTCCATGATTATCAGCCCTATCTTTTCTAAAAATTTCATAATTACTATTGAAAATTTCTGCATTATAAATTTCAGGATGCAGCCAAGTTTCTGTTCCTGCAATTATGTCTGGTTTCTCACATTCTAATAAAATTTCTAAGTCTGCTGTTTTGTTCCTAATGCTTTGAAAATTTATAACTAAGGTTTTAAGGTATTTTGGTATTACTTCTTTAGTAGGTTTGTTTAGTGAGGCTGTTGTATTAATTTTAGTAGATTTAGGTTTAACAGGAGTGGATCTGGCTAGTGGTTGGTGAGTTTGGTTCGGGATGGTGTTTAGGATGTTGTATGGGTTAGAAGTGTCCGCATCAAAGGAATCAAACAGTCCTGATGTAAACTGAGGTAACCCACACGGTACACAGTGCCATGATGCGTCTTTGTTGCCTAAGGCATAATACACAGGTGTATTCATATGGAGACATGAAGCATGGTACCATTCATCGCAGGTGTCACATTGAATGGCTTTCTGTTTCAGGGTGCATATTTTTTTGCAGATGTTGCATCTATCTTTAGATCTAGGCCCTGGATTTGACTCTACATCTCCTGCCATTAATATTAACAGTGATAGGTATTTATTTCTGCTGTGTCTGATTGAGAACTTCCATTTGTGATGGGTAATCTTCTTTAATGTTATAGATGTGTATGTTAGGTTATTTTTGAAGTTGCATTGTTCTAAAGTGTGATGATTGATTATGACTGTTGTTTCCTTTAAGTTTAGTGTTGACAAAGGTAGATCTAGTTCTGTGTTCAGCTAGTGTGCATTTGGTGATTATTAGGATAAATAGCCAGAGCAATTTCATGATGACTGCTCTTGATTTTAGTTTAGTCTAGTCTAAATCTAGTTTAAGGTTTACAATGCCTAAGTTAAGTCTAAATCTAAAGTGAAAGCTAGTTTACAATGACAATTAAATCAAATCAAATGGTTTATTAAATTCAAAATGTGGACCTAGACTAGATCTAGATTCTAGATCTAATTCTAGATCAATATATTTACGTGTATAACTAACTACATAGAATATTACTATTAGTTATTATTAGTAGTATTAGTAGATGATTAGTAGATCTAAAGCCTTAATTAAAGTCTAAGTCTAACACTAGACAGACTAGATCTAAAATCTAAGGATATAATAATAAATATAGACTAGATCTAGTAGATCTAGATCTAATAAATTATAAGGATTATTAAGGATTAGTGAGACAAAAAAGTCCTAAGCTAAGAATTGTTAATTTGAATTAATTAGTAGAAAAAATGCTGAATTAAGTTAAATATATAATTTAAAGATATTAGTTTATTAGTTAAATAGCTTTTTTAATGAATTTGGTTTGATTTAATACAACAAAACGAAAAATTTAACTCATCTCTGATTACAGTAAACAGGGAGCAGCCATCTTGCCAAGAGCGCGTAACTCTATCTGTTTCTTGCAATTGATTGTCTTGAAGTTCCGATGGATCTGTTCCAATAAATTCAAAGGATTTTTTTGGTTGCGATGCTGCCCGTCAGACGTTTTTAGGAACTGTACATCTTATCTTAGCTTTTAAATTACAGACGTTACATCAAAAGGAAAGATAGTTACGCCCTACGCTTAACCATTTAATCTATTTCGAAAGTATCTAAGAGACTTAAACTCTGATAAGTCATTGTTTTTCCTGGCTGATTAAGGCACTTCCCTCCACAGGCCTAAAAAAATGTTGGGCACTTAATTGACTAAAAATCAATCATGTTAATTAGTCGTGTTAATCAATCATGTTGATCAGAACATTTAAATTTATTTCCTTTATACAATTATTTTGATGTGGTCTCCAATAGCGGAAGTCATCAATGCCCCTAAGGATACATTGTGCATAGTAAGTAGTAAGAATCTCGGGTTCCACACCCATCGTAGGGTACATAGTAAGTAGTAAGAATCTCGGGTTCCACACCCATCGTAGGGTACATAGTAAGTAGTAAGAATCTCGGGTTCCACACCCATCGTAGGGTACATAGTAAGTAGTAAGAATCTCGGGTTCCACACCCATCGTAGGGTACATAGTAAGTAGTAAGAATCTCGGGTTCCACACCCATCGTAGGGTACATAGTAGTACATACCGACTTAGAGACTATACTCACCCTTTTCCTGCCAAGATCTTCCTATTTCTTGTCATGGAATCGATCACGCGATTCGTATGACTCAATAACTTAATAACCGGGTTCGCTTAATGCTGAGACTAATCTATGTTTAGATAACCCTCTTAAGCACCGATGATTCCTTCTGACACGCCGCCGGGTCAGCCTGGAACGTTCCGTCGTCTTCCTCTTGCATCTGCGCAGTACGATGCTCAGTCGAATTAATGTTTGCTGTTGACGCCTTCTTTTTTTTTTTTAAACAAACTTTTTTTGGCATTTGGCATTTCATTGGCGTAATTAGGCGCGAAATTTCATCATCTGGACGTGCCAACAGATTCGACGATCCCTTCATATGTTGTTAACATTGATCCCGTGTTCACGAAGACGGATTCCCCGTTACAAGTAATCAACAAATTAAAGTCAACCAAAATTTATAGTCCTCTCCGATGGCTACAGCCAAATTTTTTTTAAAAAGCGTTCTTTAAAGAAAAAAAAAATTTCAACCTTTGACGACCCGGATGTTGCCAGGCTGCCATCGCCATGAGCTCCGGCCTCGTGATTTCAGCGGGCGTGTATCTCGGTCTGAGGCCGACACCCCGATTTCAATACAAACTGTTTAATAAACACCCCGGGTTCCATGTCGTGTACCTGAGCAAGAGGGGGAGGGGAGAGGGCGCAATGAGTTAGGCTGCTGTCGTACGCTAGTTTTCAACACTTGCTAATGATAACAGGACGGATTGGTTCGGATACGAAGAGAACCCTGGAAGCTGAGGGGGGGGGGATGGGATGAATGTGGAGGTGAAGTGTGAAAGAGTGAGGAGGATACCGCAGCATTTGCCGTGAGTCTGGTAGGTGTGGTGAGGGGAGGGGGGGGAAATAAAAACCACGAGTTATTTTCAACATGGCGGACTGACACTTTAAGTTGAAAATTATGGGACCTTCTCTCCTGGCATTGGTAACTGATGTTTCCACTTGACTGTGTATATACAGAGGTAGAAGTGGGGAGAGAGCGGTGGGGAGGAGGGTGACTTTGAGATTAGGTAAATTGGATTCTGTGAACTTGGCGATACTTTATGGATGTTATTTATTTAGGTTGCCCTCACCCCCCTCCCTCCTGTTTTTTTTTCTCTCTCCATCTTCCCAGAGATAGACATCTCACAGTGTGATATTGCTGAAAGCTGAGCGCTGATTAATGTGAAGTAGGTTTTGTCGTAGGGTTTAGACTTGAGTACTTTCTGTTGGATGAGAGGAGAAACATGGATGTAAGCTAAACCAGACTCTAAGCTAGACCAGGTTGTAAGCTAGACCAGGTTGTAAGCTAGACCAGACTCTAAGCTAGACCAGGTTGTAAGCTAGACCAGGTTGTAAGCTAGACCAGACTTTAAGCTAGACCAGGTTGTAAGCTAGACCAGGTTGTAAGCTAGACCAGGCTGTAAGCTAGACCAGGTTAAAAGCTAGACCAGGTTGTAAGCTAGACCAGTTTGTAAGCTAGACCAGGTTGTAAGCTAGACCAGGTTGTAAGCTAGACCAGGCTGTAAGCTAGACCAGGTTGTAAGCTAGACCAGGTTGTAAGCTAGACCAGGCTGTAAGCTAGACCAGGCTGTAAGCTAGACCAGGTTGTAAGCTAGACCAGGCTGTAAGCTACTCCAGGCTGTAAGCTAGACCAGACTATGAGCTACACCAGGCTGTAAGCTAGACCAGACTCTAAGCTAGACCAGACTATGAGCTACACCAGGATGTAAGCTAGACCAGACTATGAGCTACACCAGGATGTAAGCTAGACCAGACTATGAGCTACACCAGGATGTAAGCTAGACCAGACTATGAGCTACACCAGGCTGTAAGCTAGACCAGACTATGAGCTACACCAGGATGTAAGCTAGACCAGACTATGAGCTACACCAGGATGTAAGCTAGACCAGACTATGAGCTACACCAGGATGTAAGCTAGACCAGACTATGAGCTACACCAGGCTGTAAGCTAGACCAGACTATGAGCTACACCAGGATGTAAGCTAGACCAGACTATGAGCTACACCAGGCTGTAAGCTAGACCAGACTCTAAGCTAGACCAGACTATGAGCTACACCAGGATGTAAGCTAGACCAGACTATGAGCTACACCAGGATGTAAGCTAGACCAGACTATGAGCTACACCAGGATGTAAGCTAGACCAGACTATGAGCTACACCAGGCTGTAAGCTAGACCAGACTATGAGCTACACCAGGCTGTAAGCTAGACCAGGTTGTAAGCTAGAGCAGACTATGAACTACACCAGGCTGTAAAGTAGGCTGCTGCTAGATAATTCAGCAGATCCAGCAAGCAGGGGAAGATGATAATTTTCTGTGACATTGAAACTGGCCCATGTCACAAGGCCACTGAAGCGGCTAGGTGAAACTGGCCCATGTCACTGGGCCACGAAGCAGCTAGGTGGATGTCTAAGCATGTCTAGTTCTAGTCTAAATAAAGGCTAAACCCCTTTCTCAATAGATTGGACACATTGCCTGCAATGATCCCTTTGATCCCAAATCCTATTTGTTATGTATCCTATATCACCATACAAGTGTAGACCTACTTGAATTTCATGAGTCAGACTTGCATCACATCTGGTTTATATTTACCTTATTGTCTGCAGTTGTGGAGTTTCAATGTTAACTTTGTCCTATCTTTGGGCCCTACGACCTGACATCAATCTTCATGTTCTAAAACAGTCTTATTTCTCTTTATAATGTTATTGTCCTATGGTCTTTTTATTTCGCTAGTGCAATCTTGTCTTTAAGCAATATTAACACAGGACCAGATCGTATTGTTTTAAAAGTCTTCGATGGCTGGTCGACTGTATGCTTTCAAACCTGCACCAGACATTAAAATTGGAAGATAACAAAATAAGCCTTAGTGCCTTAATGGGACAACTTCTCACTTTTCATGACGCAGCTTAGGCAACTCATTTTCACTTTATGTCTATGTGTGTGTGTGTCGTTCGTTGCGCTCTTTAAAAAAAAACAAATCCTACTTTTTATCGCATTGCAGGCGAGAATTGTAATCCTGGGATTATCGGCTTTGAATTCAAGGGTTACGATACATGATCATCGCCCTCAACTCACTGGACGCTGCTGGGTAGATATTTTACCTAAGAAGTTGTAGGGATGCAAATCAATTCCTTTGTACGACTCACGTTTATCTTTGTGATACATATCTACTCACTCAAGCACGCGCACACGGCATCCACTTTCGATCTTAACTTGCGATAGAAAATGCTGCCATTAAAAAGTAATTCCAGATTTCTTTTTTTAACTTTCAAAATCAGTTACCTGCCTGTGGAGTGGAGTAGGTCTATTAAGTTCGAGTAACTCAGCCGTGAAGTACTGTGTACTTACTTCATTTCTCAAGACGAACGTACCAAGAAAACTAAAATTAAAAGTAACTCCATTAAAAAAACAACAACTGAGAGACCAAATAACGATAGTACGAATAGTTCCCTCCCCTAACGGTGAACATGCAGTTCAATAAAGTATTTCAATACAAGGTAGTCCTCACCAATTGTTACAAACTTCACTCTGTCTTGTCCGTTGTACACATCTCCCACTACTCATTTTCAGATAAAGTTGAAATTTTGCACATTTATTCATTGTCGGTGACACGGGAATTCATTAAAAAAAAATTAACCAACCAGTTATCAGTTATCAGCAGTAATTAATTTTTTTTTTTTGAAAAGTGGAGATAAATCATACAGAATTTACATGTGGCTATAATTGTGCAGCACTTTCCCGTATATAAGCATTAAAAACGTATTTTTTATTTTTTTGTTGCTTGGAGTATTAAGAACATATTTTTTACACGAGTATTAAACTTTATTTACACCACACCCCCACGGCTAATCACAACTTAAGGGCGTACTCTTACCCGTCGATAGATGTACATATGTCTATTCTAGTACCTGAAGGGGAACCTAACTGCGCAGCGTCTTGTTGCAAGCTAACATTGAATTCCAATTATAACTTTGATTGCTGTGTTATTATTACATCACTTAGCCTTGTAAGTTGTGTACTATAAAAAGGCCAGCACATTAATACATTTTGACAACACGCGAATTTTCTTGGTCTTGAGTTTAGTTGGGGAAAGTAAAGGCGTTTCGTCGTTGTGCTGGCCATATAACACCCTTGTTAACCATTGGCCATAGAAACAGATGACCTTTAAATTATCGGCCCCATAGATCGCAAGGTCTAAAAAAGGTACCTTTACATCTCAAAAATACTGGAATCAAAGCGCATTTACCCCCCCCCCCCCGGACCGAATTTACTTATGCAACCTTGATATATAATGTATACATTTGGTAAGCCTTTATTTTGCGTTGATCCTTATAAAATAAGTTGGATCACTATGCGCCATGACCCCATGTTAGATCTTCTGGGCTATAAACAGTATATGTCTAGACTCTATATATTATATTTAGAGACATTTTTCTTGTTTTACTAAGAAAGCGAAACCTTTTCTGTGTACAATTTAAATCAAGAAAGACACACACACACACATACTCACACGACCTTCTTAGCCATTGGGTCTCTGGCACTAGCTAGCCAACAAGCTTGCCGATGCATGTGTATTTCCTAAGATGACAAGCTTATTAAATAGAATAATCACAGACCAAGAAGGAAGAGAGAGAAAGAGAAAAGAAAATACCACAGTAACGTTTGAGATTGGGAGGGAGGGGACACGCAGGTGGTTTAGCAAAACGACAAGGGATGGGGGGGGGGAAGAAAGTGGGGGAGGGGGGAGGGCGGTGGGCACTTCTTTAACATGTTTTAGAATCAATAGAAATAGGATGTCGGGAATGGAAGAAAATATTTTGCGGTTAACGAGATTTGAAGAGCCAGTCTCTAAATGGAGAGGAAATGTCAATAGACTGCTGGTCCGTTGATTACACATGTGTGGGTATGTTGCCTAGGTAACAGGAATACGTCCTTTGGCCAGTACATGGCTTAATTGCTTCATATTTGGAATAAAAAAAATGCAGACATTCGCCATGAGGTTTGGAAAAAAAAAACTGCTTAAGGAAATGACATATGTTTTAATGGCTCTTATTAAAGAGATTTGAGGCTTGGTGGTCGGTCACGTGGTTGGACTTAATGTTCGAGTGCATGCTGGTACATCTCGGAGGTGTTGTCATGGTTACTATTGAATCGCTTTTTAAACTAATATAAGCATTTTATTTTATGACGCTTCCATCTTGATTTTTAGAAATATGATTTATTTAGATGAATACAAAAAAATGTCCCCGCGTCTGTGTTTGTTTTGTAATGTGTTTTTGTGTGTGTTTTATGTCTGTGTGTATGTTTATGGATGGAGATATTGTAATGATCCGGTTGGTTCCCCTTTCATAGAGCTTTAACAATTTTTTTAACTATTAAAGAAAATATTTTCAGTGTGTGTGTTCTGGGTGTATGTGTGTGTCTGTGTGTATTTCAATGTTTGAGTGTGTAGCTTAGTATGATTGAAACTGTGTGTGTGTGTGTGTGTGTGTGTTTGTTAAATAAGACTTTAACGTCACTCAAACTTGTGTAGTTGAAAAGGACACACTATTAGCAAATGTCTTTAAACGAAAGTAAGCGAAAATCTCGTGCTATAAGATCACAGGCATTCTGCTTGACAGGGTGGCCAGGCTCCAAACACTAGCTTGCCTTACGAGGCGCTCGATTCTAAATATCACATGAGTGATGACTTATTCGGAGTGTAACAAAGTTTCTATCAGCTCACTCTGTCTTTGACTAGTCTTGTAAGCAGATCCCTCCACTTCTCCCTGTCAACAGCTGTTCTTAGCAGGACATCGAGAGAGAGGCCGGTGCATTCTTTTTACCTCCATTGTGACGTTTTCCTCCGGTAAAACTCTACCTCCGTTGTGATTTCTTCTCTTGAGAAATGTTAATGTCAAGAATATCAATGTGACCTGCCAGAGGACTCATTCTTTCCCAATTTACATTTAGTTAAATTGTTCTATTTACACCTTACTGTAAATTGTTATGTGCTTGTGTCGGAATATTTTCCCCTTTACTTCACTTCAACTGTAAACACGGGGCTAGCGTTTCCAGCATCTGCTATCTGTAACATCAGGAAAGCACGCTAAAAAATGTCTATATTCTGCAGACGAATTAAAAAAATGTTGCTGTTTTTCTTTGATGGTAACAGGTGCTTACATGCTGGGTCAGCGCTAATTAACACATGGGTCAGATTTGTTGTGTGAAATCTGTCTCGTATCTCATTCTGTTGTGTTTTTTTTTTTTTTGTTAAGTTTTTTATTGACATAATGCATACACATTTTTTGTTATGGATTTGATTTATAGCAACATGAACTATATAATAAGAGCGTATGTTCATGTATCTCTATACTTACTGTATTGAGCATGGGGATGTTACATCAGGGTGTCAGAAAGACTCTGTGGCCTGCAAGACTTGACATTGTTGTTGGCGTAGTGAACATTTCGTTTTTCTTTCGAGAAATAAGAATTTTTGTAAAGATGTTTGTGACATTAGCAAGTGATGAGTGTGACATCTGGACTTGATGAGTGTGACATCTGGACTTGATGAGTGTGACATCTGGACTTGATGAGTGTGACGTTTGGACTTGATGAGTGTGACATCTGGACTTGATGAGTGTGACATCTGGACTTGATGAGTGTGACATCTGGACTTGATGAGTGTGACATTTGGACTTGATGAGTGTGACATCTGGACTTGATGAGTGTGACATTTGGACTTGATGAGTGTGACATCTGGGCTTGATGAGTGTGACATCTGGGCTTGATGAGTGTGACATTTGGACTTGATGAGTGTGACATTTGGACTTGATGAGTGTGACATCTGGACTTGATGAGTGTGACATTTGGACTTGATGAGTGTGACGTTTGGCTTGATGAGTGTGACGTTTGGCTTGATGAGTGTGACGTTTGGAAGTGATGAGTGTGACGTTTGGAAGTGATGAGTGTGACATTTCAGCCTTAGAAGAAGATTTATACTGAAAATTTACAATTTTCTTTTTACATCTGATACATTCATAAAAATAAAATATATCACGGTTATATATACTTATTTTAAAAACTTCAGCCATTTCATGGTACAAAACGAATGAGTCTAGACTCTAAACAAAAATGTGTAGCCTGTCAGCGTGTGGGCTTTGCTATTTCTTGAATGACTCTCTTTGCTCTTGTATCTGAACATCGTGTTGTGCAAAAAGATTTGACCAAACATTGGCTTCAACCTTCACACACACTAAACAGTCAACATGCCTAAAGGCAGCACGGAAAAACTTCTTTCAGAAAGCCCCTCCCCCAACTGGTACACTCATGAGATTGGACCAGAGCGCTCTAAATGCTCTATAAGATGTGTATAAACATGAAAGTTGGGCTGTATAAGAGCTATTTAAAAAATGAACCCAAAAGATGAGCACAAAAACAGTGTTTAGAATTAGATCCTTTTGTATCCAAGACGCACGCCACTGCTTCCAAAAATTCCTCGCTCTGATACCTCAGGTACGCACACATCACTTTTCCAAGCCTTATTTGTTTTGAAATGAAAAGCTTTCATTTTTTTGTTGTTTCTAGTTGAGTTTGAAGTCTTTGTACGCCCACCCTCTCCTATTTCTGAACAAATGAAGCAATAAACTCACCACCTCCACCCCCCCTCACCTCCTGGTTCTTGCAAACCCTAGCAGATTGATGCTCAATTTGTTTATGTGTGTGTGTGTGCCTTTGCTTAAATCTGTGTGTATGTCTGCCTCTGCCTATTAGCTTTCAATAAAAAAAAAAGTTTCTGATCTCTCTTTCCACCGTTCTCTTCTCTCTGTCTCCTGTTTCGTGGCGAGGTTATTAATTAATGACAAGCTTATTGTCTAATTTGGAAAACTTTGTATTGTATCGCTTTGACTTGTTGACTTGCACTGGTTCTCAAAATGTTAACTGGTTCCCATCTGTCGACGTAAATCAGTCCGTGAGAGAGAAAAAAGACAAGAGAATTTGATGAAACAAATTGTTTAAGCGTTGGCGCCGATACTCCCGTCTGTCTCCCTGTAGAGACATGTACAAATATATTTTTCTTGCCCTTCCATACCTCCCCTTCCCACCCAGCAGGATGCACTCACTTCCTCGTGACCAGAGTCACTCACACACAGCCAGTGAGAAACACACCCACAGACCCGTGTAATCACATCAAAATCAATATCACATTCTAACCTTCCAATCGTATAAAAAAGGGGCACAACTTTATCCTATCATAAGCTATGTAGATGACCTCCCCTTGAAAACTATTAATATATTTTCTGGCGCTGGGGTAGAGATATATCGGTCAGCTGATCCTGGAGATGATGTACACAACAGTACAAGACAAAGTTTCTCGCCTCCCATTCGAATTCTCTGATATTGGACTTTTGGAAGCAAGAGTGAAAAAAAAGTGGGTGTGTCAATGCCCCTCTTATTTTCTTATCTCAAAATGTCAGATAAATAAAGAAATTAACATATGTGTTCGTTTTACTCATTGAAGTTTTTTTTTTTATAAATTTGTTTTCAATTGACCTTTGGTCATTTCGGACGTTATAAAAGACATGTATTTAAGAGCGTCATGTCTGCTTTGTTTAGAGTTGGGCTAGTATCTTTTACTTACTAGACACCAGGAGCAAGCTAACAGAGAAGGCGGAAGTATTTGGTACCCCCATCAATGAAGCATAGCTCTATCACGAGGTGTCTCGTGACTGTTGGGACCAACATGGTCATGTAAGCACTGACCAACACTAGAAGTGCTTTTGTTTCTAGGACTTAGGATTTAGTCTCTCGCCACCACTGAAAATTAGCTCAGTACATTTGTTTTGTGATATACAAAACTGAAAGAGCTATTCTTATACAACAGTAATACAAATAAATTCTGGTAACTTTCCGTTACATTGTGCCGTACATTGATTTGTTGAATAAAATAAAAACATACAATAAAACATACCTTTACAAACTAGAAACACATAAATAGCACAGACGCCAAAAAAGTGTAGAAACATTCCAACTTTCACATTTTATTACACCATTATTCAAGTAAGTTGTTGAGTATTATTTCAAATGTTCTATCAACTCACTCTGTCTGGCTGGTACAAAGTGTGTACACGTTATTTCAAATGTTCTATCCACTCACTCTGTCTGGCTGGTACAAAGTGTGTACACGTGATTTCTCCCACACCCATTCTCGGATCAGTTGACACTTCGCTCAATTATTCATTGACTTAGACAAGACATGAATCAATACAAAAAAAATAATAAACAAATATGACAATTATTTAATGCTTATTAATTATTTTGTTTAATAGCAGCAAGGGAAACTAATACTTCAGTATTCACTGACATGGCTAAATTTGTTGGGTTTATCCTCCTTAAATAATTGTTAACGCTATTTCTGCCTCACGCATTATCCGATCAATTGATACTTTAAGCAATTATTTATTGAGCCAGACATATCATGAATCAATAAACAAAAATAACTATTAGTCGAATTAACTATTGGTAATTAATTAGTTTGCTTGATATTGAATAAGGAAAATAACATGTACATTATGGATAGATATAGTTCTTTGTTCCGTTCTATTAAAAAATATTTTTTTTTAATATTTTGCTTGTTTTGATGTATTTTTGTGGTATTCTTTATATCTTTTGAATATGCTAATTAAATAAATATGTCTTCAATTAAATACTTGGTCTTATAAATGTCTCATTTTCTGTTGTCCCTTTTTTTTTATGAATGTCTTTGAATAAGTATAAAAATATCTGTCCTTAGGTGTATATGTAGTCCTGTGTCTCGTACAGATGACGAGGTTTTGTTGATGCGGGCGTGGTGGCCAAATGGGAAATTGTTTGGTTTCGGAACCGAAGTGTCTTTGGTTTGAACCTCGGAAAAGACTGAATTCTGAATTTTTAGGACACCTGGCTCTAATGGGCACCTGGCATGAGTTAGGGGAAATGAAGGTGTTTCTTTTAATTAATTATATATTAATTATTGGGAGCGAACTATTCGCTCTATAGGAATTTCACTATGATTCGTTTATTTATAATTGTATTTTAGGAAAAAAAAATGTATATATATATATATATACATATTACAAATATATATATATATATATATATATATATATATATATATATATATATATATATATATATATATATATATATATATATATATATATATATTATGTTACTTGTTTTGGCTCTGTTAAAAATGAGGAAAAAAATCTTTTAGACATCAAAGTAAACAAATTTCTTTACCAGTAGACAATCTTTGAGACTTAAGTCTAGACAGAATCCAATTGAAGATGATTAAATGGCCAATCTGTGTCAGCTCTTTTCTCTAGCAGGTCATCTTTCGCTTGGTTAGAGCACTTTTAGAGCAATGGCTATCGGACAGTGTCGGAGCCCTAGACTAGTAATACTTAATAGTGGATTTTAATGCGAAATGGATACAGTTAACTAGAAATCACATAACGAAGAAGTCTATATTAGCCTCATCTTGTAAAGTCTTTCAACTTTTCAATTTCTCTAGAATAGTTAACGCTTTGTGACAAGTCTTCACTTTAGTACTCAGTGGATGATATATATATATATATTTGTAAAATGTCACTTTATGACTCATTGATTACGAGATCTCTTAAACTGTCGTATGTATCTGCATCAAATTTCGTACACAAGTTTCTTTTACCTCCTAGGGGCTCACTAAGAAAGGGTTGTTTTTTTTTTTTTGTGGTGTTTTTTTTTTGTGTTTTTTTTTTTTTTGACATATTCTCAACCCGACGACCGCTATTCGCGAAAAATGCGCTAGCCTTATCAAATCTTTGTATTTTATTTTCTGTATTTCCCCAAAAGGCCGCAGTTTACATATAAAGCATTTTTTAAAATATCTCGAATTTCGTATTTTTAAAGCAATATGTTTTCTTCATAGACATAAATAAATATAGACTGGCCGATTAAAAAGTTTTATGAAACGAAAGTTTGTGACTTGCAATTTTGTGTACTTTATTATACAGCATTTATGAGCAGTATAAAGGTATTCATATCTATTTTAGCCATAACCTATATAAGCATTACATTATTTTCAATAGTGTTTTTTTTTTAATCTCTAAGAATGAAGATCATGCAATTTTTCATAATTCGGAAATCCGAATACAATAGATATACATGTTTGCAAGTTACATGAAGTTACTTCCTTCGGCCAGTCTTTATTTAATTATGTCTATGGTTTTCTTTATTCCTAAATCTACTTATTTTTAATATGCCTTACGTCATTTCCGCTTCCGTTTAGACACGGTCTACATGAAATAACAAAACCAATTCTAACAGCATGAATAAGATAGAATGAGATAGGGCAAGAAATAGTAATAATAATAATCTTTATTATCCGTATGGAAATTTGTTTTACAATTTGTGCATTACTTACTTATACTGATACTTAATAACACTGTCAAAACAACTCAATCCTAATAGCATTGAAGAGGTCGTTCTAGATCTAGTGTCCTTCAAAAGGTCTCAAAGAAATGATTGCAATTCATCAAACCAAATTATTTCTTTGTATTTAGAGAAAACAAAACATCATGAGAAATGGAGACACCGGAGCGGCAATGTGTACGAAGGAAGAAACTTTGTGTTTTTTTGCGATGTGTGGGGGAGGGGCGTATATGTAAAAGTGCGACTAAATTCAATCGGCCCAAAATATGGGAGCGTGTATGTCTCGGGGGTGCATGATGAAGCGGGTCTTACCAAATCAAGTCATAAGTCTATGTGGCGGAAGCTAAACAAAAATGGGGTTCCCAGAAAGCAAAGAGAGAGAGCAGGCTGTAAAATGTCATTGTAGAGATACACTAACTCACGGGCCAAAAATAGTAATGTTAGGTTGCTCGTTAAAATTTTGCCCGTTTATTAAAATCATACTAAACACTATAAAGGCTAGGAACAAATCAACGGGCGTAGCCGGTGTGTACTGCTAGTCTTGTATATATTTCTATTAGTTTTCTCGTTCTTTCCTGTTGATTAGTTTCTAAACTCTACGCCACTGTGCTATAAAGGGGCAGATGGGGGTGGGGGTATTTACTTAGGCGAAGTGAAAAGGTTTTCTTCTGAGTTACTTCCCATTCTAAAATGTACATGGGAACTTCACGTGACTTCTACAAATGGCGCCGCCAATGGAAACCAAGTTTTGTGGGAGCAATGAGCTAAAGTGTTGAACTCAAGAACTCTGTCGCACCACCTCGCTTACTCTCACCCGTGCCTCACCTTGCACACTGGCACAACCTTTCATCTGCCCCGTGGACCTTATTATGCCTGCATTATATGGGGCATTTAGAGCCCCTTAGCTCCATGGGTGGCTGCATTTATTTCAAGACTCTTGCAAAGGTCAAAGACCGCACGCAAACCTAATGTACTGGGAAATCTGCAGTCAAATCGAAATATCATATTACAGAACTGCAAATTATTGTGCTGGTTGTTTTGGGTGCTCTAAAACAACAACGTTAATGGCATACGTGTGGTAGATTGTTGACAGTGGAATATATAGATTGTATGTACTGGAGAAAGGCTGAACTATCTCTATTATTGAGTATAAATACAATAAGAGAGTATGTATCTAATTGCAAATGTGCTAATCAGAATTATTTAAATTTTAATGTTGTAGTTCTTTTTATAATCCTTTTAAACGACTACTTCAATTTTTTTAAGCTAATGGGCTCATCAGAGTTTCTCTTTTTTTAATATTTTTTTTTAAAGAAACGTTTCCAAGTTATATGTTAAGAAGATAGGACATGGTCTAGTGAGACATTGTTTCAGTAGTCAAAGAACTCAAGGCTGATAGGAAATGGTCTAGCGAGACATTGTTTCAGTAGTCAAAGAACTCAAGGCTGATAGGAAATGGTCTAGCGAGACATTGTTTCAGTAGTCAAAGAACTCAAGGCTGATAGGAAATGGTCTAGCGAGACATTGTTTCAGTAGTCAAAGAACTCAAGGCTGATAGGAAATGGTCTAGTGAGACATTGTTTCAGTAGTCAAAGAACTCAAGGCTAATAGGAAATGGTCTAGCGAGACATTGTTTCAGTAGTCAAAGAACTCAAGGCTAATAGGAAATGGTCTAGCGAGACATTGTTTCAGTAGTCAAAGAACTCAAGGCTAATAGGAAATGGTCTAGCGATACATTGTTTCAGTAGTCAAAGAACTCAAGGCTAATAGGAAATGGTCTAGCGAGACATTGTTTCAGTAGTCAAAGAACTCAAGGCTGATAGGAAATGGTCTAGCGAGACATTGTTTCAGTAGTCAAAGAACTCAAGGCTAATAGGAAATGGTCTAGCGATACATTGTTTCAGTAGTCAAAGAACTCAAGGCTAATAGGAAATGGTCTAGCGATACATTGTTTCAGTAGTCAAAGAACTCAAGGCTAATAGGAAATGGTCTAGCGATACATTGTTTCAGTAGTCAAAGAACTCAAAGCTAATAGGAAATGGTCTAGTGAGACATTGTTTCAGTAGTCAAAGAACTCAAGGCTAATAGGAAATGGTCTAGCAAGACATTGTTTGAACTCAATGATGAATCAGTTAATGCTTGTTTTATTGCCTGATATTACTGATTGCTATGTTCAAAATGTATGTTGGATATTTTGTCTTCAATTACAAATACTTTTGGCCCAATTTTCCGGAGTGACTTCAGGAGGGAAGTCTCTTGATCATAAATATTAACAGCTTTTAGTTTTTCGAAACTTTCAAACCTGTGTTCCGGTGTCATTTTAAAATCAACACCTAAGTGACTCCAGTTATTTATTTATCCTGGACCAACATTGTTTACCAACTTAAGTTCGGCGATTAGAATAATGTCCAAATAAAATTCCAAGTTTACAATCCTAGAAACATCGGTTCTTCAACTTCTTGTGATGATTAGTCAGTGCCTTGGAAGATGGAATCTGTCTGGTAAAAAGTTTCAACATGAGTTTTTTTTTACCACTTTCCATTCTCGGATCAAGTTGAAACTTTGCACAATTATTCGTTGAACCTAACAAAACTAGAATCTATTTAAACAATTAATCATTTAGTTAATTAATTATTAGTAATTAATTATTTTGTTTGATATCAAAATAAAGGAAATAAGTCCTACGTTATGAAAGATGTGGACGCATATATGGATTTATCCCTCTTGTTACGTTTTGTCACGTTTTTTCTCCCACTTCCCATTGTCAGATCAAGTTGATCATAATCGACGACAATATACGAATCAATAAAAAAAATAACCAAATAAATAATCAATTAGTTGTAATTAATACATTTTGTTTCATTTAGCAGAAAGTGAGCTAAACCATGCCATCTTGAAATCAATAGCAGTAATTAGCGGTTCTTTCCTTTAAATAAGCTTTGTTTTTTAAAAGATTATTCTTTTTTTTTTCTTTTGCTTGTTTGTTTTTGAAAGTTGTTTTTTTTTCTTTTGCTTTTTTTCTTCTTGAGGCAGTCTGACACAATTAGTTGATACAATTTTACTTCACATCTAACTTGCTTTAATTCTACAATACCGCTTCATACGTCTTTTTGGTCTAATTTAATTTAAACATTGGAAACCTCGTCTCAAAATAAGCGGCATCAATATCTGTTGAGATGCGCTATGTCTGTAGTATCTACGCTTGCTTGTAACCATAGCTTTACAGTTGTGTATAAAATATGGGCCCCCTCCCTGATAGCCCTGGAGGTGTGTTTGTTTCAATATTTATTTCGTTTCATCTCCGGCGGTAATTATATAGTTGCTTCTCTGACCCCGCTGATCTCCTTGGGTCTGTGATGGATGGTGAGACTTTGGCTAGGCTACTTGTGAATTACTTCTGATGTACTCCCCCCCCCCTCCCATCCCCAATATCAGCGTTTAGTCCAGGGATGAGAGGGCGCCTCGTGTAGACGGTGGATGCGCCAGTAGTCACCATCTCACTGCTGAGGCTGACCCAAACAGCGCCATCGTGATCATCCTTGTAGCAATCGATTCCCGAACTCGGTGGAAAGGGGATGGGGTTACTGACCACTGGACATAAACTTCTTGGGGGAGAGCCGGCATCTTCCTAACTTCCGGTCAGTCCGCACTTCCGCGGTGATAGATTTCCCCCCACGTGTGAGCCGTGTGCAAAAAATGGTCATCTGTGTCTAACAAATCAGTTTGTCCTTTCGTAACAAGAAGTGATGGGAAGGGGGAGAGAGAAGGCGGCATGCAGGGGAAGCACGTGACCTGTTGTGAAACTCTACCAAACATCAACTGTGAGATACACACAAAAAAGTTATCAGGGCTCTAGCGTCTAGCAGTTTAAAATGACACGAGTGGAAAACCAAAGTGAAAGAGAGAGTAAATAGTCCAAACATATTATACATCACACACAATACATCACACAGAATACATAACACAAAATACATCACACAGAATTGTATTCTCTGTCTCCTTAAAAACAAATTGATCTGCAAGTATATGCAAAACCAAAACAATCATTTGATTGAAGCTCTCTATTCCTGTAGAACATTATTTTTCTTGTGTCTAAAATTGAATTCACTAGACTACAAACATCATTTATTTTTGCAATGTTTAGAATCTGGGGTCATTTCGTATTTCAATTGAGGTTTTTTTTTTTTTTTTACAATACAATTCAAGTCACTCCTTCATGGAGAGTTGGCGGACGCTGATCTCAAAAATGGCTCTAACGATTTTTTATAACGGTGTATATCGCTGAGAAAATAATGACTAGCTCGTTTGCCACATGGGGACAACTCTAGTTGACCATTATCATTTTTCAAAATAAAAATAAATAAATGTAAATTTGGCTAGAGACTAAATCTAGGTCTAGAGCCTACATTGGTTTTGAAAGGACTATCGCGTTCGGGAATTTCCGAATGTATAACTTTATTGATTCAATGTTGGATAATCTTCAGGACAATTTTGCGCATTGTCTTCTAAGTCTAGATCTAAATGCTTTTCATTGGAATGTTAAAAGGTGTACTAGATCTATACATTCGCTTCACCAATATTCTTTGTCGGGGATAAGGGGTGAAGGGGCGGGGTAAAAAATGTTTTAAAATGGAACATTCATCAATTTTTAAGAGAAAAACAATCGCTCAATAAGTTGCATAAAGGAGGTAGTGCTTAGGATTCAGTTCTGAAATGACATTTAGTTTTAGGATTCGAGCTCTAGAACTTTCAATTGAGCTTATCCTTGGCGATATATAAGGTCATGTATAATAGTTGTCTTTCTTTTTCTAGGTTGTAAAAATCTGTTTTTAAAAAAAAAAAAAGGGGGGGGGGAGAGATTGGTGTGTGTGTGTGTGAGGAGGAGGGGGGTTACTCAATAGAAAAGCTTCTAGACTGATTCCATGCATTAACTTTAGTCCCAACATGCTAGACATTTCTTTCTCTGTATCGTAATAATGAAGACGTCATCTTGTCAGGAGGGCAATTTTTTTCTTAGCTTATTTCTTATATTGATTAATTATTGCACTTATTTAATCTATACAGCATATCTCTCTCTCTCTCTCTCTCTCTCTCTCTCTCTCTCTCTCTCTGTCTGTCTCTCCCTCTCTCTCTCTCTCTGCCAACTCACTCCCTTTTCTTACCAATAGGTCTGGGTCAATCGATCCCTCACGCCTACCATATTCTACGAGACAGTTTAGAGTTCCAATCCACTGACTATTTTCATTTTTTTTAGTTTGGGGGGGGGGGGGCTTACTTTGACGCCTTAAATAAACATTATTGCTACACTCCTGTATAAACTCATCTCTACTGGGGGGTAGGGCAGCTGCAAACGACGACTACTCCCCCTACTCTCTTCCCATCATGGCGTCATTGTTACTTCTTTCTTTTGTCAGTGAAGTCAGTAGATGCCTTGATGGGGAGATAATTGGTCTGTCAACAAACGGCCCCGACAGTTTTTCTTTATTACCTCCCCCGACCCTTTCTGTATTTCTCTATTGATTGATTTAGTCTTTTTTTTTTAATTGTATCTTCCTCTCCAGTTGACATAGCTATAAAGAACTGCACACTCAAGTGAGACATTTCTGTATGCCAATATCTAAGTGTACACTTTAGAACTTGCCAGCACACACAATTTGTGTGTTTTCGTATCAATTAGTTTGCTCACAGTTTGGTGTGTACATAAGCTGTGTGTAATTTGATTTCCTTAAAAAGTCACTTTTATTTTTAGAAACTGCTTAGGCAAGGGGCTTATTTTTCTATATCTCTGTTTTTTTTTTAATAGTGCATAAATATTTAAAACTATTTAATATTTCTTTTTTTTTTTCCAGAACGTAGAAACTAAATGTATGTAATTTGTATCATGACATTTGTTAGATTGATGTCCAACCATAACAGTAGTAATTTATAGAAGTTGTTGGCAGTTGATCAGAAGCTACCCATCCATTGCACATGTTTCTTTATAATGATAAGTGATTGCTATACAATTGAATAACCAATCTGCTATTTATGTCAAATACAATTGGATTAATATATTTGAATAATAATAATAATAATAATAATAATCTTTATTGTCCGTAAGGAAATTTGTCTTACAATTTGTGCATTACATCAAACAAAACATTGTAACTAGAAACAACAAAATGTACATTCACACCTGACTCACTCATAATTTACATGTGAAAAGTTGGTATAAAATTGTTTCTATTTAATCATTCGATGGCAGGGGAACAAAAGAGTGTTTGTGTCTGTTTGTCTTTGCTATCGGTGTCTTGTATCTCTTTTGTGATGGTAAAATCACAAAATCCTGACCTAAAGGGTGATTTTTTATTTCTATCTTTTTAGCTTTTTTATGGATGTTTGTCTCAAACAGCTGCCCAAATGGCATTTGTTTTTTGCCAATGACTTTACCAGCATGTGGCAGTCTTACAATTTATTTTATTCTACTTAAACTTGATTAATGGTTTAATAAACAGGGTGTATTCTGTCATACGTATCTCACATTTATCTACCTTGATTCACAATCAATGTCGTAACACTAGGAAGACACCAAGAGAATGAAGGCGTAGCATACAAATGATAAGACAGACCATTTGAGTGTCCAACATTTGTTTTTACATTAAATATTACGCCATTATCTCATGTCATGATGTCGAATGTCAAAATGCAGGTTAAGCCCCCGGGCCCCAAAATCCCTAACTAGGCCACTGCTATAGAGCCGGACTCAGAAGACGGTGCGCAAATTGAACTTCTATTTTTTTTTTTATTTAACTCCTCAATCATGAATACATGAGGGAATAACCCGGAATTCGCTGGGTTTTTTTTCCCCCAAAGACATGCATAAACTGTCAAATTTTTAAGACAAATCTTTAGATCCGTTTTCGAGAACCGTGTCCGTCCAAGTCTTTGATTTTTAACCCTAAGAAAATGTGCAAGTCGAAATGAGGAATTGTAAAAACAACAGAAGGAGCTTAGATTATTTGATACTGCAGTGATACAAAATGCACAGACTTATCATAGCTTATCAACACTTCCTTTAGTCTGTACACCCGATACACCAAAGACATTTATCTTTTTTTTTCCGCTGTAGATGAAAATCTCAAATATACTTTAATATAAAAGATAAAGTCTCTATTGAAATGGTCAACACACCAATGCTCAGGTGAAGGGGCTGCCATATTTTCTTTCTCTACTTAAAAATTAAAAGTTAATAAAAATAGTTATTGTAAAATGTTAACGTCGTGGCCTGTAGAGCTTCAAACAAAAGGGATAGACAATGCCCTGGTCAGTAAATTAGTACCAAATACTTTATGAGTAATTCAATCTGAATACAAAAAGTATCAAGGAATTAACTTCTAGGCAATTGTTATTGGCATTCATATCTCGCAGTGTGTCTGTGTGTCAGTAATTGTTAGTTACAAGACAGTCATTAGAAATGAAGTGAGTGGAAGTTAAAGTTTTGAGGAAAAAAAAATAGCATTCATTCTTTTTTTTTAAATTATGATTTGATGATTACCTGAGACAGGTAAAAAAAAATGAAGAAACCTTACTGTAGACAGCATCATGTGTCTTAATCATTGTCGGCGCCAGATGCCAGGTATCTCATGGCTTGTTGTTTTTTCCTAGATCTAGTGTTAGAGTGGTGATGTCAGTTACGTTATACTTTGGTTTGAACTTTGTGACCTCCGACCTTTGTAGGTCACTTTGTTTCTTGAGACATAAGGACATAAAAATAGTCAAAATCCATTTCCAAATCCACAATCCACATTTTTTTTTTTTTTGTTTGTTTTGTTTTGTTTTTACTGTCCTGGCCTCGAAATGTTCAAACATCACCTTTCTGCTTGAGTTAATTGCTTGCATTGGCTTGTACTCGGCGTCTTCTGGTGGAAAATACGTTAACCGTGATTTCTGGTGTTTTGAGAGAACTGGTGAGTGCAATAGAAGTTTGATGGGGGAAGGAAGGGAGGTGGTTAGTATTATTGATGTGCCTTGCGTAAAGGATTCTCTTTATACGCGTCTTAGAACTGTGTCTTGTCTGTTCTCGTGGTGGGCACTACTCTGGGGCTCCAACTTATGCTGCATTTAATGAGCCCTATAAACTATAATGTACTTATCGGTTCAAAACTAATGGCCAGAAGGTCGAGTGAATTAATGAGATCGTCTTTATCGAACGTATCCAATCTGTGTTTGTATTTATATAAAGCAACAATAGAGAGCACACATTTTATTATTGACATCTATCTATTTCTCTCTCTCTCTCTCTCTCTTTCACACCAAATCACAGTAAATCATAACCTATACAAGTTTTTAAGATATAAGAAATATAGATATCTGTATTAACGACAGTTCCGCTATCTAAAGTAGCACTTCAACATAGGAATCAGAAGGCATGAATCTATATTTATAACCATAACTTTCTCGTCAGGTTCACAGGTTAACGGTGAAGTATAAATGGTAATATACCACGTGTCAGAAAGCTCAAGACGACCACCACTGCCGCCTTCTCTACATGCTAGTTTCCCTAACCAACTCTGTTAGTTCTCAAAATATCTATGATCTTGATTATCAGTCATGTTAGTACCTGGCACTTTTTAGGACACACTGAACCCGCCATCTCTTTGACGTGTGTCATTGTCAAGCTCGTTATCCTGTAGTCCACGACCTTCAACCATTTTTCACCTCCCATCCCCCCCCCCCACCACCCTGTTTCTGCCTTGATCCAAGTGATCATATTGTCTCTCGAGTCATGGGGGAAAAGTGCAGAGGTCAGAGGCCACCTATGTAATTAGCCCTCGTGCCACATGTGGTGCACATTAGCAAGTGGCATGACGGTGTGATAGCGCTGACGTATCCACATCGGCACCCACTGCCAGATCCGTGACACTAATCCACGCCCCTTGACATCAATCTGGTGATCTCAGCATCCAGACCTGGGACCCACTGGGTCCGATACTTGTTTAGTAAATCCGCTCTAGTCCGCTCTGAACCATATACGATTTTCGGTAGTCCGCGGATGTTGGTCCAATATATTCCGCTGGCTCTTTCATCTGTATGTTGTGTTATTTTGTTTCCCCTGGATGCTATTACTATAAGCGACTTTTTGCTGTTATTGATTTGATTTCATACTTTTACATGCGCTTCTAATAATTTTGTTTAAAGTTCAAAGTGTCTTTAAAACCACGGCAGTAAATACAAAACTAATGACATGTAGCATTTAATAACAGCACTACTGTGCAATACTCATTGAGAGAAGAATGTGGACAAAGTGTAGTAAAGCATTGATAAGCTCCGACGAGGACTTCAACCACAAACTTGGACTAGAGAGGAGGCTCAAGAGGGTAAAGAATTTTTTCGGGGTTGGGAGGATGTAACTGGATGATCAAGTCAAATGTTGGCATGAGTCGCGGCTAGGAGATGTGGCCGGGTCGTAGGTTCGTGGTTTGAGTCCTCGTCGGAGCTTATCTGTGTTACATTATATTTGGTCCACCTTCTTTCCATTTTATTATATGTTAGATGTCATATGTTACGTGTCATGTTATATGCTGCATATCATGTGATATGTTACATGTCATGTTTATTTTACTATTTCTTTCAAGACTATAGCTTCAAATTTCATTTATATTTCAGCCAATTTAATTCGAGAAATTTTGGCTCCATATATAAAACTATCCATTTACGTACTGGTGTTATCTGCAAAGAGCTTTGACTTTCTCTCTTGTCTAGACCTCATCTGTGACAGTTCCACCTACCCCCCCCCAACCCAAGCTTTGACTTTCTCTCTTGTCTAGGCCTAGTCTGTGACAGTTCCACCTACCCCCCCCCCAACCCAAGCTTTGACTTTCTCTCTTGTCTAGGCCTAATCTGTGACAGTTCCACCTAGCCCCCCCCCCAACCCAAGCGTTGACTTTCTCTCTTGTCTAGGCCTAGTCTGTGACAGTTCCACCTACCCCCCCCCAACCCAAGCTTTGACTTTCTCTCTTGTCTAGGCCTAATCTGTGACAGTTCCACCTAGCCCCCCCCCCAACCCAAGCCTTGACTTTCTCTCTTGTCTAGGCCTAATCTGTGACAGTTCCACCTAACCCCCCCCCCCACCCCAAGCTTTGACTTTCTCTCTTGTCTAGGCCTAGTCTGTGACAGTTCCCCCTAACCCCTCCACCCCAAGCTTTGACTTTCTCTCTTGTCTAGGCCTAATCTGTGACAGTTCCACCTAACCCCTCCACCCCAAGCTTTGACTTTCTCTCTTGTCTAGGCCTAATCTGTGACAGTTCCACCTACCCCCTCCCAACCCAAGCTTTGACTTTCTCTCTTGTCTAGGCCTAATCTGTGACAGTTCCACCTACCCCCCTCAACCCAAGCTTTGACTTTCTCTCTTGTCTAGGCCTAGTCTGTGACAGTTCCCCCTAACCCCTCCACCCCAAGCTTTGACTTTCTCTCTTGTCTAGGCCTAATCTGTGACAGTTCCACCTAACCCCTCCACCCCAAGCTTTGACTTTCTCTCTTGTCTAGGCCTAATCTGTGACAGTTCCACCTACCCCCTCCCAACCCAAGCTTTGACTTTCTCTCTTGTCTAGGCCTAATCTGTGACAGTTCCACCTACCCCCCTCAACCCAAGCTTTGACTTTCTCTCTTGTCTAGGCCTAGTCTGTGACAGTTCCACCTACCCCCTCCCAACCCAAGCTTTGACTTTCTCTCTTGTCTAGGCCTAATCTGTGACAGTTCCACCTACCCCCCTCAACCCAAGCTTTGACTTTCTCTCTTGTCTAGGCCTAGTCTGTGACAGTTCCACCTAACCCCTCCACCCCAAGCTTTGACTTTCTCTCTTGTCTAGGCCTAATCTGTGACAGTTCACCTACTCCCCCCCCCCCCCCAACCTCAGCCCTACTTCTCAAAACGCCACCTATAAATAATGTCAAGAAAGAAAAGTGATGTTAAGATAAAATAAATCGGGTTTAAACCCCCCCCCCCTCTTTTTTTGATTCCCCGGTGACGCAAGATTGGATCATTCGATGTAGAACAAACCCCCCCCCCCCCGGCCGCCGACTTTTCAGATTCTTATTACAAGCTCATAGCACAGATTTTTATTACAGACACATTGAGTGGAGAATTTATCTTTTTTAATTACGGGAAGGACAATATTGAATCAACGGGGCTGTGATCAATTTGTTGCCCCATCGGCTGACCAGTCAGCTAGGGCGCCGGGGTGCCATGCACCGATGCCGTACAGATTGCTAGCACTTTATTTACGTGTCTGACAGGCGCCCGCTTCGAGGAGAGGACAAAAAATAGCCGGTCAAGTCTTAGAGATTTTCTTAAGCTCTTTATCTCCTGCGTGTTTATTGGAGCTTTTTTTTTTTTATTTTAATCTTTAGCTTGTTTCTTGATAAATTATATAAACTATTTCCTGATTATTCCTATATTTTCTCAAGTTTTGAACTGTTCACATAAATATTGATTTCTACGGACCCATGTCTTCGATTAACAAATATCAAGGAAATTTTAATGGAAATTTCTAAATGCTAGACATATAGACCTTTTTTTTTCCCTGAGAGAAATCTTCGCTCTATTCGCTCAATAAATGCAAGACAGTAAGGGATCTATCGGACTTAGCGACATTAACCCAGGGTTCAACAAATAGGGAATTTTCACTCTCGAAGTTTATCAGAGTAATCTGCTCTTTGTTTCCACTCAGAACCCGTTTAAATTCTTTGAAGGCAATAAAATCCAGTAGGCCTATTAAAAGACAAAGAAGACACAACGATATGAAGAAATGTATGGGCGATATGATGGAACCCACAGAAATACTAATAATATGAAAATATTTGAGATTTTGAAATATTCACACACATACACACACACGAAAGTCAAAGTCGCCGTACGTAAAGATAACTCGCCAACTAAAGAATATAAACTACTAAATGCAACTAGCAAAAGAGTTTGGACATTTGATTCAACGATGTTGAAAAATGCACCAAATTATGTTACATGGTTTTCTAATATCCTTCGCTTAGCAACACTTCAATACTCCGAATACACCAAAAATGCTTGCCATCTATGCATTGGCCTCCATGTATGAATGCCTCTAATAATGAAACTGTTTTCTTTTAACGGAAATTCCCGTAAACCTACTTTGTGCTGATCAATCTTCTTTCGTTGACTTCTAAATTGGTGTACGATCTTAGACACTGGTTGAGACGTCTACACTGCTGTTAGACACACACACAGCCACAAACATTACTTAGACCCCACACACTATCACAACACACACTCACACACATTCTACAAGTACATTCAGAAAACCTCATTTCTCAAAGCCAAAAATTATTATTTTTTTCCTGTAAATAGTTCATCCTAACTGTACATTGCAAGATTTTAAACGGCCACTGATGTGTTGGTGTTTAAATATAATATGTGTACAAAGAGAAAGAGGCGGGTGCTGAGATGATTAACGGGGCTTTGAGGTGTAATGCGGTCTTTCCCAAAGCTGAACTAGGGACAATTTATTTAATTTCACAACCGCTTTGATCTGCTAATGAAAGATGGACGGCAAGGTTTTTTCTGGGTTTCTTTTCTTCTTTTAATCTGAGAAAATTGAGTAACAAATTAAATGTAAAAAAAAAAAATGTTTAATCAATATGGAAAGGTGATGGAATAGAACCATGATTATTAAAGTTTAAATGTATCTGTAGCACTGTATCTGCACAACGGGAAGGACGCTGATCAAACCCCAAACACACAATTATGCATTATCTATCTCTGTTTATGTATCTATATAGCTTATCAAGCCTATTTAGCTATCTGTTTGTTTATCAATTTGTCTGTGTGGCTATTATATCTATCTATCTATCTATCTATCTATCTATCTATCTATCTATCTATCTATCTATCTATCTATCTATCTATCTATCTATCTATCTATCTATCTATCTATCTATCTATCTATCTATCTATCTATCTTATCTATCTATCTGTCTGTCTATTTGTCTGTCTATCTGTCTGTCTATCTATCTATCTATCTATCTATCTATCTATCTATCTATCTATCTATCTATCTATCTATCTTTTAGGCCTTTATATCTATTTATCTAATCTATCTATTTATCCATCTATTTATCCATCTATTTATCTATCTATCTATCTATCTATCTATCTATCTATCTATCTATCTATCTATCTATCTATCTATCCATTCATCCATCCAAATACACAAACGAATATACCACAATCTCTATTATGTGCATATGTAAATTCACATTTGTATGTGTATATATATATATATAAGATAGATAAGATAACTATGTGTGTGCCTCTATCGATGCACTATAGTGTGAGACTAAGTTTTGACTTTCTGGCTTCTCCTCAGCACTATCCATCGGTGGTCATCTAACAGTGGATTAACCGATGATGCGTCACGAGAAAGGTGAGTACCTGAATATGTCTTATCCCTAGTGTCTGTGTCTCAGTGTGTCCTGTCTTGTGTCTTAGGTTTAAGTCTCTAGTGGAATGGCGTCGCCAAACTTCACAATATCATTATGTAAAAAAAAGAACACATTCATCTCTGCCTAGTCCTAGGCTATACTCTGGAACTGCTGTTCTATCACACCCATTCTCATGTCAAATTGAAACCTTGCACAAGTATTCAATGGCATTATGTCACGTAGACAATACATGAAGGAATAATAAAAAAAACAACTATTCGTTTAAATACTGGTTATAAATTATTTTGTTTGATACCAACAAGGTAAATTAATCCTTCAGTATTCACAGACATGGGTTTTGTCCCCTTAAATAATTGTGCTTGTTATTTCTCCCACACCCATTCTTGGATCAAGTTGAAACTTTAATCAATTATTTGTTCTACCTAACAAAACATGAATTAATTTACCGAAATAACCAGTTTGTTAATTTAATTATCGGTAATTAATTATTGTGTTTGTGATTGAAAGAAGGGAAATAACTTTTATATTATTGAAAAATATAATTGTAAGTGTGGATTTCTTCCCCTTAGATAAGCTTTTTTTTGTGTGTTTTGTTTTTTTCTTTTGCTTATTTGTTGGTTCATAACATTTCTTGCCTTGCCCGAGAAGTCTGTGGACCTGTACTATAACCAAATATATATTACAATTCAAGCGCCTAATTCCTGATTAGATTGTGAGGGAAGCCAATAATTCTAACATCGGGGGAAAAAAATATAGCGAGCATTGTTTTTTCCTTCTTACGTAGGTGTATACTGGCATACAATTCTGTCAAGTGAAACCTTGTAGAACAATTACTGCTGAACTAGTTCTTCCACATGACGAAGTCTTTAAAAGAATAGTCTCATATGAAAGTTCTCACGTGTTGTTGTATAACATCCATGATTTGATTACACACTCAGAGTTTTACATGTTTAGAATATCGGAGATATCACGAATTGCATTGATTTTTAAGGTGGGGGGGGGGGTAGCGGAATGACTCTACTCTCACCAGAAATATAGATTACAATGTTGTGGAAGAAGAAACAAGTGTAGGAGTTAACTTTAGATATATAAATACAGGTAGGCGTGGTTCAAGTAGATGGTTAGGTCTACTCTCCAGACAAATACAGGTAGGCGTGGTTCTAGTAGATGGTTAGGTCTACTCTCCAGAAAACTTTGTTCTTTTGTGTCCTGGAAGGGAGAATTAGTGACAAATAAAACAAATTCTTCAAACACATACACTCGCACACATAAACACACACACACACACTTCTCACCTCTCGTCTTTCTGTTGCTGCAAGCGCACGCGCTCTAAGCGTCCATTGAAATTCACCAAATCTAATTAACATTTGTAAATCAATGCGCGACCTTTTTATTTCCCCCTCCCCCCCCCTTTTTTTTTTTTTTGTCTTGCTTTTTCTTGTGTGCGTCTGTTGAAACGCTGCACACCCCCAAGGACGTCTATTTAGTCAGAGACATACATTGGTGCAACGTTAGGAGATATTTACCTAATGAAAAGTAACACCCCCCCCTTTTTTTTTTCTTTTGTTACCAGAAGGACTGTTGGGGGTAGGGGGAAGGTGTTTACATGATGTACGATATTTTAATTCCTAACCGCCCCCCCCCTTTCTCAGTTTCAGTTCCATCAGCTACCTTCTACCTGGAGATGTTGACCACCTCCCCCATCCCGTCCCCTATTCTGTTCGTTTAGTAGCTACTTAGACATACACACTAATACAACATACACACACACACACACACTTATCAGTTTAAAAAAAAACTTATAAAAAAAAAAAACTAATAGAATCCTTCTCCCCATCTATCTGCCGCTTCTTCCCCCCCCCCCCTCCCTTTTTTTTTCTTCAAAAACTTGATCAGAAGATGTGATTTTTAGCTCCACTTTCCGTAGTCTTGATGACAATGTCAGATTGTATGTCTGTATGTATGTCTCAGTGATTAGCCTCGGTGCTGGTTCTTCAAACAATCTTTACATCTTAGAGGAGTCAGAAGATGCATCATCACTAGCTTCTTTATAAATCTTATATATATATATATATGTGTGTGTGTGTGTGTGTTCGATAGAAAGGGGGTGGGGGGAATCTTCAAAGCCTATCTGAAAGCTACTTGAGTTCGTCTTGTTCTTATCCGTCTGCTGAGACTTACACAAAAAATTAAAGATGGCGGGAAATTACGAAACTATCAGAAATTTGAAAGAGATTAGAGCTAGCGATTTAAATTTAGATTCAAATTGAGTCGTGAAGGCGTGAGCATTGGGTGTGTGTGTGTGAGAGAGAGAGAGACAAGTATTCTTTGTAAGTGGTGCGTAATAACTCAACGGTCCTACGGGTTAACATATTTATACGCTCCGAAGTATCCGTATATGAAAGGTGGGACTAGGTCAAATGAATGCATGATAATGTTACTGCTTGATTGGCGGCAGGGGGGAGGTGAGGTGGATACAGGAGGGGCGGCTATCTGCGTGATGACAGACTGCGGCCCGATATTTGTGTTAAGATGGACCGCGACGATATTTGTGTTGAGAATGAATAATTGGTCCGGATAAGAGTAGCTTTGAGCCGTTCGGCGTGTTGGTTGGTAAAGGTCAACTGATCACGTCTTCGCTCTAATGGAATGAGCATTTTGTTGTTTTTTTTGGTTTCAAAACGAGGTCGGGTGGGGTGATGGAGGTTGGAGGGTAGACGAGGGTGCTAGCAAGCTTGAGTAAGGGATGCGGTTAGACACTGATACATCGAGCAGGAGGGGGGAGGCTGTGGCCCTCCTGCCGTCCCCGAGATTGAGCTCGTTCCAGGCTCAGTGGGGCGCCAGACCCCGTTGATCGCGATGCACCTGCATCGGTGCTGAGATTACCTCTTTCCCCCCCCCTATTTTTTTTTCATTTTCCGCTGAGAACCCGCTGAAGGTAGCAGATAACCTTTGTGACCTTTGTCTTCTCACCTCGTCTCTCTCTCTCTCTCTCTCTCTCTCTCTCTCTTTCACACAAAAATCACAGTAAATTTTAACATGTAAAAGTTTTTAAGATTTAAGAAATCTGTGAAGCGGTTTAAAACTACAAACTGGACCTAACATTACAATTAGATCTAGCGTTTGATGACATTACCTATATATTACATCCTCGAAAAAGCCTCAGAATTGAATCCTCTTGTGCTGCACTTAAAGACCAAAAAAAACGGTAGACAATGAACACGTAACCATAGAAACAAGAGTAACACATGTAAACACTTTTGTTACTTGCATGTTGTTGTTTTTTAATACGTTTATTTTGCATTTCCTTTTCGGTTAATTTTGTCAGAAATCTGAATACTAGTTCTGAATTAGCTCTGTGTATTTGTTCAGATGCAATTAAAACGTTGCATTAATTTCTTCTAGAAAGTTTGCTTTCTACATTAGTCAAAGGGAAAACATTGAAGTCCTTATCAATCTTGAAACGTAGTTTCAACTATATGTCCATATCAAGGTTTAAGTTTCATAAATGTCAACAAATGAAAGCTGCTCGACAAATGTATACCAATATATTGCTAAATCGGCTTTTCTAAGAGCCACTGTCATGTTAATATTACATGTCAGAGGGTGGGGCTTTTGCAGACCTGACACATCATTAGAAGAGTTCTCATTGGACACTCTGGAAGGGACTTACATACAATTTGTTTCGCTTTCTATAGATCTCTCTACTGTGGCAGCGCCAAATGATTTTTTAATGTTTAAAAACACAAGAATAAGACATTACTTTTGATGTCTTAAGAGTTCGAAGCTCGGTAAAGCTATTTCTAGTGGTTACCAAGAACCTGGCTGTGACTTCACAAATTTTGTCACAAATGACGCAAACAAAGCCGTACTCTGTCCTACGTCTATATAAGTTTGATCAATCTTTTTGTCGTCTGCTCTTGGTAGCTTTTCTTTGAGTCAGTGTGAAGTTTTACTTCGCCTATATAACCATTCTACATTTTATTATAACCGTGGGTTTCGGGGAAAAAAGGAAAATGGTTCGACTTCTTAATCCACAACTGGGTAGATTTTGGGGATAATGAAAAGTATATATATATATAAATAGCTAGGCATTCTACCGAATGTTGGATTTCGCATTTTACCGATAACTTACACATGTAGATAAAACTTTTTTTATGTGGCAAATAATTGGATCTATTTAAGATATGATGTCAACGTGAGTGTATAGGTAGTTGTTTTGTTGCCTCTTCACTCTTTTAACTTAACGCTTCACTAGCTCTGTGCAGTATGACTACACGGGTAGAGTATAAAAAATGGAGCATCAGTTGAGGTTGTCAGAACTTTTGTCTGTTCTATCGGCATCACTCTGCTACTATCCCTGCTCTTTTGTTTTTTCCTTTCTGTTTTATTGTGTCTACGTAGACGGCATGACTTGATGATCTCACGTTATCGACTGCGTCACGGGCAGTGCCAAAGCTGAATAGGATTTGTTCTGTGGCTCCTGCCACAAGCCGTGTAGTCTCTCTGGGCCCCCCATGGTGCTTTGTTGTGGGGGCCCATCACCATCCATGCGAGCCTTGCATATTTTGGAAGGGGGCGGAGATAACCGTGATCGCTCCTTTGTCTACCACGGAAAATTCTTTTCAAAAGTAATATGCCGTTCTCAAAATGTTTTTTAAACTAATGTCCTGGTCGTCACGACAGAGAGAGATGTGGCGGGGTGGGGAAGGAGAGAGACAGTGGCGGCGAATGTATACTGATAGGGAATTTGTTGTTGTTAAGAGATGCCCTTTTTTTTAACTGGGAGATTGTTTAATTGAATTGTATTTCGTTCATCACTAGGATCAGGCTGTTCAAAGCTGGTTAATCTTCTTTCCTTGCAGCTTGTATAGACTGGTTTGAACATTGATTCAAGTTCCGGTCTGATGAGCAATGTAGCATTCATGTTTTTAGATCTTACAAGAGTATGAACAAACAGAATCTAGACCTGTAACACAAGATGTGTTTCTATCTTATTGTTTGCTTTTATAAGTTAGTGTTAAACGAATTAAATTAGGAGTCGATTATTTTAAGGAAGGATGCTAACTCTTCTTGACTACGAATGTTTTGGGGGCTACTGCCCCTTTGTTTTGTTTTGACCACCATTTCCCCCTCCCCCCGTGTCTTCTGTGCACAATGTGAGACAATGGCGAGTCGCCCATTCATGATGTCACAGTAGGCATCTTTGGTATTTGGTCCACTTTTACCAGGCTCTATCCCACAAGTCATTCACATCTTTCTTTCTCTTTCTCCCCCTCTCTCTTCCTGCCTCTCTCGCTCTCTCATAACCCCACTCTCGTGCATCTTTTCTTCTGTTTCAAGCAGACAATGATTCACTTGCCACCCCCCCCCTCCAAACTTTTTTTTTGTTTGTTTCTAGCACGTGCACGCCCTGGTTACAAACATTTTGTTCTATAGATCATGTCACATCTTGGATCTAGGTCGAGCTGAGTGATCTACAGTGTTCCACTACCAGCGGTCTCCTTCTTCTATCCAAGTCGCAACTAGTTTTTCGGGTTTGTAACTTTCGCTGTTTGTAGCAGAGTTTTTAGATCTATTGAGTTAGGGTTGTGATTCAGACCATCGATCTGTTCACATGAGACCTATATTTATCGTGAAAGGACATCAAAATGATCAGTTGCTTGTGTGGCTGAGATAGGACATCAAATGGTCAGTTGCTTGTGTGGTTGAGATAGGGCATCAAATGGTCAGTTGCTTGGGTGTTTGAGATAGGGCATTAATGTTGTCAGTTGCATGGGTGGTTGAGATATGGCATTTATATGGTCAGTTGCATAGGTGGTTGAGATAGGACATTAATATGGTCAGTTGCGTGGGTGGTTGAGATAGGACATCAAATTGTCAGTTGCTTGGGTGGTACCAGTGGGACCAGTCTCACCAATGGTGCCACCAACTCTAAGAAACTAGAAAGTTACGCGTGGTTGTTTTTGTTTAATGGAGTCATCTTATAAGTATTATATCAACAAAAACACATTCCAGTCAAGTACCATCTTTGGCTAGTAATAATGTCATGACATTGATTTCAGTAACGGCTTAATAAAAGCGACAGTGGCCCCTTTGGATCCCCTTTGGATCCCCATTAATCATGAACCTGTGCACAAGTAACACGTTCATGGAATGGTTAATAATGATTTTAGTAGGTCACTGTTGTTGTTAGTTATATTTTTTTCTACACTAGAGTAAGAACTTCCAACAGTGTCCCTTATTTTACTTATGTCATTGTTTCGGTGGAAAGTAATCTTATATATTTGGTTGACATAGATATAGGTCTATATAATACATATATATATTGTGGAAAGCGATCATGTGGCATTGGGTCTATTGATAATAATGTCGATGTTCTGGAACTCTACAGGACTTCCTAATTGGTGAATTTATCTTGCCACGTAATCTTTCAACTCAATGTCACGAGATATCTCATAATGGAGTTATAGCTCTGTTTTAGCTCTGTTCTAAGATACTGTTATATACTAAGAATGATAGTGTGATGATTTGGATAAGTGGATATCTAGATAATGTGCAATGTTCTCTGTGTTTACCGATGTGTCGTATCATGATTATCTAATCAACCTTTTGTATCCCGATTATCCTGTTATGACATTTTGGATTGTATTTCGATTATTCTGTTGCCTGACCTTTTAGGTTGTATCCCTATTATTCTGTTATACCATTTTCTGTTGTATTCGATTATTTTGTGTTACCTAACAAAATGGGTAGCGATACCCCAAACAAAATGATTTGGACACCCTTTTTTTTTCTCTTCGCTATTATTTCAAGGGGAACAACCCCATGAATGCTTTTACTGTTTTTGATTAGTCATCATCATAAAGCAATCATCTCTTGACGTCTGCATCCGTAGTTCACCGTGACCCAGCTACTGGATGTAGTTGATTAAGGGAGTCTGTGAGAGGGATCTCATTCTAAACACCGCTCTCATCAATTCTGTGCCCATGGTTGGCAAAGCGCCGCTAGACATCGGGGTGCTATGTGGTGACACGATGAGCAACATTTTGCAAATTGGCTTGTTACGTAAACTAGACAAATAGTTCTATCTTGGCTTGTTACGTAAACTAGACAAATAGTTCTATCTTGGCTTGTTACGTAAACTAGACAAATAGTTCTATCTTGGCTTGTTACGTAAACTAGACAAATAGTTCTATCTTGGCTTGTTACGTAAACTAGACAAATAGTTCTATCTTGGCTTGTTACGTAAACTAGACAAATAGTTCTATCTTGGCTTGTTACGTAAACTAGACAAATAGTTCTATCTTGGCTTGTTACGTAAACTAGACAAATAGTTCTATCTTGGCTTGTTACGTAAACTAGACAAATAGTTCTATCTTGGCTTGTTACGTAAACTAGACAAATAGTTCTATCTTGGCTTGTTACGTAAACTAGACAAATAGTTCTATCTTGGCTTGTTACGTAAACTAGACAAATAGTTCTATCTTGGCTTGTTACGTAAACTAGACAAATAGTTCTATCTTGGCTTGTTACGTAAACTAGACAAATAGTTCTATCTTGGCTTGTTACGTAAACTAGACAAATAGTTCTATCTTTTTTTTATATCACATAAAAGCTATCATTATGACTTGTGGAATTTAGAAGTTATTTTGATGTAATAACTTAGACTTTTGGGGGGAGGGGGAGCACGAATTTAGAAGTTATTTTGATGTAATAACTTAAACTTTTGGGGGGAGGGGGCACTAAGGGTGAATAGGTTGTGAAATGCGATGTACCAATAAGTAAGAGGATTTAACAATAGAAGAAAGGGACCTCATGTTTATCTGTAACATTTTTTTTTATACGAGGTTATGACTGCGGCAGTCTTCGCAAATCAGTCATAAATGCTTCATATACCATCAAAGGCGCAATTAAAATGGATTCACATATGTTGAATACTTAATTACTACGAAGGAGTAGAATTAACGGCATAATTGCTCTTCTATTTATATAAAGCATTGGAGTACATGGTCATAAATTCCAATGATATAAAATTAAATATAATATTAACTAGTATTAAATTCCAAACAATAAAATCAATCCATGACTGCAGTTTACAGTACGATCAAGTTTATGCATTACATTCTTTTCCCTCTTAAATATAACAAGGGAGATCAACCTTAATCCCATAATGTTATAAAGGAAATGTATTGGTTACTTCCCTTATCCCATGTCGTTTTGTTGGCCTCCTTCAGCCATAGAACGTCTATGGTTCATCTCGCACACTTCTTCATGTTCCTGTGGAGCCCTATTTTGGAGAGACACTCCCGTCCACGAATATCGCAGGTCAAGGTGGCTTTCACTTCGGTGGTAGAGGAGCTGGCCATATTTCTCATGGTACGTTTTTCTTTCAGAGCTGAGTCCCATGTTTTTTCGCTGACCATAGCTTTCTTGGTCTCTGTCTCTCTCCATCTGGTGCGGTCTAGAGTATCTCTTCCCAATGGTTTTGTAAACGTGCATTTATTAAATGTTATTTTTCTTTATCAGAGGTTTATGAAAAGAAAAAAAAGCTCAAGACTAAATTCACTTTTTTTGTTCTGCCTTGTACTTTTCCTTTTATCATATCATTTTGTTGTTGGCATGTATTGCTATTCCTCCACAACTTATCTTGGCTAGGGTTTTTTGTGATTACCTAGAACTGTTCTTGTAAAATCTTTACATCGCAGACATTTTATGCCTTGGAGAGAGAGAGAGAGAGAGAGAGAGAGTAAAAGGGTCTGTTAAAGCACGCTTTCATCTCGATAGAGAATCTCCTGTGTTCAGTTGATCCTATTATAGCAAAAGCAATAAAGAACTTAAGAACAATGCTATGTGCCTGGTGGAGTGGGGGGGGGAGTGCGGGGTTGTCCTCTGAAGGTCTGGAATGCAAACGAAGATAATGGACGTGTAGGTTTGTGTTTTAAGTTACACGGGGTGCAGGAGTTTGAGAACGTACCACAGGCCAGGGGGGGGGGAAGAGGTTCAAGTCGACCTCTGGTCTCTAGGCTTGCTCTAATGTGATGTGTGGTAGACACCTTTTGCATAAACTTCATTCTCTTTTAGGATGGGGGGGGGGGGGACGTCTGCTTTAGCTGTGACCAAAAATATTTCGAGTTTTTTTCTCAGCAGCGTAAAATTGTTCTTCATAGCGCTATTTTGTCAGTTGGTTCATTTGTTAGTTTCAATCCAATGTCTTCTGCTAATTGACCCCTATTGCTACCGCCTATCCACTTGTAATAACTCCTATTTAACTAAGACGATATTTTCTTCCTGTTTGACCATGAATGAGTGTGGTTTTGGAAGAATAGTAGGACCTGCCATCAAATCTGCAGGTTTCACTGCCAGAACGAATGTGTTTAAATATATTCTGTAGATTCAATAGCATTATTTGTGATGAAATTATATATCCCAACTATTCACAACTACCGCCCTCGTTCTATTCCATGGTGGTTCCATTGTGTTTATTTTTAGAAACACGTGTGAACTGTACGTACAGCAAGAAGGACGTGTTGCTATAAATAGCTCTCATGTTTACATAATGTAATAGGGTGAAAATTCTGTGACAACAAATTCAATTGGAGTTTTTGGAAAGCTGTGTCACCTCCCTTTCCTTGTTTTTTTTTTATTGAGTTATCTCTCGTCACCCCCATGCGTCTCTAGAGCTATTGACTACACACATTAGCTTAGCGCGAGACTTTATGTAAATAGTTCGTAATTAATGGCGCGCCTAATTGTTTGTTAGCTGTTCGCCTGCTTCACCGTGTCCGAGTTAGTGTATTGATAAACAAATCCTGACGTCATAGTGGAGGTCTGTTGGTAGAGAGTATCAAGCTGTTTCATTGGTGCGTTTTAACTATGTTTTAACTGAGCTTTTTTGTATGTATATATTTCTGGCTTGTAATCAAACAGACATCATTTGTAAAGAGTTTGATATATTTTTCAATACGCTTAGATTCAACTGTAATTCTTTAATTGAGGGTCATCTAGGCCCCATTTGTACTATTTTTTTTCAAAATGTCTGCATAAAGTTACATGGACCTGTTGGGTTTGTTGGTGGGCCTTTGGGTTTGTTGGTGGACCTGTTGGGTTTGTTGGTGGACCTGTTGGGTTTGTTGGTGGGCCTGTTGGGTTTGTTGTAATGGTGGGCCTGTTGGGTTTGTTGGTGGGCCTGTTGGGTTTGTTGTAATGGTGGGCCTGTTGGGTTTGTTGGTGGGCCTGTTGGGTTTGTTGGTGGGCCTTTGGGTTTGTTGGTGGACCTGTTGGGTTTGTTGGTGGGCCTTTGGGTTTGTTGTAATGGTGGGCCTGTTGGGTTTGTTGTAATGGTGGGCCTGTTGGGTTTGTTGTAATGGTGGGCCTGTTGGGTTTGTTGTAATGGTGGGCCTGTTGGGTTTGTTGGTGGGCCTGTTGGGTTTGTTGGTGGGCCTGTTGGGTTTGTTGTAATGGTGGACCTGTTGGGTTTGTTGTAATGGTGGGCCTGTTAGGTTTGTTGTAATGGTGGGCCTATTGGGTTTGTTGTAATGGTGGCCTGTTGGGTTTGTTGGTGGGCCTGTTGGGTTTGTTGTAATGGTGGACCTGTTGGGTTTGTTGTAATGATGGGCCTGTTGGGTTTGTTGTAATGGTGGACCTGTTGGGTTTGTTGTAATGGTGGACCTGTTGGGTTTGTTGTAATGATGGGCCTGTTGGGTTTGTTGTAATGGTGGACCTGTTGGGTTTGTTGTAATGGTGGCCTGTTGGGTTTGTTGTAATGGTGGACCTGTTGGGTTTGTTGTAATGGTGGCCTGTTGGGTTTGTTGTAATGGTGGACCTGTTAGGTTTGTTGTAATGGTGGGCCTGTTAGGTTTGTTGTAATGGTGGACCTGTTGGGTTTGTTGTAATGGTGGACCTGTTGGCTTTGTTGTAATGGTGGACCTGTTGGGTTTGTTGTAATGATGGGCCTGTTGGGTTTGTTGTAATGGTGGGCCTGTTGGGTTTGTTGTAATGGTGGGCCTGTTGGGTTTGTTGTAATGGTGGGCCTGTTGTGTTTGTTGTAATGGTGGGCCTGTTGGGTTTGTTGTAATGGTGGGCCTGTTGTGTTTGTTGTAATGGTGGACCTGTTGGCTTTGTTGTAATGGTGGACCTGTTGGGTTTGTTGTAATGATGGGCCTGTTGGGTTTGTTGTAATGGTGGGCCTGTTGGGTTTGTTGTAATGGTGGGCCTGTTGGGTTTGTTGTAATGGTGGGCCTGTTGTGTTTGTTGTAATGGTGGGCCTGTTGGGTTTGTTGTAATGGTGGGCCTGTTGTGTTTGTTGTAATGGTGGTCCTGTTGGGTTTGTTGTAATGGTGGACCTGTTAGGTTTGTTGTAATGGTGGGCCTGTTAGGTTTGTTGTAATGGTGGGCCTGTTCTGTTTGTTGTAATGTGATTGCCTCTGGGGGTTGTAGACTCACAGGTTTTATTACAATTTGGTTGCTTGCGGTTTCTGATGTAGGATTGTTACAGAAGTATCTTCCATTCTCTCTCTCTCTCTCTCTCTTTCTATTTTCTCTCTATTTCTACCCCCCTCCCACGTTTCTGTTTCTTTCCCCCCCCCTCTCTTTATTCTTTACTAAGTATTTGTTGTGTGAATGACTGAGCTTCAATCGCCTGCTATTGGCGAGGCAGTCCTGTTGATCGTTATTTGTAGTGTTAGGAGGGGGGGGTGGCTAAAGAAAGTGGGTCGATGGTGGCGGGGAAGGGGGGACGTCGATTTGTTCCGTGATGAAAAGACAGTTGTCACGCTGGGTAGGTAACAAAAAAGAAATCAATGCCTGCAGTGTGGGGGGCTAAAACCTGTTCCATGCTCCACGTCCCGGATCGATCTGACCTGCTTCACGGTACGGTCTTAGATATCGATCTAGAGAGAGAGAGCCCGTGGGTCAGATCATGCTTGCACACCTGTATCACCTGCCTCAAATATATGGCCTGTGAGGTCTCATTAGGCATTGGCCATTTTACCTGATGCAAGATTAGTTCGTTAAAAGAATAGGCATATTTTTTTTTAATATGTTGTTTGTTTGTTTTTTCAATTCCTCTTATCAGCTTGCCAACTTTTCATGGGTCCAGGAATCAACAAAAGGTTGGGACCTTGACTGTGGACGCAGATGTTGAAACCGGCTCTTACGATTTTTCTAGAAATTTGACAGAGAAATTTGACATTTTTTATAATGTTACTTGTAAAATATAATAATTTGGTATAAATTGTCACAATTAATTGTTCTGAAAAATTTACAACTTCATGTAAATTAACAAGTAACATAAAACGTAACATGCGAAATAATTCTGTTGTTAATCAATTAATAAAACAAAGTTTCGTTGAACTGTAAATTTCGACGCTTTCTTAATTACAATAAATTTCATTTGGAAAGTGTTGTTTTTTTTTTATTTTGTAATTTTTATACATTAGGAATTAAGGCATGTGCCGCTGTACCATCTTTTTACAAAGCTTCTATCAATTCACTCTGTCTTTATGGTAAAAAGTTCCAATCTCGGACTAAGCTGATATTCAATTTAAAAACAATTAACCAATTAGTTAAATAACAATTGGTAATTAATTATTTTGTTTGGTATCTTGACCAAGGGTAAGAAATCGTACTTGACAGATGTGGTGGTATAAGTTGAATTAGTCTCCCTTAGGACTATTGAACCCTAAATGCATTTTAAAAAAACGATCATGTAAACATTCACAAAGATACCACCTTCTTTCTCCCCTTTGACAACTGGTCCATATCAGTGATATGATCATAACACATCGAGAAGGCGAATAGCTAAAGAAAATCAATTAGTAAAAATATTTCTAATCACACAGATTTATTTTGTATAGTGTAATCATCCAAACTAGTTTATACTATTACACCTTATATAAGCTGTTTTTTTTTAAAGTATTTTTATGTTGTTGTTTTTAAGAAGGTTTCTAAGTAATATACCTAGACCCTATATCCGTCTCTCCCACATAAAAAAAACAACTTTATAATAATTAATTGTTTTGTTTAACCAAGTAGCCATTAGGTCCTCCCCCAAGCCCTTTATTTGCATTGTTTCACGAATTCAAATTCCTAAAGAGAAAGAAATATTTTCAAATGATTATCTGAATAGTTCTCCAAGGGAAATAACCTTTTCGATCACAAAAGTAGAACGGTTTTCTAAATGTGTTGTTTCCCTTAGTTTGATTCTCTGCAGTCCCAAATCTCTCTCAAACTCTGGACTTGTCCTAGCTGCTACCACTACCACCACCACCACCCACACACGCAATAACACTAGACTCACAGATTTCTCTTCATTACAGACGTCTGATCATTGTCTTTAACTTTTCTCAAAGTATCCCTCGAGTTACTCTGCCTACCCCAAGGTTGAGATATGCTCCCCAGTGCTAAAATGAAACCCCTATCAGCAACACTTTGTTTTCTTGTGTGTTTGCTGCGGAGAGACAGGCACATAAGATAAAGATAAGAATAAAAAGATTATTTAATATGGATTATAATAATAATATAATCAACTCGCAGAAAGCAGTCGTTATGGTGATTGGTGTTTTAGGTGAAAGGCTGCATGAAATGAGAATAGAACCTTATGAAGTAGGGTGTTCTCAACGCCACTGGAAGTGTGAACTCATAAGAGTGTGCAACGCCGCTGCAAAATTTAAAACACCACTGGGAAGATGGGTCTCCGAGTCCACGCCACTAGCGCCCCAGTACTAGCTCCCATATTTCTGCTTTTAAACTAAGCATTCTAACCTTGCCGCAATCTCAGCCCCTTTCACATCCCCCTCCCGTTTATTGTTTCTTCAACCACGTACATGAACACCATCGGGGATTATCTCTCTTTAAGCTTTCCTATTCAACTGTTTGCCTTTAATTAGCGCTACTTCAGTGTTTCAATTTTATTTAGATTGCATACACAAACACGCACACACACACACGCGCATACACAAACACGCGCACACACACGCGCGCGCTAAATAAATCTATTGTGATAGATACACAACTTCTTGCACGTGCAAACTAGCCCCACCCCCTTCATCTTTCTTTTTTTTTTTCCCATCACGTGACGCCCCTCCCCTCCCCCTCCGGCCGTCCACAGGAATGTGTACAAAGATGACTGGGTCAACACTATGATGGACGAGTCAACAGATCACCCAGTCAGTGCTCATTACCTAGATCAAAGTCAACAGATTAGTACTCACAGATGCACGCATTTCGTTCACTAGCTCGAGCACAGATATATAAATACAGCACAGTGTGAGAGGTCACTCCTGAAGTCTCACATTCAACAAGAGTGTTGACTTTATGCAGCCCACATACTCTTTCTTTCTCTGTTACTCATTCATTTTTTTTAGTACACATTTTTTTACTCTCTCTCTCTCTCTCCCTCGCTCTCTCTCTCGCTCTATTTCTCTCTCGCTGTCTCTATTTCTCTCTTGCTCTCTCTCGCTCTCTTTTTCTCTCGCTATCTCTCTCGTTCTCTCTCTCTCTCGCTCTCTCTATCGCTCTTTTTCTCTCTCTCGTTCTCTCTCTCTCTCTCTCTCTCTCTCCCTCTATTCTAAGCTTTTTTTTTCCCTTTATACATATCCCGTTCTTTTTGTTTTCGTTTTTTCTTTGTTACAAAATGTTTAATTCCTTTCTTTCTGTCTCTTACGTTAAGTCCCCAATTCTCTTGGACAATTCTTTGAGTTTGTCTGGAAGTACGAAGTAAGACTTTCAGCAAATGTAATTTTCTCAACGTTCGTGTTGAGCTGGTGTCCAGCCTTGGTGCCGGGGGGAATGGATGTTTTAACACTGACCCCTGAACACAAAACACTTTATATGTGGCCATAGTCCTAAATTTAAGAGAAAGACAAAAAAACTATTTCTACCTCGACTCAATCGTGACCCTCCATGTTTTATAGAACTAAAAAAAATTCCCATGTCCAAAAAAAAAAAAAAGCCGCCGCATGTTGCAGCCCAAGTTTACCATGTCCACACAAAATAAAAGCTGTTGGTTTGTCGTCCGCGACTTCCTGCTTCCTTGAATTTGGGGGGGGGGGGGGGCGTTACAACATTCTCTTTGTAGTATGTGTGTGTGTGTCGTCATGACTTGGGTTTGTCTCCTCAGACATTTATTTAGTGTGCACAGACATCATGTAAGACTGACATTTGAACAAAGAGAGTGAGCCGAGACATTGACATGCAACATGTTCCTTTTTTTTTTTTTTTTTTGTTAGGTTTTTTTTGCAAGTGTAATGGTTTATGTCTGTCTCTAGGCAATGGGCAACTAGAATGTGAAGGGCATTTTTAGTAGAGCCTAGAGACAGGGGCTCAACTCTAAATACTGGAAACAATTATTGTTGTCTCCCCTCTTTTGAGTCCTGTGTCGTCACTTAAGGAAAACATCATAAAAAATTATTGAAAAGGGGTGGGGGGCAGATAAAAGTTAAATATAGTAAGTTTTTCTTGACGCTCTCTATTTGTTTGATATCAAATATATATATATATATATATATATATATATATATATATATATATATATATATATAAGTGTGTAGACTTTGTTGAATGATACATATATAAAATAATGGATAGGGAAATAAAATTATATTTGACAAATAGAACTCTGAGGATGTAGCATTATTTTGACTTGGACCAAAAGTTGTATGCTTCACTTGGCAACACATACATGTAAGAGTGGACATAGAACTTTACCTTTGTTCTCTAGTGTTCACATCCTGCGTCCTGGTGATATGTATGTTTACGATAGTTCAAGTTTGACATGTCATGACATTGTGTCCGTCTTGTACATCGCCTCGCCCCCCCCTCTCTCCCCCTCCCCCTAAAAATGTACTTTTAACTAGCTTTTCCCTGTCATTGGACATGCTGCCCAAACATAGTGACGTAGACACGTCTCAGGGCGTCGATCTCTACGCGTGTCAAGCGGAATGACATTACAGGACAGAACTTTCCATGTTATACAACATATTGGTCAGGAAACGAGGGAGGGGGTACATGTTGTTGAATCATACAGAAACACACACACACGGCACGCACACATAGCGAACCTGTTTAACATTTTTAGAGGTTGTGTAATAGTATTGTTTTCAATATGTAACTAAATTTTAATCTGACACGAATACGTCCAAATCATTTTTGTAATGAAACTGCTTTCTTTAAAATTAACTGGAGCTACTTTCTTGTCTGCTAACTGGAACTACTTTCTTGTCTGTTAAGTGGAACTACTTTCTTGTCTGTTAACTGGAACTACTTTTTTGTCTGTTAACTGGAACTTCTTTCTTGTCTGCTAACTGGAACTACTTTCTTGTCTGCTTACTGGAACTACTTTTTTGTCTGCTAACTGGAACTACTTTCTTGTCTGTTAAGTGGAACTATTATATTGTCTGTTAAATTGAACTATTTCATTAATTGTGTGTTAACTGGAACTATTTCCCTGTTTGATAACTTGTACACTACTTTTGTTTTTGTCTGATGCATTGTCCATAACTTTGCTCTCTGATCATTGGAAATAACGTTAAGATCTTCATCTATTTTCTTGTCCTGTTACCGTAACACTACTAAATGTTACCGTAACACTACTTAATGTTACTGCTTATATGTATAGTATCCAACAGTTTATCCGTAGTTGTAACAACGTTTATACCTCCAACAGCTTGTAACAAATTCAGTTGAAGTGTTTCTATTCTTATCCTCCCAGTTGACCGAGACATGCATTCTCTTGTCCTGACACAGAACGAAATAATACTTTCTTAATGCCTTGGTTGGTATTGGAAATGAAATCATAATTAGTGTATGATGTGAAACAAAATGAATGACGAAAAAATTTAAACTTGACATTGCTTTTTACAAACCTTATGTTACACTCTGTCTGTCTGGGTAAAAGTTTGTACACGTTATTTCTCCCCCACCCAATCTCGGAGTAAGCTGAAATTTTACACAATTATTTCTTTTACCTGACAACACAAGAATCAATAAATCAAATAACCCATTAATTAACTATTGGTAATTAATAATTATTAAGTTTTTGTATCTTGACCAAGGGAAAGAAGTCATATTTGACAAATGTGGTGGTATAAGTTGAATTAGTTCCCATGAGGACCATTGAACTTTTGAACCAGTGAACATTGTGTATGTATTAAACAACGAGCAAGGGAAACATTCACACAAACTCTCTTCCCATCCTTCCCAACTGGTCCAGACGATTGGGTCAGAGCTCAGTCAGATAGCTAAAAGACAAACAAACAAAAAAACTATTGGTACAAAAAATTTTCTTATCACACAGATTTATTATGTCTTAAGTTAATCCAGAGTATAATTACAAGACTGATCCAAACTAATTGATGCAATTACTCTTAATGTACGTTTTTTTTCTTTTTAAGAATTTTAATTAAAATGTTTTTCTTGCTTATTTTTTTAAAAATGAAATGTTTTATTTTTGTTTTGTTTTTTTTTGTTCTTTTTCTTTTGTAATAAAGCGTGGTGACTGAGCGGTAAAGCGCTTGGCTTCCAAACCCAGGGATCCGGGTTCGAATCCTAGTAAAGACTTCTATTATTATTTCTGGGATATGTAGGGTGCCTGACTCCACCCAGCTCTAATGGGTACCTGACATTAGGGAAAAGTAAAGGCTGTTGGTCGTTGTGCTCGACACCTGATGTTCTAGTTAACAGTGGGCCACAGAAACAGAGGACCGTTGTATCCTTCTGCTGGTGGGGGGATGTTCTTGGCACTCTTAGGCCTATTGTCTTTCTATTCCACGTAGTGTCTCTGTGTAGGAGCCAGCCCAGTCTCCACTCTCTAGATTATAATTGTCCTCTAGCTGTCCTCTAAATATGTCCTCATTCTGTCCTCTAAAAATGTTCTCTGTCCTCTAAAAATGTTCTCTGTCCTCTAAAAATGTTCTCATTCTGTCCTCTAAAAATGTTCTCATTCTGTCCTCTAAAAATGTTCTCATTCTGTCCTCTAAAAATGTTCTCATTCTGTCCTCTAAAAATTTTCTCTGTCCTCTAAAAATGTTCTCATTCTGTCCTCTAAAATTGTTCTCTGTCCTCTAAAAATGTTCTCATTCTGTCCTCTAAAATTGTTCTCTGTCCTCTAAAAATGTTCTCATTCTGTCCTCTAAAAATGTTCTCTGTCCTCTAAAAATGTTCTCATTCTGTCCTCTAGAAATGTTCTCTGTCCTCTAAAAATGTTCTCATTCTGTCCTCTAAAAATGTTCTCACTCTCTAAAACTTCCTCTTTAATTTTGAATACCTTGAGAGTTGCACTTCACATATGTGTGTGTGTGTGTTTGTATATATATATATATATATATATATATATGTATATATGTATGTATGTATGTATGTATGTATGTATGTATGTATGTATGCGATGTGTGTGTGTTTCTTTCTGGTCTGTGATTGCCTTGAACATCTGTTGGTGTTGAAAGGTGTGTGTGTGTGTATCTGAGTGAGGGATTGTGTGTACGGGTGTAGAAGAGGATGAGTTTAAGAGTGGCAGTTATTGTTTGACGGTGTCATAAACTTGGCCAGGTCGTGAAGTAACGCTTGCACTGGACGATGTAGGGGAACATTTGGTAAAAGGGGTGGAATGAGGAACACGAGTGCGGGAGGGAGGGGGGTCTGGCTGAGGGGCGTTCCCAAGATTTCAGCAGTTTTTACTTACAATTTTAACTTCTTATAGACCAAAACAACGTGCAGCACTTCTTCAGTTCTGGAGCACCAGTCTCAGGTTTTAGTTGAATTGGGTACGCACGTAACCATGGAGATACGAGGAGCTGTGCGTGTACATATTTTATATAAACATAAAGGGAGGGAACTGATAGTTGGGCGGAGTTAGAAGGGAAGTAACTGTGGTCTAGGCCTTCAGTTATTTTGTTGTTGTTTTTCTTCATCCCCCCCCCCCCAACACTGCACTTTTTTTTGTCCGTGGTACGAGTCTAGACCACCCCTCATTTCCCCCCCCCCCCCCTTTTCCCAAGTACTGTACCTTTTTGTCAGTTATCCCGCAAGCTAACACGCCTCCTCGCTTGTCTGCCCTTGCCATTGGTCGATGGGCGGCTTTGCACTGGCTCACCTCTCTGACACGAACTTTGTTTACCGAGCAGCCATCGAGGGGGAGGGCAGTTGTGAGGAGCGGAGGTGGGGGGGGGTATGACGTGTAGGCAGGTACGGCTTCTCTCCTCTTGCCTTCCTCGGTACGGCCTCCCTTCCCACTCCACCACCCAAACTTGTTTGAAAGTTTTCTTATTGAAGAAGGGGCAGAACCCCCCCCCACACACACACACACATTTTTTTCCCACAATTTTTTTCTTCTTCTCTACCTTTCATCAACTGTCTAGTTACAATGTTGTCATATCCCCCCTTCCCTCCGCCTCCCCTTAAGGCTCCCCAACCATCGTCAAAGTTGATTTTCACCTAGATCCCGATCTAGTAGTTGGTGGCACTGGAGATTACGGAGCCAGCAAGTAACTCGACCTGGGACTTAGTTGTACACTCGTCTGGTGGGACGGCCGTCACACGGGGACCAACGCTACTGCATACCCCGATTTCAGTACAAACACATCGCCTCGCAGAAATAGCCAGTGCCCCCTAGGAGTTTATTTCTGGTGAAGTTGGTTTCATTCAAATATTAGCTGGACCCCGCTGACCAGTGGGTTCTGTTGTGTGGTAGTGTTGATCGACCAGGGAATGGTCATTTGTTTTGCGTCGCCAGGAGCGGGACGGCCACGTATCTGAGCGCGACGGTGTTTTCTTTTGTTCTTTTAGTCCGGAGAGGACACCATATTTGATGAAGTGGACAAGACAAGGTGGTCATAGCAAGTGGCGGTCATTCAGCGCGACCTGTTCGGTGTGTCTGGTCTGAAGTAATACAACTGTTTCTTGTGGTGATTTTTTATCCGACTTATAATCTTATCTCTTAGTTGGCTTGGAAATGACTAGATTTGAAGGCTATTATTAATATAAATCTAATGGCGATACAATACTAACATTGATCTATTGTGGATGGGTTGCTAGAAAAACGCGACGTCAGTGTTTCCTAGATAATTTATGAAAGAGATCCGCTTTAGTCATAACTGCGTAAGAGATTTTATATTCCTATGTTTATTTTTAACATCGCACATATCCGCGTAGGCTGTGTGTGCTATTTCCTGTCCTGGTGGTACACTCTTTTCATAACTATTCTGTTTTATTCCCAACACGGACTTACAAACATACCAGTGTGTTATGATTAATTACTTACATGTATGTAAAGGATTTTTTTGAAATATATTTTGAATCGTTCTCTGGCTGAGATTCTTTTTAATGTTGTAAAATTTGGGGGATTTTTATAAATAGGTCGACAGGGCCATGTGTACATGCATTCAGTTTCCTGTTTAATTTTCACGACGCATTAAGGATGGGGCAGGGTCGGTGTGTGCTAGGTTTGCACCGAGTGAACTCGCAACAGAAGCGAGTGACTAGTGAAGAGCCAGAGTCTACTTTCGACACAAGTTTGAATAGATCTAGTGGGGTGTGTGCTAGCGTGTAGGAAGTGTTTCTTCATCCGAGGAATTAAAAATACCTGATGATAAAGCATCCCGATAGATTGGATTAGTTTCTGTTCGAACGTTTTTAATATATACCTCGTTTGTTTACTTTGTTTTTTTACTATAAAATTGGCGAGTTTAGTGTTTTCAATATGTGTATAGTGTTTTCAATATGTGTATAGTATGAATATTGGATTTGTAGCTACCATAGTTGAAGTGTAGTCTTAACTGTAGCGATAGTATCTGGTTTATAGTAATCGTTGAGTTTGATTCGTATTTTTTGTAGATCAGAGGGTCGATACTGGCCGTGAGTATTTTAACTCGTCTCTCCCTCGTGCTCTAGGGTGATGTTTGTGTTTCTGAACGATCTAGTTGTTAGTGTGTATTTATGTATGACTTCTGTGCTCAATCAGGGGACAGAATCACAGATCTAAAGAGGAACTCCCATTACGTGTTGTTTCGATATGACGTCTGACCTCACGGCGGACTAAGTTTGAAATCTAGACACAAACTCACAAACATACTGGATTTAAACAACTGGACAACTATTGCAATCTTTTAAAGGGCGTTGTCCACGGATGTTGATCTAATTGTGACAAACATAAGAAGCGAACCTCTGTGGATAATTCATCTTGGGGTTCACGCTTTTTTTTTTTGGACTTGAACCCCCGACGCTCACAGCCTTAGCGATGATGCTGTCGTTTTGCGATGCCCGCCAACCGCGGATGTTTCCAGACTATTCGCCCTATGGGGCCCCTCACCATCCACGTCCTCGGATGGACCCCACCAATGATGTGTTTACATGTCTGTTCGGTGATCTGTTTGTCAAATGGTATGTATATCTATTTACATAATTTCTGTGTCTATAAATAGACCTTGTTTTGTTAGCTATTTCGTCTCACGCCAAACACGCGCGTGTTTCAATCTCACGGAAGACACAAATACACCTAGATCTAGATGTCAACTGATTGTCAGTGGATTTGAACTTAAGATGAGTGAGACTTAAGTTTAAATGGCTGGCGGAAGGCCACTGTAAGGTACTAAAAATAATGTCATAAAATCTATACAACATTATTACTTTGTTATCAGACCCCATACGCAGTATTGACTATTTTGAAGTATTTATGTTCATTCTGTTTTTTATATTTAGTCTGGACTATGTCTCTGCGTGATATCTGCATTTGGCTTTATAAATACTTAGTAAATACTAATTCATGACTAAGTAAGTACTAAGTAAGTACTTAGTCATGACTAAGTCTTCAGTTCTTAGATATTCCTGAGATAGACATGATTTAGTGCCATTTTAAAACGAATTGTTAAGAAAATGTGGATGTGAAATCTAGAATTTCTGTTTTGTTAATTATGCACACGGCCCATTGCAAACATCAACACTATATTTGTGTGAGATACAGTATGGTAATGAAACACTAGACATTGCCAATGTCAGACTTAAGATTCAGGGATAGATAGATTTAATGACACATCATATAATAGATCTAATGACACATCACATTATAGAATAATGACATACTTAGATCTAATGACATATCATACAATAGATCTAAGAACATCATAGATCTAATGGCATCATACAATAGATCTAAGAATATCATAGATCTAATGACATCATAGAATAGATCTAATGACATATCATAGATCTAATGACATCAAACATGAATTGACATATAAAATAGATGTATTGATATATGATATATCTTAGATCTAATGACATATCATACAATAGATCTAAGAACATCATAGATCTAATGACATCATTGAATAGATATAATGACATCATAGATCTAATGACATCATTGAATAGATATAATGACATATCATAGATCTAATGACATATCATAGATCTAATGACATCATAGAATAGATATAATGACATATCATAGATCTAATGACATATCATACAATAGATCTAAGAACATCATAGATATAATGACATCATAGAATAGATATAATGACATATCATAAATCTAATGGCATATCATAGATCTAATGACATATCATAGATCTAATGACATCATAGAATAGATATAATGACATATCATAGATCTAATGACATATCATAGATCTAATGACATCATAGAATAGATATAATGACATATCATAGATCTAATGACATATCATACAATAGATCTAAGAACATCATAGATCTAATGACATCATAGAATAAATATAATGACATATCATAGATGTAACGGCATATCAAATAGATGTAGTGGCATATCAAATAGATGTAATGGCATATCAAATAGATGTAACGGCATTTCAAATAGATGTAACGACATATCAAATAGAAGTAATGGCATATCAAATAGATGTAATGGCATATCAAATAGATGTAACGGCATATCAAATAGATGTAATGGCATATCAAATAGATGTAATGGCATATCAAATAGATGTAATGGCATATCAAATAGATGTAACGGCATATCAAATAGATGTAATGGCATATCAAATGGATGTAAAGGCATATTAAATAGGTGTATTGATATCACAGAATAGATCTAATAACATCTTAAAATAGATCTAATGACATTAAATTTAATGACATGTCATAGAATAGAAAAAACGGCATATGCTTCAATGGATCTGTGACATCATAGATTAAATCTAGTCATAGATCATAAGCTTTATTTCGTCACATACTGCACAATTAACTTTGTCTGGAAAAGTTGTTAGAAAATTCAATATTCATCTTCTTGTATATATGGGAACTCTTAGTAATTCGTATTGATGTTGTGTGCTCTTTCCAAATGAGTAAATCTAGGGACATAACATCCAAGCGTATATTCATAAACATCTTCTTGTATATATGGGGACTCTTAGTAATTCGTATTGATGTTGTGTGCTCTTTCCAAATGAGTAAATCTAGGGACATAACATCCAAGCGTATATTCATAAACCCGTATTACTAATACTGCGGTTGAAAAATTGAAAAATGTAATTTCCTAAATCTTCATAATCCTTCATTTACTTTTGGTTTCTTGTAATGGGCATATTTGGAACTTTATTCTAAGATTTTATTATATTTTTTTAAGTGATAAGTAGAATCTGGTTTATAATAAATCTTTTTTTTATAATTCGTATATATTGTTATAATTGTTTGTGTGTTTTCATGCTTCTATCCTCATTGGAATCATCTATTCGTCTCAGGGTCTATGCTTGTGAGTTATTTTCTTCTGATGTTCCATAGATCTAAGTTCTAGGAAACGAAAGAAATTGTATGTGTGTATATAGGTCAGTCTGTTCATTAACATTCTCTACACATTCAGACAATGTACATTTAAATTTACAAGGTCGCTACAATATGGACAAGTAATCTAGATCTATGTACATGTACTTTTGATGAAAGTCTGTACGCAAATTATAATAGGAATGAATATTGAACAATTAACTAAACTTGTTTCATTTTTTGAAAAACAATTTTATTTTTTTAAATGTGTGCATGTCACGCACTGTAGTTTCTTTGTACGCAGTGTTGCTTTAGAATATGTTAAATATAAATTGAAATACCAGGTCTGTTGTGTCTAGTCCATGACAGTTTGATTACGACTTGGCTCAATTGGAACGTAAATGTTACGTCTGCGAGTCGCGTTGATTTAAGAGACATTTTTTTTTTGGGGGGGGGGGGGGGGGGGGGGGGGCAAAAGTTGAGAAGTAGTAGATAGGCGTCTCATTAAGTTCAAGACATTTTCTGGCAAAATTTGTGCGTCACATTGAAGTGAGAGACATGTTCAGATCTAGGATGTACTTAAAGGGGAACACTGACATGGTGACGTCACGCCCTTGTCATGACATTAGTTGTTGTTTTTTTTCCAAGTTTCCAAGAAGTACTAGACCCACAAGTGAGTCCCAGTCAAGTAGACTGTAAAGTATAAAGAGTGCATTGACTAAGGTCATCGTGGTCAAGACATTTTTTTGGGTTATTAAATTGTAACGTACGAGTAAATGTGGAAGTTTCTTGAAGAGGAAAAGTTGGCGGGAAACTAGCAGACGTAGTATAAGCTTCTGGGAGAATAATGTACAGGTTTCACTCTAGAAAATGAACAGATCACTTTGAAATTTTGTTTACGAACCTGAGAGACTAAACAAACAAAAACATAACCAAAGAATTCCTTAGAACTCTGCAGACGACATGTATTTCCAAACTCTCTTCTCCTTGTTCTTTCATTTGTTCTCTCTCCAATAAACTTTTTGGCCAAATGTCTATTCACTACACATGTACAGCATCAGAAAGTCTGCTTGTTATTTGATCCCACGAATGATGCCCCTTGTTTCACTGCCATCTCCTAAAGCATGTCTCTGGTCAGTAACCCAAACATTTAGACCTTCAACTCTTGTCATTCTCTTAATGTAATAATAAAGTTGTATGTGATATGTTTTAATATTTACATACTGCAATCTAAGATTTTTCCCCTAATATATTTTTTGTTGATTTTGAAAACAGTTTTACAACTAGGCCTATATTTATTACACGCGGGACCATTAACTAATTTTTGTTTTGACAACTTTGTTTTGAAATGACTCTCGGGGGATAGTTGTATCATGAAATACATTTCGTATAATTCAGAAAGAAAAAAGTTCATCTAATATGTTTTGTCTTTAACCCACGTTAAGATTACCATTGTGTTTATTTTTGTCTTTAACCCACGTAAAGATTACCATTGTGTTTATTTTTGTCTTTAACCCACGTAAAGATTACCATTGTGTTTATTTTTGTCTTTAACCCACGTAAAGATTACCATTGTGTTTATTTTTGTTGTTTCATGAGATCTCCTTAGGACTAAGTCATGTAAAAGACAGTTGTTAATGCCGAATTATATAAAAGTTCCCCTTTCAGACCTTGCGATCTATAGGGCAGATGATGTAAAGGTCATCTGTTTCTGTGGCGCACGGTTAAAATGGCTGCCTGTTCGTGCGGTTTGCGCGCTGGACTGTCGTTTGGATTTATCGACGGTCGAGGGTTCAAACCCTGCCCGCTCCCATCCCTCGTCGTCCTGCGGGAGGTTTGGACTAGGAAGTAAACTATCTTCAACTCTGAAGGAACATCCAAAACATGTAAAACATTTTACAAAACATTTTAACGATGGTGTCTTGTGGCCAGCACTACGACCAACTCTCCCCAACTAATGTCAGGTACCCATTAGAGCTGGGTGGACTCAAAGGCGCCCAAAGGTCCCGGAATTAAAATTCTATGCATGCTCGTTGATAGAACAATGGAACGTTAGAAAAGTTTAGAAAGCAGTTCTAGCGAATCGAGTTGTTTTATTTCCATGTCATTATAAACATCTGACACGCTGGTAGTGAACACATACAGAAGTTGGTGGCAGTATCTAGAAGTAACGGTTGCAGGTGCCATGGCGTTTTAAATATTGAGCGGAATTAGTCAAATGAATTTCTCTTGTTGATTTTCGAGTCGATATGCAGTCGTTGTTTGCTGATACACATTGTTTCTACCAAAACTAGATCTAGATAGAGACATTGTTTGTATCAAACTAGATCTGGATATAGACATTGTTTGTATCAAACTATATCTAGATAGAGACATTGTTTCTACCAAACTAGATCTAGATAGAGACATTGTATCAAACTAGATCTAGATAGAGACATTGTTTTCGCCAAACTAGATCTAGATATAGACATTGTTTCCACCAAACTAGATCTAGATAGAGAAACATTGTTTCCACCCAACTAGATCTAGATAGATACATTGTTTTAACTTAGAAAGCGAACTAGAGTATTCATAAATAATATCTAGGAGTTTATAAACATGGAACATTTCTTTCATGTTTACATCGATGTACTTGTCTACTTGTTAGTAACCTTTTTTTTTAATACTACGAACATGGACATTTCTTCATGATACAAACATGGACATTTCTTCATGATACAAACATGGACATTTCTTCATGATACAAACATGGACATTTCTTCATGATACAAACATGGACATTTCTTGATGTTACATAATAATCGACATTTTTTACGTTATAAACATTTGATTTTCGTACTGAAATTTTTGTTTTGTTAATAAATATAAATGTTTATTTTTCACTCTTCATTTTTACATCACTCAAAAAACAACTATTCACTGTTCCTCGTCGTTTTTTCTTTTCAACTATTTTTTCTATTAATGTTTCTTTTCTTTTTTTCACCACATATAGACTGCACCCTTTTTATTTTCTTTCCCTGTGTTTGTATTTGTCGTGTCTTCTATATTCATTTATTTATTTACTAGGTATGTAATTCTTATTCTGTATAGATCGCTTGGCCACCTAGTCATAGGTCCTGGGTCTTAGTCCTATTGTAAAAGAGGCTGGATTTTTTTATTTTTTTCAAATTTTAAATGCTTCTTAATTCTCTCGGAGCTCAAGGCCACTTCATTAATATCTGATAGGGGAAGCCATAGTGCTGGGAGCACTACACCATCATAAATGATTGGCTGCGGAAACTGGTTAGAACTAAATATTTAGAGATAATGAGGCTCTTTCAGAGTTTTTATTGGACGTTTTGGTGTAGATAAGGTGTTGCTCAGATACTGGATATGTTGTAGAAACTCTAATGGAGTGAAAGATTTGTTGACAGAATGGCGTCATGTGTCGATACTGTGTACGCACTATCTGTCACTCCATGACCCGATGTCAAGTGTACATGTTCAAGAGCTAGTATTCACAATGTACACAGATATTTATTGACATAGTGCAGCTCGCTTACATTCTTTAGTATCGGTGAATTGATTTAAAAAAAAAATAATGTACACAAAAGTTAACCTTCACATTTTATTTGTTAAAATTGAACTTAAAAAAAACAACTTTTTTTTAACACTAAATAAATTGTTTAAACGTAACCATTTATTAATTAATCTCATTCTCTAAGACTCTCGCAGCTTGTTCTCTATTGGCTAAGATATCCGAGTGCGAACTATTAATTTGTTACAATATCGCACTTTTTTTTTTCAACATTCTTGTACAATGAGAAATACAAGAGCACACTTCTTAGGGTTAAATGTACATTTTTAGCAAACTGCAGTCGTGGTCTGCGTGACGTGTGATAAAATATCTAGGTCATATGTTCTAGCCGGGTCTTCCTATTGTGTGAAGTACTGCACACTGCCTTTCTTTTCAGAGTCGCAGACATTAGCTTTAGATTTATTATCATCACAAATGTTTACATTGGAAGAAAACGCACTCTCCGTATATTTTAAGACATCTTCGATTACTTTTGGCTTCTTTCTAATTTATTCTTATTTCCATTCATTTTCGCCCCATATATATATTTCATTTTTTTTTCATACTCTGGTTTTTTGAACTCGTTTAGGATTGAGCATGAGTAAGTTAAACAAAAGCCTAAGATAAATGTTAAATGCCTCTCTTAACTCGGTGGCACGCCACCCGCAGTGTAGGATGCTTTATATACTTATAAACATTGAAACAAACTGTGTTTTTGTTTAAATTCCTCAATGTCAAGGCCAGGTTTAGAAGCGCACACATGCGCTGTGGTAATAGAAATCTAATCTAAACAAGTGGCAAAGGGTTAACTCTATTGTTTGTATATGCAGACTTTGCAATAGGGTCCAAACAAAATCCTTTAAACTGGAACCATGTTAAACGTTGGAGATGGCACGCTCCATTAACTCCCCGTATTGACCACCGATAAGGTAGCGTTGGGTACTTTTTAACATGTACATCGAACTGTTAGACGCGCGCCATTCATAGCCAGCATGCTTGTGGAGCTATGTCAACGCTGTGGCTGCGGGGACGCCCCTGCAGTTGGTGAACTTACCCCTTGCTCCCCCCATCAACCTTTAGGATTCGATCGCAGTGTACTACTTTTATCGTCCTCCACATTCCGTCCCCTCCTTTGCTCTCTTCGTTTGCCCTCCCCTCCCCAGGTTTACGACTCATGCTCCGCTTCTGATCGATCTCATTGTTTTTTTGATCCATTACTAAATGTTGCGCTACAAGCACAGACTACCTCTGTTAACATTTAAGCCAGTAGACAACTTTACTAATCCGCTTTGGTCTACTCAACTTTAATCCACTTTCTACATCTTAGATCTACTAACCCTTGATAGAAAACTGGCAAGGCGAACACACATTTTCTATGTTTATCCAAGTTAGAAAAGGATCTGATCATCAGAAACGGATGTCAATGTTTCTATAGAGAGTAAAGACATTCATTCTGTGTCTGTTGTAATGACGAAACATTTCTTCTATCACCATGGTAATTGTTGCTATTTCACACACACACACAAGTAATGTAAACATTTAAATCAGACACCAGTATCCATTCCATCTTAATCTTGTTTACATTGTGGAGATTGAACTGAACTTCATTGAAGGTTTAACTGTTGTGGTTTCCTTGTTGTTACTGGCTGACCTAATTCATCATTAATTACTATATGTTCAATTACAGAATTAATAAAGCTTCCATTGGCTAATTTTCTCTTATCTAATGAGCTGAATTACACACTTTCTGGAAATGTACGTTGAATCTCGTAATAGATAATAATTGTTTCTAAGGAAGGTCACATGATATTTAAAAAATATATTTTTTTTTTTTTTACAATTTCTTAAATTTAAAATCTCATGCTATCTTCAAGGTTCGACTCTAATTGTTTTTTACAATCTTCACCACAACACGTGAAACAGTTGACAGCCAGCTCAGTTCTTTATTCTAGGAATTAATATTTCTCCTGCTCTGCATTTTGCATCTAAATCGCCTATTGCCAAGTTAAAATACTTCGCAATAAGATGTTTCTCGTCTTTATTCTCTGGGTGGGGGAAACAAACATGGCTTCGGACGTAACAGTCTAACTTGTGAAAACTCTGTTGAAAAAAAAAAGGCTACTCTTTGCTTAAAACAAAACAAAGACAAATGCATATAAAAATGTAACAAAGAAGTGAATGAGATAATGTTAATTAATGTATTGGTAGTTTGAAGATTTGTGTTGAATGGGTCCATGCAAAGTCCAGTCACATCCTATGGCATTATAAGTGTGGGGTCAGAATAAGATCCATAAATTACCATCAAGGATTTCTTTTAATGCTATTGTCATAAAGTACCAGGTGACCGAGCCTCGCTTGGTTGAATAATTTGTTATAGGCACACGGTCGGTGCATGTATTCATTTTCTCACGTGTGAGCTGTTTAGCTGTGGGTGCTGTGAAAATCCAGTGGGTTGAAGAGCTGATCAGTTTCAAGGAGACCTTGAAGAAATGTCCCTAGTGCAATACTTGGACATCTCAAGATACATTTCTTACTATTTTAAGTCATTTATATTTCTAGTAAGACAATTGTGTCCAATTGCTTTTTAACTGTTATGTCATGGTGCGTATTTTGACTTTTATGTCATGGTGCGTATTTTGACTTTTATGTCATGGTGCTTATTTTGACTTTTATGTCATGGTGCGTATTTTGACTTTTATGTCATGGTGCGTATTTTGACTTTTATGTCATGGTGCGTATTTTGACTTTTATGTCATGGTGCGTATTTTGACTTTTATGTCATGGTGCGTATTTTGACTTTTATGTCATGGTGCGTATTTGACTTTTATGTCATGGTGCGTATTTTGACTTTTATGTCATGGTGCGTATTTGACTTTTATGTCATGGTGCGTATTTGACTTTTATGTCATGGTGCGTAGTTTGACTTTTATGTCTTGGTGCATTTTTTGATTGTGATGTTTTGGTGCTTATTTTGATTGTGATGTTTTGGTGCGTATTTTGACTGTGATAATTTGGTGCGTTTTTTGACTGTGATGTTTTGGTGCTTATTTTGATTGTGATGTTTTGGTGCGTATTTTGATTGTGATGTTTTGGTGCGTATTTTAACTGCGATGTCATGGTGCGTATTTTGACTGTAATGTTTTGGTGCGTATTTTAACTGTGATGTCATGGTGCGTATTTTGACTGTAATGTTTTGGTGCGTATTTTGACTGTGATGTCATGGTGCGTATTTTGACTGTAATGTTTTGGTGCGTATTTTGACTGCGATGTCATGGTGCGTATTTTGACTGTAATGTTTTGGTGCGTTTTTTAACTGTTATGTTTTTTTCTTGAACATGAACATGTTTTACGCAGGTCATCGCGAAGTAGGTCACCGATTCGCAACCATACACTTCTCGTGATCTAATTACCTATATTATTTATATTATAACTCGCCCGTATGAAATGTTGGTCAATGATCTTGACTTGTAAGTGGTCTTGAGGATCTAGGCTCGCTACTTAGAGTGCACTGTGCGACCCCAGAAGATGTCACTTAGTACATTCAGGAGTCCAATGTAAACTGAATTATGAACAAATCATTGCGGGGGTTGTTATTGAACTGGCACAAAACAAAAATGTTCATCTGCATTTATCGCCATGTACTCATTATAAATAACAAATCGTGTGTCTGACGTGTTATTATTAGTCATTATTATGTAATTGTTTTTGTTTTTACACATATAAATTCGGTCAACAAAAACACTTGCTAAGCCTAGATAGGCTACACCGAGCTACACTAGCACGCTAATCAATAGCAGGGTAGCCTTCGTCGGGTTAGGACAAAAATAATACATCCCAGCCTAGTTCGATACGTAATACTGTCTTTCTTCTTTCAATCGATCCCACAGATGGATAGATAATGATCACTTACATCCGAACACGAGCACAATATGTGACACAATGTTAGAATACTAGTGACATTGTGTAGACGTCAAAGAAAGAGTATAAGAAACTGCAATCCAATGGGATAGGTCTGTAGTATAGACCTCATTCAGAAAACAAAGCTCGTGTACAAACATTTTCTAGATACTAAATGTTTGAATGTTGTATATAATAGTGTTTGTGTTTACTATGGGTTACGGTTTAAAAAAAAAAAAAAACTTTTTAGGCATAAAAAGAGGCAACTTACAAGTTTGCTTTAGAAAAAAAAAAATCAGATCTAATCTAGTCCCCTTGATGTTCAAATGCTCTAGTCAATAGATTATCAAAAAAGATTAGCACAGATCTAAATATTATGTCACTGAAGTATTAAGTCAGATATTTGCAATCGTTAGGAATAAGTTTTAGGTTACCTCGAAAGATTTAGATCTAATTTTGGAGTAAAGTTTTAGATCTAATCCAGAAGTAGGCCTAAAGTTTTAGATCTTATCCAGAAATAAAGTTTTAGATCTTATCCAGAAATAAAGTTTTAGATCTAATTTAGAAGTAAAGTTTTAGATCTCATCCAGAAATAAAGTTTTAGATCTAATCCAAAAATAAAGTTTTAGATCTCATCCAGAAATAAAGCTTTAGATCTAATTCAGAAGTAAAGTTTTAGATCTCATCCAGAAATAAAGTTTTAAATCTCATCCAGAAATAAAGTTTTAAATCTCATCCAGAAGTAAAGTTTTTTATCTCATCCAGAAATAAAGTTTTAGATCTCATCCAGAAATAAAGTTTTTGATCTCATCCAGAAGTAAAGTTTTAAATCTCATCCAGAAATAAAGTTTTTGATCTCATCCAGAAATAAAGTTTTAAATCTCATCCAGAAATAAAGTTTTAAATCTCATCCAGAAGTAAAGTTTTTGATCTCATCCAGAAGTAAAGTTTTTGATCTCATCCAGAAATAAAGTTTTTGATCTCATCCAGATATAAAGTTTTAAATCTCATCCAGAAATAAAGTTTTTGATCTCATCCAGATATAAAGTTTTAAATCTCATCCAGAAGTAAAGTTTTTGATCTCATCCAGAAGCAAGCAACGTTTGAACGTTTACTGTTTCAATGACCATCCCAAGAGTTGCCATTACAAAGTAGGCTCGCTTGTTGGTGTCTCTGGTGTACAGACTAAAGGAAGTGTAGACATCTTCTTTCAGAGTTTTAGGTGACAATGGTTTGCACTTTGTAGCACCGCTCACTTTGTAGCACTGGTCACTTTGTAGCACTGGTCACTTTGTTTTCATTTAGTTAGCAACATTGAAGTTCAATTTAGCTTCTTTGGCATTATTGAGTTGATCCTAAAAATCCCCAATGAAAATGCCATTGAATGTACGCTTGCTATAGAGCAGTGTATAATATACTGTACATCAAACTACTTGGTCTGCTGATTCTCAAAAACTCAGAGAATCTTTCAGATGTAAGGTTTTGAAAGAAATGTGAAACGAAACATTCCAACTTTTTACCTCAAGCAAAGATTTCTACTCGACAGAAGGTGTTATTGTAAGACACCGAATAAACAGGGGAAATAACTTGAACATTGTTTGGTTTGGGATTTTTTGGCGGCAAATGACAGATTGTGAAACCTCGTTAGAACTCTGCGTGTGTGTTTCGGACTCGAATAAACGCGTGGTATCATCAACGGTAGCAGTTTTGTAGATGTGAGTGCTACACTCATGTGCTCGTTCTGTTGGTAGCTTTTAAGATTTTGTTTTATATGTTTTTGTCCTTCCTTCTAAATTGAAGATCAATACATACTAGGCCGGCTTGAGATGACGACTAGCATGGCTCGAACTAGCAACCACGAGACAGTCCAGAGCGCCTACCACACCTCCATGCAGACATCCAGATGTAGTCCTTTAATATTATTATTATTATATTAGAAAAGAACTATGAGGAAGTTGTACGGCGATGTCAATGATGGTTGTGGGTTTTTTTCCTTTTTTTTTTGTCACTAAACAGTAAACCAGGGCGATTATTATAATTATTATTATCATCATCTTAGCAATAGTTTGCTTTATGTATTTGGAGGTTTTTGTAATTTATATTATCCATTTTTTTTTCTCAAAACTTTTTTTAAAGTTGTAATACTTTAGCAGAAACCGTGTTTAATTTACATGCAAAGCCGTTTTCTATAATGTAGGCCTAGTAGCCGTACACACATTGATGCCTTGCTGAATTCGAAGATTTTAGAACTGTGGGATGTGTGTGCACATCTCTGTTGCATTATGTACCACACGGTACTTCAAAGTTTTTCACTGGATCAACTCCTGTGTTCTCTCCTGTAGTTAATCTGTGCATCCAGTGTGCAGCAACGCCTGTGTTCTCTCCTGTTGTTAATCTGTGCATCCAGTGTGCAGCAACTCCTGTGTTCTCTCCTGTAGTTAATCTGTGCATCCAGTGTGCAGCAACGCCTGTGTTCTCTCCTGTAGTTAATCTGTGCATCCAGTGTGCAGCAGACGCTGATGGTGCTCCCCAGGCGCCCACTTACCAACACTTTTTCTTTTTGTGTACGATTTTAATTGATCGCTAAAAAAAAAAAAAAAAGGCCGAAATTTGTTTACTCAGGTATGAATGGCAAGGCCCCCGAGGGTAGGAAGGTATCGTGGGCACAGAGAAGGCGAGATCGATACCTCGCCATGTACGCGGTCTAAATTGATAGACGCTCTAATGGTGAATGACGTTCCGGAGGGGGGGGGAGGCTTTGGTAGGAATCGATTCTGTAACTCGATTGATCGTTCCGCATTTATGAGGTCCGTTCCGTATACAAGTCCACCCGTCGTCTATTGGTGGCATTGTCCGCTGGAGTAGAATTTGTGTCATTTATTTTTGGAGTTAAAAAAAAAAAAAAAAAGGACGGATCGATGTGACGTCACGAGGGGGTAAATGTTATATACATCAAGATTTCTTTTGGAAAAATAGTGCGTTAATGAAACACTAGACCAAATAAAAGTAATCTATATATCAGAAAAGTAACAATTATAACTTTTTAAAAGTAACTTATTCCTTTGCTCATATCACAGGCAATGAAATTTTGACCTAAAACGTGACGGGATCATGCAAGTATACGAGCATTAGCTAGTGATGGGAACGGAGCTCCGAAAGACAAGCTCTTACAAACACTATTGCCTGGTCTCTAACGTTGGACAGTAGTAAAGATATAATTTAGAAATCAAAACAATATGTTTAAAATTGAGACAAATACTCCACAAAGACATATTAACAAGAGGGAAAGCTTTACATTGATAGTACTGTCGGGCGGTCAATTACAACTTGTCAAAGTTCGTCTTAGAACGCCGATGTTAATAGTTATCCCACTAGCCTACGCAAATGTATTTTCGGCGCTCGACATTAATATCTAATGGTAGATCTATATAGTCTAGTACAACAATGTCAAGCAGTTCTCATAGCGATAGCAAGCTGGGGCCGTGACCCAAATCTAGGTTTATTATGGCTAACTTAAAAGCCAATTACTCTTAAGTTACTATTTCGGGTATATCTGATCTCACCGGTTACACTTTCAACCGTCAAATGGTTTCTCATTCTCATGAAACACACACACACACACACCAAAATATGTCATGCAACAAAGGTATGAATTATTCGCGTAGAGAACGTAGTGAAAAGTGTCTTCACTGTACTAAACCAACGTCTTCTTAGTTAAATAGTGTCCCTACGTGATTGACTTTATGTAAGCCCGTTGTGTCAAGTATTCACAAAATGTTAAATAGATAGAAATACGGGCGAAAATCGTTAGATGTGTATTGGTAGGTCACAGAGTCTCAGACTTGATTGCTTGAAAACCTAACGTCTAGCTGACACTATGGCAGTAAAAGTGTCGCCCGATTCTTAGTCTTAATTTCAAATTATCTCCTATAAGCCATTCGATATAGATTTATGATAGATCCATGAAGTATTCACATTAGACACATATGTTTTCTCCTTATTTCATCTTATTAAGAAGATATTCTCCGTGTGTTTCGTATTCGTCTCTACATATTTCTAATGTTTATTTGTATGCAAGTGTTTTGTGTGACCGCATCTTTAGGACGTTTTTACTTTTTTTTTTTTGTTAAACCTGACCCTACACGCCTGAAAAGGAAACAGAAAGATGGCATAAACGTTGAAAGATTGGGGGGGGGGGGGTACGATACCTGGATCACCGGTGAACGCGGGACGTCGTAAAGCAGAGAAGGGGAGAGGTCCACCAGAGGTGGAGATTGTTACAGACGTGCCGGGGCAATGTTTGCCAAGACTGCTACGGGCTCCTGCTAGATAAACAGTGGTCTTTTCTCCTCCGGGGCTTCACACCCCGTGTTTACTTTCAATCTATTTAGACTCGGGGCAACAACTGCTGCTGCTGTGCCCACTTACTGCTGTTCAAACGGTATGGCGGAGAGTATTGCCCAGAAAAAAAAATACTAGAGGAAGGATTGAGTGAAGTTTGAGGGAGGGTGAGGAAGAGGAATGGAAGCTGAAGTATTGGAGGGGGGAGGGAGGGAAAAAATCTCTGGGCGTGAAAATTCACAATGATAAGAAAACCATAGGGCTAAAGAGCTGAATGAAAGAGCTTATCTTAGCTCCGATACACTTGGCACTAATATTTAAGCCTGGTTCAAACAGTAATGCTGATCGCTTTGAATAAATTAAGCCCAGCACCTTACATTTCTGGGCGAATGTTATAGCCTGCTGCATTAGAAACACAAGGTCACCTTTAACACCCCTCCTCCCCCTTGATCTAAGTCTCGACTCTGGTGAGAGGCATGCAGTGAGGGAAACTGTGTCCGAAAGGGCACTGAGGTCGTTTGGCAGAAGTGGTACTTAGAAGCAGTTGAAGGGTTGACGGGGTCAAAGGTCTCACATTAATCCGTAATTTACACAAGTACATTTTTGTAGACATTCGATTCTTCAATTTAAAAAGAAATATTCAAATTATCGATTCTTCACTTTCATATAAAAAAATGTTATTCTTGATTCTCCACTTAAATATGAACTATGTATTCCAGTACCCACCAAACAAAAGTATTGCATTTTGCTTGTAAATTACTTTTATCTTTTAGTGACCTGTTCCACTGACCTGTCGTGTCACCTTTGTCCGAAATGTGATCAGAAAAAATGTAAATAAAAAAGACACCTCAGATATCGATGATGGACATTGTTTTTCTCATGTTTTTCTCAGTTGCTCTTGCATACAAATCTCATGTTGGCGTTTTAATTACTATTTTAATGACAAGTAAAACAAAACAAAAAAAAAAGAGATTATTTGTCGTTGTATATTGAAACTCAATTATTTCCAGGCAGTCAAAATGGGCAAAATTCAGACTTTCCCCGCTATTCCAAATATCTTCTTTGTAAATCTTGTAACATTCGCTTTTACAATGTAGGAGAACATTTAGTGTCTTAATTAAAATAAAGAGTTTGGAATTAGTTTGGAACAAAACAAAATATAGGCTGGGGGGGGAGGGGGTTAATTCGCTTTGAATTGAAGTTCTGTTGATCAATTTTTTAAATGCTGAATGCTTCAATGTTGAAGGTTGACGCTAATATCGAATGTAGAAGTTGGGGGGGGGAGGGTGGTGAGCTGTATAGTGTTATAGCGGGTAAAGAAGTAAAAGATGCTGCTTTGATGTAGACTCAGTGCATTCTGTTATTTCTGTTTGCTTCATTGCAACTCGACATCTAAGTGTAGCCTCACAAGCTTTCCCCTGGCCTAATTCTATTTGTCAGCCTCGTTCTGGGGAGGGAAAGAGAGAGAGAGAGTGAGCATAGAGCGTGTACGTCATCTGAAGGTCAGGCGGTGCGTGGCTATGTGCACCTCCGCTGGACTTAACCTACTCGTGGACACTACAATTCTCTTGGTCACCATGCAATCCGATAGTCCAGTCTCTCTCCTCCCCCCCCCCTTTTTTTTTTCGTGACATTTTGTGCCTTTATACTGACTGTACCTAATAACCTTTGGTGTGTGTATGTATGTGCGTGTGAGAAGGGTGAATGTGACCTCAGTTAACCTATAATAATTCTGTGGTCAAGTCACTAGGACAAAACATGGCATTCAGAGCGGCCTTCAGTGAAATACTTTTGACATATATTTTCAACTCGACATAGACACACAAAGATATACATCGGGGTTCTCAAACTGGAGCAGCGGGAAACTTACCATGGATTAGACTATTGTCTAATGAATGCATATAATTACTCTGTGACCTTTGAACTCCTAGAACGCAAGCGTTACGGAAACACTATTTACGTGAGAGAAGGACAACTCGCACAGAATATTCCCGCGGGGACGTTAAACTAAAGAGGGATCGTGTGTCATTTGTTAGTTTGTGTATATCACTTCTAGTACCCAGTTGTTGAAGGACGTTTACATCCTGACCTACTTAATCACTGAATTAACTGATGTGTAATGCTGTCACCTACTTAATCACTAAATGAACTGATGTGTTATAGCAGTGACCTACTTAATCACTGAATTATGAATTAACTAATGTGTAATGCAGTCACCTACTTAACCACTGAATGAACTGATGTGTTATAGCAGTGACCTACTTAATCACTGAATTAACTGATGTGTAATGCAGTTACGTACTCTGCGATTGATGGTTGTTAGTCTGTGAAAAAATAAACATGTACACAGTTTATATATTATGGTATTTTTATACAAGTCTTGATGATGTCATGCCTTAGAGATAGGACGCACCAGACAGGATGGACTTTGAACGCGACATGAGATGTGACGTATTTAGACTAGCGCTCAAATAGAAATGAAGAATTGATCAACATTTACTGATTAGGCGTCGACTTCACAGTAAAACCATCCAGTGACTGACGGAGGACTTAGAATTCATTTCCATCTTAAAAAATAAAGTTTCTTATTCAGACCACGAGGGTGTCATGTGGCCAGCACAACGACCAACCTCCTTTACTTTTCCCCAACTAATGTCAGGTACTCATTAGAGCTGGGTGGACTCAATCTCTAAAATTTAAAAAATTCACCAGGATTCGAACTCGGGACCCCCGGTTCGGAAGCCAAGCGTTTAACCGCTCAGCCACCACGCCTTCCATAGTCTTTGTAACAACTTCGCTCTCTGGTCTCTGAAACATTTTCGCTCTCCGGTCTTTGAAACATTTTCGCTCTCCGGTCTTTGAAACAACTTCGCTCTCCGATCTTTGTGAAGTTCTGTCTGTATTGCGTTCCTACGTAATCGGTTAAAATAATCAGATGACAGCTTCATACACCTTACAGACAATCTGCTACACTGTTTGTTTTTATTTATGAGAGTGTCCCCACTAAAACCGTAGTACTCATTGACAACAAGGAAAAAAAAACAAGGTTAAGTAATGGACATAATGCACACCTATAAAGACGCTCTCATGTATATATTGATGTAGATTTCCTTGCTTCAACTTCCAATGTAGTTTTTATTCCCCTCTTGTCTTTGGTCCCAGCTTCTTGTGGTCTTGGAAGTGCAAGTTCATAAATCTCAGCCTATAGACAACAGCGCCTTCTGTGTCTCGCTGAAATCCGATTACCCAATGTCCCATCGGCCTACGACTAAAACATTTTACCGTTGGACTTAAAGACAATAGTTTAGGAGAGTGGGAGGGGGGGGCACTGTGAAGTATAGAGAGTAGTGAGTACACTCTGTTAACATAAGTCAAAAAGTAAGCCAGATTTGTCAACTAGTTTCAAGTAGGTTTAGGATATCTATGGTGTCTGCTTGGTTAAACCTTAGTTTAGCCTCTGGCAAAGGGCAGACACAAATTCTGCCCGAACTTTCTTTTTGACTCTTTGCCTATTGAGTGAATTGAATTTTTTAAACTAACGTTTTTTAAATCTTTATATATATCGAAATCTTTAATGGTGTGTGTGTGTGAGGGGGGGTTGTCAGGGTAAGACGGAAAGATTTTGTACAAGTCAAGCCATGCATGAAGAGTTGGCAAGCTGGAAAAAAAAGTCTGCACTCGTTCACCCCGTGACCAACTTTACCATTCTCCCTGGTCTAAAGTGGGATACTTTGGCGACACTTTACCTCGGGACTGATTGTGGAGACATGCGGGGGGTGGCGGGGAGTCAAAGGACAACTCGGGACTGATTGTGGAGACATGCGGGGGGTGGCGGGGAGTCAAAGGACAACTCGGGACTGATTGTGGAGACATGCGGGGGGTGGCGGGGAGTCAAAGGACAACTCGGGACTGATTGTGGAGACATGCGGGGGGTGGCGGGGAGTCAAAGGACAACTCGGGCGGGGGTTTGTGTAGTTATTGCGTTTTCTTGTAGTATTTGTGCTGTGACTTTACCATCCTCTCTTCCCGCACCGCCCCCTTCCTATTTTTTTTTATCCCCTTACCTCCCATCACAATACGTTAGTTTATTCATTGTTCCCATTGTTCAGACTCATTTCTCCGTTACACAGCACAGACATGGGGCAACCGAATACATATACATACATTTAAACACACAACATTACACATAACAATGTACGCGCTCACTTACATACGCTCTAAACAGACATAGACATCCGTCAGTGGCATTCTGGTAGTGTACGTCCTCTTGGCAGTAGTTCCAAAATTAAAATGTTCCCACAGATATCATTGTTTTCTTTGCAACCAATGCTATTTACAAACAATTACTGTTTGGGAACCGTTGGTCTATGAGATGATGAACAATAGGAGGGCGTGTTCCTTAGTGTTGACGATTGCCCAAAACTTGTTCAAGTGTCTCCGTCTAGTTGTGTTAATGGCGCTGTCCACAGTTTATGGCGCGATCATCCTGACAGCAGGGCTATATGCTTCATCTTTGTTCACATGTAATACAGCTAGACATGGCCTATAATAGCCTGACTCAGAACAAAGCATTTAGGACGCTACGGCTTAGAATAGCCCGACTTTAAACAAAGAATATGGGGATTTAGGACAAAAATAAAAATGTGTAAAAATAAAACATTTCAATGAACTGGAACTTTGTTTTTCTCCTCTCCAGCTTCGATGATCCCGGCGGCATGGAACACATGCCGCACCATTACCGTTCGCTGGACCACTCTCCGACGGACGGAATGGGTTGCGGCAAGGCTCGCAAGAATAAGGAGGACAAGTATTGCGGCGTGTGCGGGGACAGAGCCCTGGGCTACAACTTTGACGCCATCTCCTGCGAGTCTTGTAAAGCTTTCTTTCGGAGGAACGCACCTAAAGGCTTGGTAAGTCTTTGAAGAGTCAGCCCCTTAGTCTTGTCCCACGTGACATCGGCAGTTTGTCTTCCTATTTAGTAGTTCTCCCTCTATTTTGTTAATATATATATTTACTTTATATAAATACAAGTGGCCGCTCAGAATGTTAAGTCTACCAAACGAATATAGATATGTGACCCTATTCTAAGAGACTTTATCGATTTGCTGGAAAATTCATCGAAGACTGTAGACCAAACTTATATCGTTACCCTAAAGTCACATATATTTAACGAATTGAAATAAGTATAACACATGTTCATTTACATATGGTTATGTGATACTTTTTATAACAAAAAGTAAAATGTTTTCTAATGGGTAATCACGTTTTTTTTTTAGGTGTCAAAAATGTGAATTAATCAAAGATCGTCACTTTTTATTAGAAGTAGAGTTTTCAAAACTTAGAAATATGTCTTCGATTATCTCTCATCATTAACAATCAAATAGCTTAAAATAAATACACAATTGATGACAATCAGTGGCGTGGCAACCATGGCGTAAAGGGTCTTTTGGCGTCTGGGTCCATGACCATTGCAAGAAAAGAACAACTCGGCCCCACATGCACCTTTCTACGCCACTGATGACAACACATCTGCACTGTTTGTAGTTTTAATTGAACTTTAAAAAAAATAAAGTTTAAGAAAAGTTAAAGATTTTTCAAACAAGTTTTTTGTAATTTAAATAACAAATATTATTTAAAAGTTATACAGTAAAGTTAAACTTAGCGTAGAAAAAAAAATCATTGTTTTAAGAAGAATATAAATATTGCAAGACCAAAATAATTTCCAGACTTGAAATAAACAATTAAACGCGTTCTCTTTTATTTCGATGGTGAAAGTATTTTGGTGTCCAAAAAAAAAGTGAAGAAAATTTGGCCAAAAAATTCTGAGTTGGCGACTACTAGCTGGACACCAGAAGAACAAAATAATTCTGTGGCTTCAAAGAAACTCATTGTCCTAGTTAAAAAAAAGTAATTGTTTGCAAAAACGGTGTTAGCTTGACCGAGCGTGCCAGGGATGTCCATTCTGGGGGTCATCGAGGTCTGACCAAGCCGTAACTAAACACAGGATTTTTGCTTGAGTCTGTTTGTCTAACCTGGGACAGCGAATGCCAGAACAATGCAGATGGGCAAACACTCACGCTTTTTTTTTTTTGCTTTAAAAATACAGATTTAAATTAGAGGTTGGGGGGGGGATTGTTTTGATAAATACCACTGGTCACCTGATTATGTCACTAGACTATGGCCTCGTTTAGCTTTTCCAGATGACATTGTGTTCGTTGTTACATGATTTCTTCAAGATGACATTGTGTTCGTTGTTACATGATTTCTTCAAGATGACATTGTGTTCGTTGTTACATGATTTCTTCAGGATGACACCAAACACAGCCGTAAATTAGTTTGTTGTTTTTTTTTTTGTGGGGTTTTTTTTTTTCGGCTTTACCGATATCACTTGGGGAATGTGGACAACTGGACATCGAATCACATGCCCCGAGTTCGAATCCAGTTCTCGCAGCTGGTATTTCCAATCGGGACTTGATGACGTGTTCATTCCTTAGAAATGTGTATACACATCTTTGTAGCGTCACTTGAGAAGGAGAAGGAAGGTCTAAGCTCGCTTCTCATTGGGTTGATTTGGGTTTTTCTTTGGTCGTCTCTTGTCACAGAAACAAAAGACATATTTATCCAAAATAAAAGACACCAAACATCTCTATTAAGACACACTTTTATTTCAAATCTAATTGGATTAAATATTGAAAATAACAATGTGAACTATAATACATACTGCATCTGCAGTCTTGGTTCTTTAATGTGGAGTGCAGCAGTTTAATTCAACCTCAAGCCGTTTTGTACATAAATATTACTCCAAAGGCGCAGGACTGACGACATCTCTGTTGTGTTATTGTAGTTACAAACTATGGAGGACTGCTTTCTCCTGGTAGTGTTCACCTGAGATCAAAGATACTTCCCTCAGCATGAGTCTAAATATGACTTGACGCCCAATTTTATTTTAGTTCTAAATACATTATTCCATAGAAGAATATGTTGATATAGAATAGTGCGGTTTCGGGACATTTTGCTTGCAGATAAATCCATATATATTGTACAGAATTTTAATTCATGGAAACATTGGCTTCTTGGGAAAAGATAGTTAGCATTTGAAATTAAACAAAAATTATTTTCTTTCCAAATTTATTTTCTGAACCATTGGATATGCACGAAAAGAAACACATAAATGTATCTATTAGAGAAAAAATAGTATTAATTACAGCGAATCAAAGAAAAATAAACTAATCAGAAGAAAAAAAAAGGGCGAAGTAATGAATATTTAAATAGACAACGCCATGACCTTTGACCCTTCATGTCTTGGTTCTTACATTCTCAACTGTACAGGAGAAGAGTTTCAAGATGTCCAGATTGTTTGTGTTTGATAAGTAACTCGGGCGCCGGGGCGAGGCAGATGAGTGTTTAATGTTTTGACCACCTTGTACTCCCCACGGCGATGGTACACCTGGTGTCGCACCTGTGTCCTCCCTGTTGACCCCCGATCCCGCAGCCCGAGGTCCTTTAAGGTCAGTACCACTAGCAGGCTTGTACAGGACCAGGGGAACTGCGTCACGAGGTCCCTGTTTTAAAGTGCAAGGTGGTACTAAGGTCTAAGAGGATAAAGTCTTGTTTGTGATTGGAATGTCCTCACGACTTGAGGCTCCACGGCGTGAAGTGGCACCTCAACCACTTCTCGTGTGTAGATGTAGAGGAAGTAGGAGGAGGAGGTGGTTTTGACTAAGACAACATCCCCCTCCCATCTTCTTCACTGTGACACGCTGTCAGGCACCCACAAGTAGCCGTTAGACTTAGCCTGTCGGGGTGGAGGGGAAGCTGGGCTGAACTACACGTTTCTGTCCTGTAAACCTCTCGATATGTCGCGCCGAAACAGAATGAGACAAATTTGGCGCAGTGAGTGAATTATAATTTACTCACGACATTGATTAGAAATTAATAAATGGATTATAAATACACATTCTATAGTGGTGTCTAGGCCCCTGACGTCCTCCCGTCCTGTACTCTTGCACACAAGGAAACATTGTGTATCAACAAGAGTAACTGCTTTGTACTGCTAGCTATACTAAATACATTGTATAAATCATTCTAATCTTGAGAGGGTTGTAGTGTAGAGCAAGTTCTATTTTGTACATACAGTAACATTCAGCGACATATTCTTGCTTACAATGTTTGGCATGGCATAGTGGTATTATATACACTACCCAACACAAAGTCCGAGATTCATACCATAAAACTAGTTGTTTTTTAATGTATTAAATATGCTAACAGAGTTTAGGATAGGAGCTGGTTATGCTGACTGGGAAATCACGTGGTTAGCGAGTCGAGGGATATCAATTGGTTAGATGACTTTAGGATCTGAGATGGTTAGTTGACTTCAGGATGTGAGATGGCTAGATTGACTTTAGGATCTGAGATGGCTAGATGACAGCAGAATCGTAGATAGTTAGATGACTTTGGAGTCTGAGATGGTTAGATGACTGTGAAATTTGAGATGTTTAGGTGGCTGCAAAATCTGAGATGGTTAGATGACTGGAATCTTAGATGGTTAGATGACTGCGGAATCTGAGGTAGTTAGTTAATCTCTTTTACCTGGATCAACTTAATAATAAAATGATTGAAATAGAAATAGATCGATCATCTAATCAAACAATATCTACGTATTTACATTCAAAGCTTAATTGTAACCATTACAAAATATTCAGACTCCAACGACATTTCTGAAGGTCATCTTGACACAAAAACAACCATTAATCTGTCTTCTTTTTCTTATTTCCAGGAGTACTTCAAATGTCCTTATGAGGAAAAATGTAAAATGGACGTGTCTAACCGGCGGTTCTGCAAACGTTGCAGATTACGGAAGTGCTTTGAAATTGGCATGCGCAAAGAATATATCTTGACGGACGAGGAAAAGATGAGGAAGCGACAGAGAATCGAAGAAAATCGGTTCGTTTTGTTTTTAATTTTCAGATATAGCTTTGTTGTTTGTTTGTTTGTTGTTGTTTGTTTTTTTTGTTTGTTGTTGTTTTTTTCTGTATATGATGACGTTACATTCTTAGTTTTTGAGTTTTTGTTGTGTATCTGTGAAAGCTCTGTAACAGTGTTATTATTTATACGTAAAAGACGGTTTAAAAAGAAGTACTTTATTAAAAATCTAAAATCTTTAAAAACCTTAAAATTAAGCATATAGGTAAAATACTCAATGAATAATTTGCGTTAATATATCAGTGTAAGTGGATATATTGATTTGTGCTGCCTACGAAATACATTGAAATTTTGTGGTAAAAGGGTATTAATATCTAAAGCAGTTATTTTTTTCCACAATATAAAAATTTATATATATTTTTCTAAAATGCATTTTGATCAAATTAAATAATTGTTTAAAGTTAAAAATTTACTTTAATGTCTGGGAATTTTAAACAAATGTTCTTATTTCACTGCTTCTGTGTTAAGTAAAATGTTTTGTAAAATGTTTTACATGTTTCGGATGTTCCTTCAGAGTTGAAGATAATTACTTCCTAGTCCAAACCTCCCGCAGGACGACGGGGGATGGGAGCGGGCAGGGTTTGAACCCGGGACCATCGATAAATCTGAACGACAGTCCAGCGTGCAAACCGCACAACCAGGCAGTTCCTCCCCCCACCCTTATTTCTGTTACTTTTTGCCCCAAGAGTTACCTCCCAGTAACTGACAACCTACATTTTAAAATCCCTTCTCTAGAAACAAGTTTATTTTATACCACTAGATCTAGAGACGAAATCAACTGTACAATAAATACACTAATTAAGTACTAAAGACTTCCGAATTTTAATTTCAGTTTTAAACTAATTTCTCTTACGTATATGGACCTACGCTCTAGCTAATCAAATGTGTCATTTTGATAAATTATTTTGTTCTAATGTCTAGTGAAACGCGTTAGTTCACTATTCACAACAGTCATTTTGTTTTTCAAACTTTGTTGACTCTCCAGGGGAGGCGCCGCTAGTTTTGTCTTTTATTTAGACCCGGTCTATTTCCAGACTTCTGACACTCTACTGTATTATTTATGTTTCAAATCTAAAGATGTGGTAGTCTTGACCATTCCAACGTAACCCATCTGCACACAAACAATTAAATCTCACTATATTCAACATTTTTAAACGGAACTAAAGTCGAGCTTTGGACGTTGACTCTACAATTAAATTCCCAATTGATCATTCATATTTGTTTGTGATTAGTAAACCTTCTAGTCTTATACCTTTATGGGAAAAAAAAAAGAATTTCCACAAAGCACAAAATGCTTGGGTGTAATAGGTCTATTTCTTCTTCAAAATTTTGCTAGCAAAATTTTTTACAAAGTTTAGTTTACAAAGTTTAGTTCTATTGACTATATCATATGAAGCAAAGGAAAAGTCCTTGTAAGCGTAATTTTAAACCTGTCAACAAAATTCTTGTAAAAAAAAATTAAAATAATGATCTTTTCATTAAAAGATCTCACTTCATACGCTTAGTCTTCCTTGTTTTCTAAGTTCATCATTGTTTGCATGTGTGTCTAATATATTATTCTGGTAACAGCAAACTTGTATATTTTGATGAGTTCTAGTGAAAATTATGTTCTGATGATATTTCTTCTCTCCCTTTTCTTTAGTCAAAGATCAACTGGAAAGCAAACCCCCACCGAATGGTGAGAAACATTTTCTTATTTGTTCATGCTATTTGCTTTTACATTGAATGATTGATGCACCATTTTCATTTGGAAACTCTATATACACATTCATAAGAGAAATCTGTTTCCAAACAAAACAAAAAAGGGAGTGAAGAAATGGGCAAACTGTACGCCCAGTAGATTTTTTGGTAGTTCTGAAGATATGCAGGAACATTGAGCTTTGAGAAGAAAGAGCTGTAAAGATTTCATAATATTATATGATTGTTTAGATTTAAACTGTGATAAATATATGCACTCATGTTTGTACCTATCGAACTTTATGAAAAGTTTTATATATACATGTTGTAACATCTTCAAACAAAAGAGAACGTTACGAATGGTAACATCTGAACATAATAGAACACATTATATATTTATGGAATCATATTAATGCAAAAAAATAAGTTAATTATATATAAATATTTCCATAGCTGCCTATTTACCGAGCCAAACAAAGAATTAAATTGATATTGCGTTTTATCTATTGATATGGAATTAAAAGTCTTTTATTTTCTTATTTCAGCAAATTTCGTGATGTGGAGAGGAGTAAAATGCAGAGCATGGATATCTCATCATCTGCTGCCCCACGATTGCGGCCCCTGGAGCCAGAGGAAGAATCAGCCATCAATGAAATTGTCAGTGCCTACCGCCAGAGCCTAGAAATCTGTGTGGAGTCTGAGGTTTCTCGGCACCACCCCTCCATGATAGAGCTGGTCAACATTGCTGAAATTAGCGTGCGCAGGGTCATTGACATGTCCAAGAAAATCAAGTCCTTCAAGGCGCTGTCTCAGGCCGACCAGATCAGCCTGCTGAAAGGTGGGAGCATTGAGTTGCTGATAATTAGGTCAGTCATTACGTTTGACGTGGACAAGATGCAGTTTCTGGACCCTTACGACAAAGAGAAGTACGCCATGACGACGGATCAGCTTAAAATGGGTCAAGGGTCTGGCCTGTTTGACGAGCACATGCGCTTCGTGAAGAGCCTCGCCATTGACCTCCAAGCAGACGAAACTGTTCTGATCCTTCTTCTGATGATCGCTCTCTACTCCCCAGACAGGCCGCAGATCACTGACAAGCATTATGTGGCCGAGGAGCAAGAGCGCTACGCTCTGCTTTTGCTGAGGTACTTAGAATCCAAGCATCCACCCCACGTCATAAGATGGATGTACCCTAAGCTACTTATGAAGCTGGTGGACATTCGCAACCTGAATGAGGAACACTCTCAGGTGCTGCTGAAGATTAACCCAGAAGGCATTCAGCCCTTGATGAAGGAAGTCCTGGATCTCAATGCGGAGAAAAACAAACTGGCCAAGTGTGAAAATGACCACAACACCAAAATTGAGCAGCACCAAGACCAGCCAGACCAGCCAGAGTGCATGTCCATTTGTTAACCTCTGGACAGTTTAGGATGGTGTTGTCTGGTCGCTCTTTCCACTTACATTGTGTGTGTGTGTGTGAAATATCTTACGAACGAAAACAACATCAAACTATTATTGTTATCATAGCGAACAGGTCAGCATATCTATATGTCTTCAGGTCAGCATATCTATATGTCTTCAGGTCAGCATATCTATATGTCTTCAGGTCAGCATATCTATATGTCTTCAGGTCAGCATATCTAGAAGTCTTCACTTGACCCTCTCCATGGAGATGTTCAGTGACATTGCTGACCTGTCCAGCATGATGACCACTCTGAGGAACCCTTTGAGACATGGAGTGAGGCAGGCCATATCTTGCCACTTAAAAGGTATTGACACTCATTACTAATCTGTGGATAGCCATCAGTTTCTCACAGACCAGAAGAGATGGAGAGAGGAACAGCAGCACCTATTTGTTTTTTTGGTTCTGTCCATCTAGGTCAGTTCTGCTTATCATGTCCAGGATTATACTAATATCTACCATAACATTGGTCAGTCAAACCTAAGACAGAGACAGTGCAATAGACGATTGTGACTCTTAATGGACTAATCTGTTAAAAAGTAAAAAAAAAGAAAATGTACAATAATGTGGTATATTTTTATGGCTTCAAGGTAATATTCTTAGAAATATTTCTCTCCCTTTGTTCTGACAAAAGTCCATCTATACGTTACATTTTTGTTTGTTGGTGGTTTGATAAGAGCATTGTCCCCAAGGCCGACACGTTGTTAGTGAATGGTAGACATTCAAACTTGTAGACTATTTCAAGAGTGTAAATTTAAGAAAAAAAGTTCTGTTGAGCATTTGAATAAAATAACTATGCTGCCCCGCTAGGAGGCTGGGACAAGTTTGTTCTACCTTGTACTGGCGTGTGTCCTGGTTCAATTCTAGTTAATCTATGGTAATAAAACAAGTACTTGTTCTTGGAACAACTCAAGACTATTATTTAAGGGCCTGGGTTTGAATCCTACATCAATTTTGGTGATTACGCTTTGTCTGGACCAGTTTGATTTATAATTGTGCTATAATGATAATAAATTTGCGTTTCAAACATTCTGGCTTAGGATAAGAAATCAATATGATAAAGTTGTATATGCTAATGGTCAGCTTGTCCTTGTAAAGACCTGGGGCTGGTCAGACAAGATTACTGTTGACAAACTGAGATCATTGCATTATGACCTGTGTGTAGAAAATGTGTTGTATACTTTTGAGCTGAGTCTTAATTTTATTTCCCAACCATATCAAACAGCGCGATCCACTTGCACTTGACCACACGTGTGAACCACATCCACACACTTCAATTTATGGTTCCAAACATGCGAGGTCAGGTCCTCTTTCTGTTATGACATTTATAGCCTTATTGTATATTATTTTGGAAAATCTCGCGTCTCTATCTTAGCCATAGTTTCAATGAAGTGACCCAATACAATTTATGGATTTAAATTAAATCTTTTTTTTTAATACTATAAGTTATAAGGTAGGATAGGTCTTAAGAGCCTAAACAGGCTGTATCTGGCTGACTTTAGAGCTCTAAACAGGCTGTATCTGGCTGACTTTACAGCTCTAAACAGGCTGTATCTGGCTGACTTTACAGCTCTAAACAGGCTGTATCTGGCTGACTTTAGAGCTCTAAACAGACTGTATCTGGCTGACTTTACAGCTCTAAACAGGCTGTATCTGGCTGACTTTACAGCTCTAAACAGGCTGTATCTGGCTGACAGCAAGTATCTTAAAGCAGGTCTATACACTGCTTTTCAAACAGTCAGCAGATATCTGGAGGAAAATATTTTTTTTGCATTGGCATTTAAGTAAAATAAGCTTGTATCATTTTCAGCATGGTAGGTAGTCAGTGGGGGTGGGCAGAGGAGAAAGCAACTCTTTCAGAGTGCCTGGACAAAGTGTGCCTGTCTTTAAGTGCACCTGACTTTGTCTCAGGTGCAGTCTTTCAAATCGAAACACTTTTTTTGATTGTAGTGTTGATTTTTTTTTTTTTCTAATAATTTCATTACAACATATTGCTGTAACTTGTAACTCATTGTAATCATTTTTTGTTATGTTTCTATTACTGATGATGACATTGTTATATGTCAAGACTTGTACATTATTTCAAAAGAATTAGAACTCACACAAACAAAAAAGTTGTTGTGGGTTTGTATGTGTGTGCGTGATTTCAGTTTTGCCATAACACTAAGACATAACATAAGAGACGCTACTATCACAATGTATAGGCATTCATTTATATCTGTATACTTTATGAATTTCATGGCGACAAACGAATTCTTTTATTTGATGGCTGCAGCATTGTATATTGATGTGTTTGTTTTAATGATTTGATTAATGTCTGTTATTCAACGGAGTAACTTCACTGTACAGATTTGTTACCCACTTCTCTAATCTCTATTATTTCAATATCTCTATAACTAACTAAAGATGTGTATAAAAACTAAAGTATTAAATCTGTATTGGATAAGAAATGCTGTAAATTGTTCTTGGACAAGAAGTTTTAAAGTTTATTTTCTTTGACTGAAGTTTTTTATTGGCCTGTGGTATTTTACTCTTTTTTTTTCATATCATTTGTCTCTTTGGGGACACTCATTGTACACTTGTAATCAATTGTTTTGTTGAATTTATGTTTTTATCCTTATACATTTATGTTTTAAGGACATCAAAAGTAAAAAGTGTTAATTGAAATTCACATGAAAGCAATAGTCGAGTCAAAGAGTCTATACATTGGAGATGAAATCAATGCAGGAGACATCAAGATGTTTACATTGATATTCACTTAGAAGTTTTGAAAAATGCATCTTCTCAAATCTTTAAAAGAAACAAAAAAAAAATCTTCATGAAATAGTAAAGGTGTTTCCCTTTTTTTAGTGAGAGAACCGAAAATGTTACTTCCCCTCCCCCTTTTTTTTTTTTTGTCTGTCCTTGACATCATTTGCATAACGTTGCTCTGTTTTAACTGTTTTACAACACAACCTGTAACATAAAAAAAAAAAAAAAAAACACTTTTATAGATTTCCCATGATTCAATATACTTGAAGCGTCTCATTAACATACTGATCTCTTGTCATCAATGAAGCAATAAATATTTATAGCCTAACACTCTCCCAGTGAGTCCCTCCTCTTCCATTGATTTAACAAGAAAAGAACAAAGAGAATATTTTTTTTTTATTATCTTAAGCATTAGGATAATCAAATTTACTTTTGAGCCTACAAGTAGTACCAAAATGTACCCGTGTTAGGATAAAAAAAAAATGTTTCATCATTTATGTGCCATTAATTTGTTTCTTTTCTTTCTATTTTTTTCCTTTATGACTTTTGAAATTTAATCAACTTTTTTTTTGTCATCTGAATGGTTAATTAACCAACGGCAGATTTATTCTCTGCATGTATGATACTTAAAAGTTTACACATTATGTATTTCTCTCTCTCCCCCCTCTTTGTGTACATAGTCCAATGTAGTGTGTCCACTATTGTTGCCTCCCCTGTCTTTGTAGATCCCTTGTTTCTCTGTTGCCCCTGATAAAATGGTTGACTGACAAACAGGGACTAGTAACTCTAAACAAAAAAATAATAGTCATTACAAAATGACAAGTTGGTTATGTCCCTCATTCATTAAAAACACAATGTTTGTAAACTTTTGACTTTTATTCTTGGTGGAACTTTTAGCTTGTTGAAGAACACAACAGTTTGTTTTATTTAACTGTTCATTATTTTTTTTTTTTTACATTAGCCAAGTTATGGTTACATTTGTGTGTCATAGCTAAAGCAATGATATATTGCAGGACTTGCACTTAACACTATTCAAATTCAGGAATGCATCAAAGAGTATTTATATATTCGGTGTTGGTGCATATGAATATTGCAATTACAATTAAAATGGCAATGACTTGTTTTTACTTCTGTCTTAAATAGATTTTTTTTTTAAGAATGTAGAAACAAATTACTTCATTTCTGAATTTAAAACTGCTTAAAAAAAACACTAAAAAGATTTTGTAGAAGAGTGAGTCCATAAGCTAGAGTGTACATTACAAATTCTTCTATTGTAGTGTCTATTTTGGAAGTATTTTGTTTAGAAGTGTGAGTTGTTAAATAGCATGTACAGTTCTACTTTTCAACCTTGGTCTTATAGGATCAAAACTGTTGGAATGATTGAGTGGGATAGTGTTCGTGTCTGGTTTATTTCACAATTTTAAAATCTGTTTTGTTTTGTCTCTAACTACAAACTTTTTAAATTTCTTCTATAGCTCTTCATATGAACTTCCCAAATTGAATTTCTTTCAACTTTCCTTCATTGTAGACAAGCTCATGGATGAATTCATCAAATTTTGTTGTAGATTCTTTTCTTACAACTCATGAAATTGTGTGTCTGGACAAAAAGAATAAATTTTAGCTTTCACCTTTTCATCTTAACCACATAATGAAAAGTAATAACTTTGTTTTTTTAATCACAACAATAGAATCATTACAATTGACATCTATGTCTACTTGACCTACTAACCTACTTTTTTTCAGAATTTGTTTTCCTGCCTTTTAAAATTTGAGTAATCTTACTTTTTCATTAGTTAGGATTCGAAAATAAATAATGCAGAACTCGCAAGATGTCTATTTTTTCTGTGGTGAAATATTCAAATCAGTTCGCTATAGATTTAGATTGGAATGAGACATTTGTTATATAAGATTGAGACATTTGTTATATAAGAACAATGATCTTAAGGTAAAAAAAAATGTATATGGAAGTGAACTTTATTTATGAGTTTATATCATTGGGTTATTCTCCCTCTTGTTCATTTTAATGAATATCCCTCAAGATTCGAAATAGAAAAGGAAAAGAAAAAAAGCTTATATGAGGCAAAATATATAGCATTATGAACAATATTTATTGTCCAGCATTAGTTGTTTTTTTCTTAATTTATCAGTATAAGTTATACATTATAATTATTGACATTAATTAGCATATAAATATACATCTTGTGGAGTATTGTACACAGTAATGTAAAAAAAGAAATGTTTTTTTACTCTTTATATAACCTTGCCTGACCTTTCAACTCAATTCTCATTGGCTGAAACAAATTTTTCTCCAAAACTCTTGTCTACTAATTTTAGCATACAGTAAAACTGACAACGTTGTTTAGACAGATGTTGGAACTTTATTATATATATATAAAATGTTTAGGCCAAATGTTGGTAAAATTGCAAAGGATGTTGTGTCATGGAATAAACTTGTAACATTTACAGTGATCCATTGAGTTTCTTCTTGTATTAACATATTTCTTTTCGTAGTTCGTTTGGTTTTGTTCTTTTTAGTGTTTCGTTTTTTGTTGTTTTTTTTTTTCTTTCTTTCTTTCAAGTATGTGTGGGTTTTTTTTTTGTGGGTTTTTTTTTTTTTTGTTTTATTGAATTTGTGTTTCTGTGGATGTTTAGTAGTTGTTGTTTTTTTATGACTTGGTATTTACTATGGATTTTTTAGCTATTTAATTTCAAGCAATTGAAGCAATTTAGTTAAAGTTATTGTTGATTGATGGCTTCATGGTTTTGTGGTTTGCATTCTTAACTGTAATCTCGATGGGCCCTGGTTCAAAACCAGTCCTTCCCCATCCCCTACTGTTCTGCAGCAGGTTGTGGCTAAGTTGTAAAAAATCTTTGCTTTTGATGCTGGAGGAACATGCGAAACACGTAAAGTAAAACAAAGAGGACTTTCTATGGAAGTATTTTATTAATTCAGCTATTAGCACCGTTTGGATATTGTTACATGTGTTGTGTCAAGGGGAATTACTAAGACCTAAACTAGATCTACTCAAGAAATGTATGCTATTTCTTTATTTAGTTCTACCAGTACAATCTTTTTTTTTTTTTTTTTTTTAATTTGTATTAAATCAGATTATTGGTTTAAAAACAACTATTACAAGCTAAAAATAAACTGAATAGATCTTAAATAAGACACGTTTCAGTAAAATAACTTCCAAAATATGGGACATGCAAATCGCTAGAAAACTTTCAAATGTTTTATTTTGGTCAAGTTCATCTAGAATTCATGAGGTGTTATGGACACTGAATAATCTGAGGATGACAATGGTCAATGAAGACCTTATTAGGTTACTGCCCTTGCAGCAATGCATTCTAGGGGAGCTCTTGAGCTAATTAGTTTCATGATTCTCAGCTGTAGAAGAAAAGCGTTAAGAACAAGTGCAAGATGTGAGCTGTGTACAGCCAGTGACTGAAAGATGTAAACTTTATTAGATGTGAGCCTAGCACAGCCAGTGATTGTTGTCAGACGGCAGACGTATACTATCTGAGAAGATTCAGATTCTGACGTATCCTCTTTTGACTTCACCTTTCTAAAATTTGAGGGGAAATAGAACGTCCAAAACCAGTATAAAGTAAGTTACAGCGTTATTTCAGTTAATGTTGCTACATCAATTGAAGTCAAACTTGGAACAAGAAAATCTGAAAGGAAACTGAAAGCATTGAGAAGTACCCATTTACAGTTCTCATGTTCATGTTGGAGCGTTCAGATGACTAGACTAATAGATGAGATGAACTGTTGAGTGTTCAGATGACTAGACTAATAGATGAGATGAACTGTTGAGTGTTCAGATGACAAGACTAATAGATGAGATGAACTGTTGAGTGTTCAGATGACTAGACTAATAGATGAGATGAACTGTTGAATGTTCAGATGACAAGACTAATAGATGAGATGAACTGTTGAGTGTTCAGATGACTAGACCAATAGATGAGATGAACTGTTGAGTGTTCAGATGACTAGACCAATAGATGAGATGAACTGTTGAGTGTTCAGATGACTAGACCAATAGATGAGATGAACTGTTGCGTGTTCAGATGACTAGACCAATAGATGAGATGAACTGCGCAGCGGTTTCCAAATCAGGGAGCTCTCTGTTGTGTCCGGCCATGAGTCGAAAGATTATACATTGATCTTGTCGGTATAGCTTATAATAGGCATCATCTTTCTTGTGATTCGGATGAGAGCTTGTCCATTTCTCATTTATTTTATTTACTATTAGTTTTTTCATTTTTTTCGGGATAGAGTGCAATGTTTAGTTGTGAGATTGTTCTCCCACTCTTGGTGAGTGTGTCAGCCTTCTCATTTCCAATCTAGTTCTATATGTGCTGGTATCCATTGAATAACAGTTGTTTTTTGTTTGTTTTTTTTTTTGCTGTTGTTGTTGAGCTTTCTAAGTGCTGCCCTGAGAACAAAACTGACGCACTTTTCAAAGGATCTCTGCTGTCAGGCTTATTGTGTCATTAAAATCTCAAGATGCATGTAGAAGGATATAAAACGTGTGTAGGTTTTGGTCAGAAGGAGGGAAATAGATGTACTACGTCAAGGAAATCTCCCCTCTCGTCTGCTGAATGAGCAAGGCGCCAAAATTGGAGCTTTACATTTGCTTTGACATTTGTCACGTCTATTGGCCAGACGTTCATGATGAAAAAGAATATTTTCATCTAAACATTAAACAGAAATAATGATTTTATTTGTCAGCAAAATTCCTTAAGCTTAGCCAATATGTATGAATACAAGTAAAATGCCAAGAGTGGATCTTTTTTCATAGTGATAAGTGATATCACAAGTAAGTATTTGTTGTTGGAGGCATTAGTCAATTGCTTATTGTTATATCTCTCAAACACGCAAAAGAAAATGAATTGCATGCAAAGATGAACATTTGTGGTTTTAACAAAGAATATTTTAAGAATATTTTTTTTCTTTAAAATTTACTTGACATCTTATTTGCATAAAAAAAAATTGGGACACTCATTTGGGACCCCCACCCCTCAAGTGGGGGCCCGGGGGGTTAAATTTTGACCCCCTCTCTCCCCCACCCTAGCTATGTCACTGCATATCTGCATCTTACATTCGTGTACAAAATAAAATTGTGACCTCAATGATGTCATATCTAATGATAGAATTTTGTGCTTTAAATAATGTTAAAACCAACACTGTTAAAGTTGACGATGACAATGATTTCTTCGTCCACACCGACAGCTCGCAAACATGGACTGTGTTGTACTGTAGTCTGCTCTGCTGTGCTGCTTTGTTGTGGTGCTGTGTTATGCTGTGGTATTGTATGGTGTGGTACTGTGTTGTGCTGTGGTGCTGTATTGTGCTGTGGTATTGTGTTGTGCTGTGCTGTGGTGCCGTGTTGTGCTGTTGTATTGTGCGAGACTGTGCTGTGGTGTTGTGTTGTGCTGTGTTGTGCTGTTGTATTGTGTGATACTGTGCTGTGCTGTGGTGCTGTGTTGCGCTGTGGATCTGTATTGTGGTATTGTATGTTGCTGTGTTTATACCCAGAAACTCTTCTTGAGGTGTACATACACATTTAGAGCTCGAATAAAGATGAAAGAAATAAAACCTCTTCTTCTTACTAATGTCATAACGTTGTTAGATTCAACAGGATTCAACAAGTTGTGTTTGAAAGTTATCAGAACAGATCACACCACAGCTTCCCAGCCCGTATCTTACTTATATCAAGTCACTCGAGCTCCTGACTGCTGTGCAATCTGCAGCCGCGGGAGACTTCATTCCATTGAAGCTTTTTGACTAAAAATAGTTTCTTTTACATTTTTAAAGAAGAGTTCTTTTAATGTATAAGTACTGTAATATTACTGACATTAATAATATTCCATAATATAAAGTTAAAAAAAAAAGCTATGCAGACTTTTTTTTCTTCTCGCGCCCTACCAACCCCTTTGATTAATGAACACCTTTGACCTGCGTACATTATTGTACATTCAACATTCGAGAATATTGGAACAACTTCCTGCAAAAATTGGGAATGTCATGATAATGTGCATGCCTCTAAAATGTCGCATGTCATGTTATCTTCCTTATCCAACTATGACATCATTTGTATGCATATTTGCTTGACAAAGAGAGTCCAGAAGAAGCTACATTGTAGCGCAGAGATTTATACGTACAGAAATGTAATGGAAATGAGACATTACTTCGGTATGCATTGAGAATTATTTGGCGCACGTAATTTTGTTGTGTAACGTTGTTCTAATATGTTTTAAATTCATCAACTCGCCAATCTCAGAAAGCCAATGCCGGATTTAATTGAGTGGAAGCTTCGGAGCAGGATTTTTTATCAGGCTACTACCATATTTTATATCTAATTAGATGTTTTATTTCGTTAACTAGATCTGAACCAGGGACACCTAGACGTAGCGAGACCTAAGGTAGATTCTATCGAGTTATAAGTATAAATAGAATAGGAAAGCTGTGACAACAAGTACACAAAATTCAATAATTTATTACAAACTGAAATTTCACACATATTAGATGGTTATCAAATCTGTTAGAACGTCGTGCGAATGACGCGGGTTTAATCCCCTAATTGGCCAAAAACTCACTAAAAAAAATACTTGAAAAAAAAAAGACAATACCTGCTTATACTTATAGACCGATAATTTTGTACATGATAACTAACGAGTGTTTAATTTTTTATAAAAAAAAAGGAATATTTTTTTTTCAAGATAAAATATTTCCTTGTTTTCTAGCCAACTTTAAAAATTGAAATTAATTTCTTTTTTTACTTTAAAAAATTGTAATTGTCAAACTAGAGTTTCCCCAGTGTGTAATTCTCTTCCAAACGAGATACATCAACTATCAAATTTCTAAGAAAATCTTTCAAGCCATTTTCAAGAATCGCGTCTACCCACCGTTTGCCCATCACATACGAAAGTGTGACGGAGAGAGGTATCATAAACATGGAAAATACAATATGCGTGACAACATATTTTATGCAAATTTCAGAAAGCTAATGGGCATGTTTACAGGGAGGTATAGATTTGAAATTCTTAGTTTCTAAAAGTGAACACATAGCCCATATTCCAATTTTATTGATTAAGAAAGAGCCAAGGGTCCTCTTTTGATTGAAAAAAAAATTTTATCGCGACTAAATGATTCTTGTTCTGCATTATTCACTATCAGAGTAACTGCCGACATTTATACAGGGACCGGGTCCACCATTAAACACAGATAGCCCTAATAAAGGGCTAGAATCATTTCCTTTAAACATACGCATTGGAAGAGTTATTTCGGCCTTTATTGGGGAGCTTGGTGTTTATAGTAGGATGTCATTAACAGGTACATGCTTTGGGATTTTTCGTTCAGATACGATTCTATTTCCAAACATGGACAAATCAGGCGACAAGCGAGCCACCAGATTCAATGCTGACACGTAATGAACTGAAGCCACGCAACAATTAGTTCGCTGTATGGGGGCGGAGAGGTGGACTTAAACCAATACAGTGTGGGGGTGTTTTTTTTTTCTTATTCAGTTGTGAACCTTCAGCTTATTTATGAACTAAGTTAGACACATACACACACGCAAATGTTATTTATTAAACAGGGCGGGCACAAAAACTTTGAGTGACACCTGGCCAAGCAGGTATCTACCCAACCCTCATTCCAGCTCTACGCACTCACCTGTCGGCTCAAGCCATCACCGCACGTGCTGGGAACGCGAGATCCGCGAGGGAGCTGTCTGTCGGGAGCTACTGTTTTTTCAGATTGTCTCATCAAATAACAAGTTGCACTCTGGATGCTGTGAACCCGACCTCCTTAAAACTCCCACCTCCCCTCGATCACACGCCACCCTCACCCCCTAACATCCCTTGTTTGTCCACCATCTAATTCCCACATCGGGTTCTCTGTACTCACTCATCTAGCTTTAACAGTTCAGAAAAAACAGACAGCGCAACAACACAAACACAACATCCCAACACACGGAGATGGGTGATGGGTGGTGGGCTCAAGAAGCCGAGATGGGGGAGGGGAGGTTAGAAGATGAGAGTGAAAAAAAAAAGCGGCATTAATCACGTGACGGACCGTGAGATCACGTGTTGTTTAAGAAAACCAATCGGATCATTTTAACAATAACAGTTGCCAGATTGTTAGAGTGGCCAGATTGTTAGAGTGGCCATCTGATTATTCAGACAGATTACCTCCAACCTAACAGGGCACCGAGACTAATTGCCCACAAACACAACAGGAAATACAAATGGACAACGATAACAAAAACAAAGATAATAATAATAACAATAATAATAATAATCTCTTAATTAAACCTAACTGAAACTTACATGATAATAAAAAAAAATGTTTCTTAAAACGTCAGAAAGGTAGATTTAGTAAAGTATTAAAGGTAGATTTAGTGAAAAATTAAAGGTTGATTTAGTGAAGTATTCAAGGTAAATTAAGTGAAATATTCAAGGTAGATTAAGTGATATATTTAAGGTAAATTCAATGAAGTTTTAAGGTAGAGTTTGTGAAGTATTCAAAGTAAATTTAGTGAAATATTCAAAGTAGATTTAGTGAAGTATTAAATATAGATTTAGTGAGTTATAAAAGGTAAATTCAGTGGCATATTGTCAAAACAATGATTATAAAAGTTACAAGATGTGAATTCCTCTTTTGGTCAAACTGAACAGCTAAAGAAACAATGACAAAGTCTCACTCCGAGGTTGTTTTTCTTTCCTACTTTTCCCTGCACTGCTTATTGCCATCGTAGGCCTACAGAAACTCTTTCCTCTCGAGAGCACGATCCTGTGCACGCACACGCACTAACACACACTCGCATGTAAACACGCACACACTCATCGCATGTACTCATACACACAGACATTGACACATGTACACGTCTGAACATTGCAACACAGCTCGGGCATCTAGTACAAAGGTTCCCAAAAAAAAAAAAGCCACAAAAACTTCTACTTTTATTTTTCGGCTTCCAACAAAGAGAAGTGTGTCTCAACGTACTCCATGATGAAGCAGATCATCTTTAGTAGCATTTTTCATTTCGCAATTAACTTGTTTCATGTGCTGGAAGACGCCATCCACTTTTGTGTCAGGTTTTTGTTTTTGTTTTTTTCTAACTTCATTATTTTTTTTCCAGACGAACAAAACCACAGCTCGCGACAAGCTCCAGTATAACAGCTATAGCTGGGATGTGTAGCACTGTGTCAGTACATTGTGAACTAAACGGATTACTCTAAAGAATTGCTGCCAAGATTATGTTTTTTCTGTAGATCTGCTAGTTAACAAGTAATTTTAAAAAATTAAAAAATCAATTCCTTCCTTGCGTTTAAATAACACAGTAACACCACATTCATGTTCTATTTGTCGCTGAAAATAATTGTCCGTTATTAATAGCACGACGCACAACGTAACTTACTGACCTTATAACAAACGCTCAAACATAAATAAATTTAAAAAAAAAAAAAGATTTATTAATACACCTAAATTGAGATTAAAATGGCCGCCCAATTAGTTTACAATAACTCTATTCAATTCGTAACTTAAAAAACCTAAAACCTGGGTGGGTGGAGACGGATCACGAAAACGGCTCTGAAGATTTTCCTAGAAATTTGACTGCTGCTGTATATCGTTGATAAAAGAATTACTAGCTAATATGGCTAAATTTGTGAAAACTCTAGTTTGACCGTAATAATTTTTCAAAGTAAAACAAATGAATTTAAATTTGGTAGTGAACGAGAAAATGTATTCTTGAACGGACTAGATCTAGACGTCTTCGGGTATTTCCGCATTCCTTGAAGAGTTTAATAAATCAATGTTCAGGAAAATTTTGCGCATCGTCTTCTAAGTCTAGATCCATAGGCTCATCTTTGGAATATTCTAAAGTGTTGTAGATCGATACGTTCGATTAGCAAAGATTCTTTCTCGGGGTAGAAGGGGGGAGGGGAGATGGGGCCCGGGATAAATGCTCCCCACTGTTTTTAAATCTAACATTCATTAGTTATTAAGAGAAAAACAATCGCTCCATAATGTGTATACAGGAGGTGTTGTCCAGAGGCGTAATGAGCACAACGTGTGCCCGGGGCAAGAAACTTTATTGGCGCCCCCCCCCCTCCCATTTTCCATGAACATCACATAGAAATAGAGGCTTAGAAATAACAATTATTTAATCATAATGTAATAAACGATAGGATAAAAGTTGCCTAAATAAATGATTCCCATTTCTAACCGTGACGGAAGGGTGAGTAGCTAGTAGGAATTAAAAAGGAAAGGAAACGTGGGATACATTTAGAGCTGATTCTGAGTGCAAGGTTGAGAAACGTTGGTCTAGTGCACTGGTGTTAATATCTTATGCAAGCTCTGACGTCTGCTTGCTGTTGTAAAATTACCAGCAGACGTGACATCTCCATAAGTAGAAGATACATAGTTAATGCTTTTTTTTTCCCTCACTGTTTTAACCCCGCCCATTTTAAACAAGAGATCTCATAGACCTATACAAATAGTCAAATACAGAAGCGATACTTGATATATAGACAACAGTGAAATCTTAAGTGAAATTTTAAGAAAATAGTTTGTCAATGCAAGCACGCAGTAATGCACTATTTCCTTCAAATCAAAACTTTATTTTTTGGTCTTTTAAAATCATTCGTTTTTTTTTTTTGTATCATATAAAAGGCAACTTTTTTTTAAAAACTGTACATGAAATCAATAGTATTTGTATTGTATTTGTATTTTAGGTTTTTGGCACATCGGCACAATTTAGGCCTTGTCGTGCCCGTAATCCTTCAAGGGTTACTCTCCCTTCAGATCACAAGAGCTAAATTTTATACTAACGACATTTATTAAACATATCAATGGATTCGATGCGCTGTATTGGGGATCGTCAAGTTTTAAATTAGGTAATGTCAAGGACGTTCATTTGAACGTCACTGTTGCCAACTACATCAAAAGAATTGAGTTAAATTTAATAGTATGCCTATCCCACCCAAGGTGAGGTAGTTAATCTTCATATCAACTTTCTTTGATTACCACTAATTAGTTACTATTTGTTTTTAATTTAATTGTAAGTTAAATAGTGAAAGAGAAGGGCACAAAAGATCGGTTCTCAACCTTTTATGCTCGCCGACCCTTTTTATACTCCCCCACTCTGCCGCGACCCCCCTCCCCACACACACACATACAGCAATAGAAGAGTAGACAATAAAAATCCACAATCTCGATGGTCTTAGGCTACCCCTGGCAAATCGTCAATCGACCCCCAAAGGGGTCGCGACCCACAGGCTGAGAACCCCTGTGCTAAACGATACACAAATTAGTTTATGTTAAAAACGTAAAGAGTTTAGAAAATGTGTTTCTGTTTGCTCAAAAGTGACAATAATTATCATATATTTTACAAAATATAGTTTATAAATACCTAACTTATTGTGTACACCAGAGACACTAAAAATCTAGCTATTTGTAGGTTTTGTTTTCCGCCATGTATAGAAATGTCAGTAGCGAGCAGTACGGTAGTGGACGTTTGCTTTGAAATAACAAAGACCAAATCGGTTTCAAAACAAACCAAAAATCTATACTGTTCATTGTTTTTGTTTGTTTTGTTTTACATATTTCGGATGTTCCTTCAGAGTTGAAGGTAGTTTACTTCCTAGTCCAAACCTCCCGCTGGACGACGGGGGATGGGAGCGGGCAGGGTTTGAACCCTCGACCGTCGATAAATCCGAACGACAGTCCAGCGCGCAAACCGCACGATCAGGCAGCCATCCATTGTATAACAAAAAGGAGAAATATTGCTGTAGAAATAGAAGGAAAAGCATTTTTATGCAAATAGACGAAAAAAGTAACGCGCTAGAAATTGAAAAAAAAAAAAAAAAAACATAAAAGAAAAACAGTATAGCTGCACAATTGTGAATATTTAGCCTTTCAAACATGAGTTCTTTTCGGACATCTTAAACTCCTGGTCGACTGAACATTGTCCTTAATCACCTTGCACTTCTCCATGACAACTTACAACTGCCCCGCAGAAACCAGCCTTAAAACTGTGTAGCATGAAGGGATATCTATGGATTAAGTCTGCAGACTTGGAGGAAACCGCAGACGATCATAATGTCGTGTTTGGCGCGGACGATCATAATGTCGTGTTTGGCGCGTTGGGCGGGGAAATCCTTTTACATGTAGGCTGCAAAAAGACTGTCATCACGTCACTTTGTTTTTCTTTAAATATTTTATCTCCCGTCTCTCCATAGGTCTCATCACTTGGACTTCTGCTCCTTGTTTATCTGTGATCAGGCGACAAAACACCATTGAAGCCATTACATGTAGACTAAGTCAAACGTAATTATGCAAGACTATGGGGATGTTAGGGCTCTAAGAGCTATATGTATGTAACACCTTGATGCCTAGAGTTTATTGTCGCGGAATCGGTCAATTGACTTAACGGGCTGGAGCTAACAAGAGGACAGGAATTCTGACCTAAAACTTCATCATTGAAGTCAAACTATCGAATCATACCAAGTGAGAAAAGCGAGTCCTGCCTATGTAATGGCTGTAAGATACTTTTTTGGGCACTTTTTGCACTATGAAGTCAAATTCCCAACCTTGTTGGCTTCTAGCGCAAACTAATGTTCATCTATGTATATATTACAAAAAAACAACAACACCAATTTATGTTTGCGAAATCAAATTTCCAACCTTATTTTTTGGTAGCGCAAACTAATTTTTATCTATAAACAACAACAACAAAATAAAAAATGATACAGTTTTATGTATATACCTGTCAGTAGATTTCTTGAACTGTGCCGGGGGAACTCTCATGAAATTTCGTACGAATGTTCCTTATACTACTTAGGTGTTTACTAAGACGTGGTTTTCATAGATCTGCAAGTCTCAACAACGCAATTCGCAAAAAACAAAACAAGAAAAAAACGCAAACTTTGTTAAAAAAAAAAAAGTTAAAAACGCAAACTTTGTAACTTTCGCATTTTATATATAAAGCATAAATAGTAAAAACAAACACACATACAAATAAATTCCTGTATTTTTAAAGCATATTTTCTTTCTTTTTCTTTTTCTCTAAGTCGATTTATTTTCAATTGGCTTTACGTCATGCTTAGGATGACATTGATGGTGATGACATTAATGGTGGTGATGACATTGATGGTGATGACATTAATAGTGGTGATAACATTGATGATGATGACGTAAATGGTGGTGATGACATTGATTGTGATGACATTAATGGTGGTGATGACATTGATGGTGATGACATTGATGGTGATGGCATTGATGGTGATGGCATTAATAGTGGTGATGACATTGATGGTGATGACATTAATGGTGGTGATGACATTGATGGTGATGACATTAATGGTGGTGATGACATTAATGGTGGTGATGACATTGATGGTGATGTTATTATTGGTGGTGATGACATTAATGGTGGTGATGACATTTATGGTTTTGATGACATTGATGGTGATGATATTAATGGTGGTGATGACATTGATGGTGATGACATTGATAGTGGTGACTTTGATGGTGGTGACAAGGTTACAAGCTTCTATAAAACCCTTACTCGCTTACTGTTTGTGCACGTCACCATTACGTCAGTAATTTTTCTTGATCCTTACCCACTTCCCCCACGTCTCTTTACCTAGAGAAGTGGACACATTCCTAACTCTTTGAACAAGCTGCCCTAAAATATATATAACTTTTACCTTTTTCTCCTTTTTGTTTGTGCTGATGGCGAGAGTAGCCAATTACTTTTTCTTAACGTTAGATAAACACAATAAGTGCGTGCCTTGGTGTGACGTCCGTCACATGGCCACATCACATGACTATTGAACAGCCAATGAAACGTGTCGGCGCAAAGGAAGATTTAGTTCAAGATATATCCTGTCCATAAAGAATATGTATTTGTAAAAATTCGCAAATATATGACGCACATTTCTCTCTTGATAGCACTTCCTTCTTGTTAGATACTTATTAGATTTCGTGACGATAGTGGCCTACGTGACATTAGAGTCTAGCGTTCATATAATCCATTTATAGTAGTTCAATAGAAGTTGACTAGTCTAACTTCCAATGATATATGCTCGTAATTACAACACTACATTCGCGAACGTTATCTTTCTATCTTAATTATCTACTTTATAAAGTAGAAAGTAAGGCGTATGTATGTATGTATGTATGTATGTATGTATGTATGTATGTATGTATGTATGTATGTATGTATGTATGTATGTATGTATGTATGTATGTATGTATGTATGTATGTATGTATGTATGTATGTATGTATGTATGTATGTATGTATGTATGTATGTATGTATGTATGTATGTATGTATGTATGTATGTATGTATGTATGTATGTATGTATGTATGTATGTATGTATGTATGTATGTATGTATGTATGTATGTATGTATGTATGTATGTATGTATGTATGTATGTATGTATGTATGTATGTATGTATGTATGTATGTATGTATGTATGTATGTATGTATGTATGTATGTATGTATGTATGTATGTATGTATGTATGTATGTATGTATGTATGTATGTATGTATGTATGTATGTATGTATGTATGTATGTATGTATGTATGTATGTATGTATGTATGTATGTATGTATGTATGTATGTATGTATGTATGTATGTATGTATGTATGTATGTATGTATGTATGTATGTATGTATGTATGTATGTATGTATGTATGTATGTATGTATGTATGTATGTATGTATGTATGTATGTATGTATGTATGTATGTATGTATGTATGTATGTATGTATGTATGTATGTATGTATGTATGTATGTATGTATGTATGTATGTATGTATGTATGTATGTATGTATGTATGTATGTATGTATGTATGTATGTATGTATGTATGTATGTATGTATGTATGTATGTATGTATGTATGTATGTATGTATGTATGTATGTATGTATGTATGTATGTATGTATGTATGTATGTATGTATGTATGTATGTATGTATGTATGTATGTATGTATGTATGTATGTATGTATGTATGTATGTATGTATGTATGTATGTATGTATGTATGTATGTATGTATGTATGTATGTATGTATGTATGTATGTATGTATGTATGTATGTATGTATGTATGTATGTATGTATGTATGTATGTATGTATGTATGTATGTATGTATGTATGTATGTATGTATGTATGTATGTATGTATGTATGTATGTATGTATGTATGTATGTATGTATGTATGTATGTATGTATGTATGTATGTATGTATGTATGTATGTATGTATGTATGTATGTATGTATGTATGTATGTATGTATGTATGTATGTATGTATGTATGTATGTATGTATGTATGTATGTATGTATGTATGTATGTATGTATGTATGTATGTATGTATGTATGTATGTATGTATGTATGTATGTATGTATGTATGTATGTATGTATGTATGTATGTATGTATGTATGTATGTATGTATGTATGTATGTATGTATGTATGTATGTATGTATGTATGTATGTATGTATGTATGTATGTATGTATGTATGTATGTATGTATGTATGTATGTATGTATGTATGTATGTATGTATGTATGTATGTATGTATGTATGTATGTATGTATGTATGTATGTATGTATGTATGTATGTATGTATGTATGTATGTATGTATGTATGTATGTATGTATGTATGTATGTATGTATGTATGTATGTATGTATGTATGTATGTATGTATGTATGTATGTATGTATGTATGTATGTATGTATGTATGTATGTATGTATGTATGTATGTATGTATGTATGTATGTATGTATGTATGTATGTATGTATGTATGTATGTATGTATGTATGTATGTATGTATGTATGTATGTATGTATGTATGTATGTATGTATGTATGTATGTATGTATGTATGTATGTATGTATGTATGTATGTATGTATGTATGTATGTATGTATGTATGTATGTATGTATGTATGTATGTATGTATGTATGTATGTATGTATGTATGTATGTATGTATGTATGTATGTATGTATGTATGTATGTATGTATGTATGTATGTATGTATGTATGTATGTATGTATGTATGTATGTATGTATGTATGTATGTATGTATGTATGTATGTATGTATGTATGTATGTATGTATGTATGTATGTATGTATGTATGTATGTATGTATGTATGTATGTATGTATGTATGTATGTATGTATGTATGTATGTATGTATGTATGTATGTATGTATGTATGTATGTATGTATGTATGTATGTATGTATGTATGTATGTATGTATGTATGTATGTATGTATGTATGTATGTATGTATGTATGTATGTATGTATGTATGTATGTATGTATGTATGTATGTATGTATGTATGTATGTATGTATGTATGTATGTATGTATGTATGTATGTATGTATGTATGTATGTATGTATGTATGTATGTATGTATGTATGTATGTATGTATGTATGTATGTATGTATGTATGTATGTATGTATGTATGTGATGAATAGAAATCAAAACCGTTTGACCAATCTTGATAAAACTTGGCAGAAATGTTCCTTGGGTACTAACTTAGACCGTAGTGTATGTATTGTAGCCCTAAAACAAACTTAAGACCCTCAAAAAAATAAAGTTGTCGACTCTATTAAAGCTATAGTATTTATGGATCTATGCTTTGTTAACAATACTGACATGAGAAAAGATCGAAAGGATTCAGATCTAGATTTAATTTTAAGAAATACACTTTGCGCAGAAAGTTTTTTACTTTGACACATGAAAATACAAAAGAAGGTCCATTGATTTCATTATACAATAAAATTAACCTTCAAATTTGTGCTTCAAAACCATTTTTTACATAAATTAGTTCCTTATATCTGTGACTACAGATTTCGTGACGAACAATCTTTCATTAGTCTAATGATTAGACAATACCGTAATGCTACACATCTTTCCATGCCTAGATCTAAAACTCTAATTCAATTCTAAGATATTATAACTTCTCTTCTAAAGCTCTAATTCAACTCTAAGATGATATAGGCCTAACTTCTCTTCGCACAGATAGTTTTATACTTTAACACATGAACATACTAATTATAGTCCATTCATTTCATATTTTGATCAAATTAACATTCAAATTTGATTTTCTAAAGCATATTTAATACATTGGTTTACGAAACCAGTGACTTGGCAGAATTTAAGTCATTGATTAATATGCATGACTAAATGCATGACGCGTATGACGTAATCATCTTCTTTTTTGAAGTAACGTCTGTATTATATAAGATAAGATAGATAAAGCTGCAAAGCCGTGTTGAGATAGGCCTATATGCATTAATGAATCGCGTACTAAAAATTATTTCGTTTAATTGTTTACTTTATAATCCCATTCATTTAACAAATCGGGTAAACCCGTTTTAATTGTAGGTCTACTATTAATCTATCGCTTTTTTCGTTTTTAATAGATATGTAGGCTATGTATCGGCTTCGGGTAAACCCATTTCCGCAAAACTAATTTTATTTTCGTAGCGAAAGAGAAAAAACTTGAAAGGATCATTAGCTAAGTTTAACATACATCTAAATCCAATCCACTAGATTAGTAAACACAAACTTAGACCCGCAGGCCGCGGGTAATGTCAGGCTAGTAAAATTAATAATAATAATAATATACATAATATTCATATGTTGTTTTTTTGGCTTCTGATTAAAAATAATTAGCTCCCGAGAGGTGAAAAGTCGTTATTAGTCTTGTGTGTGCTCTGACCATCCGTCTGTTTGTCTGTCAGACACGTTTAGCTCTAAGATCACAAAGAGATTCAAAATACGATTTCTACATATACAAAGACTACTAGAATCAAAAGCTGATTTGTTCTTGTACAAGCAAATCCGTTTGTTTTTAGAATTAAATATCAACCGTTAAACCATCGGGCATTGAATGGGAATGATCATGCTTATGAGTTTGTGTAAAAATGCAAACTCTTTTTTTTTGTTTTAATTTGTTCATTTTTTTTCAATCAGTGATTCCTTTTTAGATTTCGTTAAAGATACACTGAGTAAATTAGAAATATCACATCTTACTGATTGGCACTAAATAGTATTTTAAAAAAACGAATGTAAGTTTAGTATTTTCATCGTTCGCATGTAGTATCGCCTACATTCGTTTAAGTAGGCCTATAAACAGAGCACAATTTTAGGATAACTTTTTGAAAAGTTGGATATCACAAATATTGAAATATGACTCCTCTCATTTAAAAACTTTGTCAATGACATTTATATAAGATCATTCTAAACAAAGCAATATATTTTATCATAGTAGGTATGTTATTAGTTTTAAAACTGAATCATTCTTTTCAAATGTATCAGTTGACACTGTGTACGTTACAAGTGTTTGCACTAATGATGATCCAATCTTTTAAGTTACCAATGTAAATTTGCTAAGTCTAGAAATTATTTATAGTTTTTGGAATTTACTTAAGTGTTAAATATAATTTTCAGTGTATAAAAGAGAAAAAAACAACCCAGAGCATTCTTCAAAGCGTGCTTCAGGATGTCTTGTCATCTTTCACGCGTTGAAGTGAAGTGTTGATATTATCAGGAGTCCATCTTACAACATGAAACATAAAACACTCTCCAGGCAGAGTAGTTCCTCTTTGTTTTCTCCTTGTTTTTAAAACTATTGTCATGGTCAAGCGAACAAAACGTCCAGATCTCGTTCCTTCCCAAAGATGCTACTTTTGATTCTATCCACTCAAAGTCCTATAGGTACTAGCTCTAGGTCTGCTTGAACCTGTGACGGATAGAGATGCTACTTTTGATTCTATCCACTCAAAGTCCTATAGGTACTAGCTCTAGGTCTGCTTGAACCTGTGACGGATAGAGATGCTGCTTGGGTATTCGTAAAACACAACAACATACAAATCAATGTGTATACATCAAGATATATATATATATATATATATATATATATATATATATATATATATATATATATATATATATATATATATATATATATATATATATATATATATATATATATATATATATATATATATATATATATATATATATATAAACTGCTTCCATTCACGCTTTCTAAGGAGTATCCATAAGGTGCGTTGGTCCGACCAAATACCAGACACAGAAATCTTAAAGCTGTCCAACATGCACAGTATCAATGCGACAGAAAAAGGTCCCAACTTCGATGGGCGGGACATGTAGTCCGAGTGCCAGATAATCGCCTTCCCAAGCGACTTCTGTATGGAAAGTTGTGTGCAAGAAGGCGCTCTCAAGGAGGCCAATACAAGCGCTATAAAGACACTCTCAAGAGCTCCTTCAAGAAATGCGATATCGACTTTCACAGCTGGGAAACACTATCTCGATCGCTCCTCATGGCATGAAGCTGTGAGTTTCGGAGTCTCAAGATTTGAAGCAAGAAGAGTGGTCAGGGTGAAAGAGCGCCGAACCAACAGAAAGCTGAGAGAAGAAGCAGGCCTATGTGCAACTGACCTAACCCACCTATGCCACATATGCGGCCGGCTTTTTAAAGCGAGGAAATGAGAATGAGGAGCTATACATATATATCGTGAGATATATGTACTCTAACAGTAACCATGCTAAGTTGACTACTACTGTTGATGGAATGTTATAGGGTGGGAGGAGTTGTGCCCATGCATAGGGGACACTACTCTGGCAGCCAAGATGGCTGATTAAAGTTTTTTGTCATGATCTGAAAGTGTTGTTATTTCAAGTTTGTTTATATTCAAGTATCTATCGAAACAACTACAACTGTTAACACGTGTTAGGTACAGTGGTACACACGTAGCCAAAACAAACAGTTTTACCTTCACAGAGATATAAGGAAGTCGTTTAACAAACCGAGATTCAAAACTGAAGCATACAGGGAATTATTCATGTATCATGTGTTGTGTCATGTGTTGTGTCATATGTCATGTGTTGTGTCATGTGTTGTGTCATGTGTTTCTTTACATGCAGAAGAGCTTAGTTTGTACAAAGCTGATTTCAACTTACAATGTCTGTCCGTGTATATGTCTGATTCTCAGATCAAGTTGAAACTTTGCACAATAATTCATTGACATTAAAAAATAATTAACCAATTAGTCAATTAATTACTGGTAATTAATTATTTTGTATGATACCAACAAGGGAGATTAATCCTTTAGTATTCGCTGATATGGCTAATGATGTAGGGTTTCATCCCTTTAGATAAATGAGCACGTTCTTTCTTCTACATCCATTCTCGGATCATCGCGAAACTTGAAACAACTATTTAGTGTACCTATAAATAAACACGAATCAATAAAAAAAAACAATTAGTCAATTAAATATAAGTACACAATTATTGTTTATGATCTGAGAGATACAGCTATAAGTTTTCACTTAGATAAGCTTTGTTTTTTGTTTATTTAAGGTCTGCAGGTCTACTCCAAATGAGCTGTCAGTGACTTGCACGTTTGTTCACATGTTAAGAGTCATTAATTGTGACTGTCAGATAATTCATATCTTGGGCAGGCGAATAGAATTATAAGTTTGATTGCAGCCGCGATAATAAGAAACAAAAAATCTTGTTTAAAAAAATTGAATCCCATTTCCTTTAAGTTTGTCAAAAAAAAAAAAAGAGAAACGTTGACCCCCCCCCCTCTCCCCCGCCGTTTTTTTTTTTCTTTTCCCATCCTGCCATTAACTCCAGTTTGGCAATTGCCTGGCCTGGGGATGTCGGTACGTAGATAAATGTCAGTTCGGGAGAAGGGTTTGTGGGGCGCGGACCACTTTATCGTACCGGGTGACCCTGTGCACCTGTGTCGCTGAAATAGGAAAAAGCCAAGAATGCGAAACGCCAGGAGTCAAACGGGCAGAAGTAGCGTGGCGGGGGGGGGGGGGGAGCATTGGAAACGAAGAAGAAATGTATAGGGTGAAGGAATGGGCAAGTTGGGGGCAGGATGGAGGAACATTGGGGGCTAGGGAAGTAATTGTATGTGAAAAGTGGGTGGTGGGGGGTTGCAGTCTGAAGAGACAAACGCTATCTCGGTCAGGTCTCTGTATAGGTGTCATCACTGTCAGCACCTACCTTTGACGTATAGGGGTCAGTTGGGCTACTGGGCAGGGGAGCTCAAGGTAGATCCTTGAAGTGAAGGAAAGAGGTGGGACGGGGCCGGGAAAGGGGGAAGTGAGCAAAGTGTCTTGAACGAGCTTCAACCCAAATCACACACACAGGATGAGGGAGAAAAAGGGGCGAGGGGTAAGAGTTAAGTGAATTAGTTATTTGGGTAATATGATGAGATCATAAGATTTGGTAGACTTGACAGAAGTCAGGCGGTGAAATTGGACGGTTTTATTTGAATCATAAACTCTTGGGTTTTTGTTGCTGTTTTTTTTTGTCAACCTTTTTCCCCATTTTTCTCTTTCCCCCAAACACACTCACATACACACACTGTAGCCACTCTCTTTCTCACACACACACTGTCACACACACTCACACTGTACACACACGCACACTTTCACCTTGTTCTCTGGCAACAAAAGTTGCTTGTATTCAAGGTCTGGTCGACATTAAATTTAACTTATTTGGAAAACTTCAGTGAATAAGAGAGAGAGAGAGAGAAATGTAAAAAAAAAAAAAAAAAAAAACAATAACTAGAGACTAAAAAAGAAAAACAAACTACTAATGACATTTTTATGCAAAGTTAAATGCTCAGTATGTACTTATTGTAAAGGTGATGACTGCGAATAGTGTAGAAATGTACATATGTGTACTCTTCTGATGAAATCGTTCAATATATATCAATTAGTATTACATAATACAAAATTATATTCTACAGGAACTATGATGATATTGCAAAAGTGGCAGAGCATAAAGTCAAGAATTCCTTTAGTGGATACTAAACTCTAAAAGTCTGTCTCGAGAGGCAACAGATGCTTTCAGATAAACATCTGATGCTGGGCAGCGGTAACAGAGTACATTGTTACATCTAAAGGGTACATTGGTAGGATTTATTGTCACATAAAAGTAGCCAAATTTATGAGTATGTATGTTTTTTTTTAAATAGAATGTTTATATAATTTTAATTTTTCATAATGCTTATTATTGGCAACAAAATTAATTTCGTAAAGATTTTAAAATTTCTAGAACATTTGGTTTATTAAATCGAATGAGCTCTATGGATTGCATTTTCAAAATGTTTGCCTTAAATTTGTGTGTGATCTTTTATTTAGAATCGATTGCTATTTAAATTTGTGTGTGATCTTTTATTTAGAATCGATTGCTATTTAAATTTGTGTGTGATCTTTTATTTAGAATCGATTGCTATTTAAAACAAACAAAAAAAAACACCAAAAACATTATTTTTTGTTTTTGGACATATAAAAATAGACTAAGTCAAGATTGTTTCGTTCAATGCATTTCCTTATCTAACTTTTAAGTTAACTTTTGAATGCTGGTCATTCTTTTTATGAGGACAATGACACTATTGAAAGACTTTAAGGTTTCAAATGTCATGAATTTCAGTATCAATTCTGAGACTCAATGTGAATGTTGAAAGAGCGACTTGAATCTATTGTCACAGCTTCTGGAGACGTTGAGATGAGATCTTCCATTCGGCAAATGATGCGTTTCATTTTCAGCAATACATATAGAGTAGGGATACATTTATTTGGTTAAGTCTTTCTCTCTCATTCTCTCTCTTTCCCCTTCCTCCACGCTCTTCACCTCCCACCCCCTCCGTCTCTCTCCCCCCCTCTCTCTCTCTCATGTACTTTTAACACTAAATTTGTATTATGTCAAACTATCTTTAGCTGTCTCTTTATTTGTTTCGTCTCAATCTGTTTGGCTTTTCTTCTTTGATACCAACCGTTCTCTCTGCCCTCCCTCTCTCTCTCTCTCTCTCTCTCTCTCTCTATATATATATATATATATATATATATATATATATATATATATATATATATATATATATATTACTCCTTCTCTTTCTCTCTGTCCTTTATTTCCTACTCTCGCTCAGTAAAGTTTTTACTTTGTTTTTCTACTACACTTTTATCTTTTACAATTTCTTTCTCTCCCACTTTCTTCTTTTCTCTCTCTCTCTCTCTTTCTGTCTTTCACTCTCTCTCTCTCTCTCTCTCTTTCTGTCTTTCACTCTCTCTCTCTCTCTCTCTCTTTCTGTCTTTCTGCGCTACGTACCCTCCTCCCCCACCTTTTCCCAAGAAAATGAACCCACAGATTTATTATGACAGGTGAGTCAAGTGATGAGGCTCAGTGACCGACATTAAAGGTATCTAGTGTGTTTCTAGAGATCGATTAGACTCCATGACTTCGTGTCGTTTTCATTAGCCACCCCTCCAACAAACACACACATGAACACTCAACAAATTCACAAATACATATTCGCTCACCCCTTATGAACGCACGCACACACAAACTCGATGTTGTTTTTTAAAACTCTATAATACATTCATCTATGAATCTATTCCAGTGGCTCACAATTGTGGTCTTTAATAATTCAAGAGTCTAAATGAGAAGGTTTCAAACTGCATTATTTGTCTCTCATTTCCAATAAGGAAGTTTGTACGACTGCAGTGATTAAGAAATTAGCATGAGAGCCATTGATGTTCACACCCTAAGCCAAATTTTGCACAATATAGTGAGAAGAACAGGATAGCTAGACTTCCCAGATTTCGCCATTCGGCACCCACCCTCATACCGGTACTATTACCAAGGAAGAAAATACTGTCGCTATTTAGAGATACAGAGCTTGAGTCCCCTGATAAAATATCTTTTATTCTACATAAATTATAATAAAATATGTAATAGTTTCACAGATATATAGATGCCAATGAGAGAATTCATGTATGTGGCAGAGAGATGAATCATTTCAAACATGTTGATAGTTGCAGCATAAATACTAGTAACAGTTTAAATTACTATCCATCCAAAGGGGGTAGCTAAACGCAACCATTGCTTCGAGGGTGAAGATTTACACACGTACATGAAAAGCACATCCGTTTATAATTAGTAATAAATGTTCTGCCACAGACCTATATATAAATGTTCTGCCACAGACCTCTTTATATTATATCTAGACGGGACATGGAGATATTTTAGCACTACAAAAAATGTGAAAAACTTGAAACAAGGGGTTGTTTTGTAAAGTAATTATAAGAAGTAAAGTTTTTTTTTCAACCCTAGCCTATGTAACATGTAGTTTAATGCTAAGATCTAGATCTAGTAACTAAACATCGAAAATAAGAGCACTCTCGTCTCATAATTATTATTTTGCAATTTTTAGATACATAAAAACAAAATTAATCTATTGAAATGTACTTATAAGATGACTAAAATCAATAGAAGGGAATTATTTCGATTTAGGAGTCGGAAACATTATTTTAATGAACTAACAGGAAATGGCTTTATTTCGTGAATTTGCATGGATATATAGTTCTGTGATTAATAGATAACAATTTCTATATATAGGTCTGTGAATTGATCAATCGAGGATATTAATTTGTTTCCGTTGTTCAGTCTAGAGATATAATATATATAGATCTTTGTGTTCTGCTTTTTCAGTCTAGAGATATAATATATATAGATCTTTGTGTTCTGCTTTTTCAGTCTAGAGATATAATATATATAGATCTTTGTGTTCTGCTTTTTCAGTCTAGAGATATAATATATATAGATCTTTGTGTTCTGCTTTTTCAGTCTAGAGATATAATATATATAGATCTTTGTGTTCTGCTTTTTCAGTCTAGAGATATAATATATATAGATCTTTGTGTTCTGCTTTTTCAGTCTAGAGATATAATATATATAGATCTTTGTGTTCTGCTTTTTCACACTGAAGTCAGAAAGCTCTAAAACCCTTTGTTTTTTAATCTTTGTTTTTAATTAAAAAACAAAACCCACAGTTGGATCCGGGTGGACATGACCACCTCCTTTTGGCGGACGTCTGGTAACCCTAAGTTGGATACGCTCTTTAGAGATGAAAGGGAACATCAGAAAATACGCCCCTGTTTGACATAGTTGTCATCTTAATGACTTATATCTCCAACAACATATCTTTGAGAGACGAGACTTTCCAACTTACAGAAGATAACATAAGTTCTGGTCTAGCAAAGACTGCCCAAAGAATTTCCGGTCTGGTGAAACAGAAACAAGCTTTTAATTTTGCCAACGACGTTGGCTTTTTATTTCTCATAATTTGTTGATATTTTGTAACAATGTAGGACACAGTTGCTTGAGCTTTTTACCATACTCTGTCATATTTTTCATATTGTCACATAAGTTAAAAACATGAATATGATGAATAGGCAATCAAAAAAGTAAATAAATGCAAGTCATAAAGATAAAATTTACTTCCAGCATAGCCTCAAGCAGAATATTTAGAGTTTCGTAATTAAGCATACAGCTTAGGCAACTCATATCGGGTATTTACATTATGATTAAGATTTTTAAAATTAACAAAAAATGACAGAAGATTTTGCAGTTTGTGGTCGCCACATTGTGGACATTGCAAAAAAGGGTCGCGGAACTAAAAAGGTTGAGAACCTTTGCTCTAAACCTACATGAAAAAGAGAGAGAGAAATCTGCAGCCGTTAATAGAATTTTAGTGACAAGCTCGACTGCACATGGCGGCTAGTCAACGTGAAAAGCCAGGTCAAGTTAAGGGTAGTTGCTGGTCAGCGAAACGGGCGGGCAAACTTTGAAATAATTGATATAAAATACCTACACGTCAACATTGAATAAAGCCTGGTGGTCCTCGAGGTTATCAAACCCAGTATCTTCGTCTGGGTGTGGCTAAGTGTTCCAAAGAAAAGAAAATAGAGAAACATTTTAAAAATAATTCTCTCGGTGGATTGTTTTACTTCAACGTAACTAGACATGAGTTTGGTTTATTGGCTTGACACCTGGAACCGAGTTCATTGCACTGGACTCAGTGGCAGGGATGAAAGAATGGCTCAAAATCCTGTCCACACTCTGTTCTTCAAGAGACAGTTTTCCCAATGCTGGACACCCGCACGAATTAGCGAAGTCAAACTTTACTGCATAGTCCCGAGTTCCGAGGTCTAGGAAAAAAACAACAGTTGTAATAAATGTGCATCGTACTTGAAACCCTTTCAGACAGAACTATTGCTTTCCTTCAGGAGGTGTTGGCGATCTTCCTTTGGGCTTAGGTTTCTAAAGACGTCATTTCATCTTAAATGACAAACACGAGAATGGCACATTGGTTCTAAGTGCAGGAGCTTTGAGTTGAAAAGTTGGGGTGTCAATGTTCAGTATGGCAGTTAGCTGTAACCTTATTCCAGAAATTTCAGGTCAAATTAAAATGAGATAAAAATCACGCATTTATCGCGTGTTAATTGCCATTGAACCAATGATCAATTGTCCAATCAATGCAGTCCGTGACGTAAGTTCTAGAACGATGGCAGGTTGAGGCAATACTTTGTTTCATAAAGGGGAATTGTGAACGATACGAAGGTTCGAGTATAAATAGAAGATTTGGTTAGTCAAGTAGACTACTAACTAGAAAACTAATAAGTTATTCAATGTCCATATGCCTTACTTTATTCATAGCAGTAGTTGTCTACTAATTTAATGTTAAAATTCTTTATTACTTTGGGTTTATAAAAGAAAATCAATTACATTATTTGATTATCTGTTTAAAAAGAAGATTATGAAATTATTCAGAGTAGATGCTGGAGTTTTATTAATTTATTCAATTCTCGCACCCGTTGATATTTGTGTTATTACAATGTATGTACAAGGATAAATAAGCATTGTATTATCGACACGGTCCCAACGTCATAGGGAGAACCGCTGTACAGTAATCTTACATTAATTTCTTTAACACACACAGAGAGACTTGTATTCTAAGCAATCATTGAATAACAAAAGTCAAAACAAATAAAATGAATAAGAAAATATAAAAGTAACAAAAAAGAAAAAGGTCAACAAAGAGTGCCAAGTTTAGCACTTTTATGACACCAGAAAAAAGTATGTGTGTATGTGTTAGCTTCACGAGAAAAGTTTGCCAGCTTTTGCCAACTTTTTCTGTTGAGATGCAATGTGACATTCACGGCTTCGCAAGCGCCATGAATGTTATCGAACTTGGGGACTAGATCCTCGTGATTTATGGTCTTGGCTCATGTGTTACTTCGCGGTCTGTCCACTGGCTGACGTGTCAGCTGTTTGAAGAAATCAGAAGCCATCTAGCCTGGTTACAGCTACCCGGGGCAGTTATCACAGGCTGTCTTTTGCAAATTTTAAAGCGCCCTTCGCCCATTAATGTCAGGGGACCTTGCAGTCTGCGCGCCCTGACGAGGGAACATCACAAGACTCGTCAAGAAAGTCAACTCTTCTTTTCAGCAGCGCAACACTAAAGCACGTGATGATGTCTGGTTCACTTCAATTGTATCGTGGAGAGTGTGGCCCCTGAGTTACAAAGACAACCCTAGTTGTTCATTAGCTTAGAGAATGTTGGGTACGAATCTCTTATTTCTATTTACTTAATTTAGAATCAAAGTATTAATTCTACAAAATGTGATTTCTGACTGTCGTCTGACTCTCCCTGTGCAGTGTCAAGGTCAAGGTCTGGATCGTTTACACAGTTTACATGTACGTGTTGGGGAAAGATGTCTAGCAAATAATAGAGTTACCCCACATACAAGATTTGTTCAACTCTCAGTATGTGTGTAAGCGAGGGTGTATGAGAGAGAGAGAGAGAGAGAGAGAGAGAGAGAGAGAGAGAAGGGTGGACAATGGTTAATGATGATGTTGATTCAAGTTTTCTACTGCTGAAGAATCTCATGGAATGTTGAAGCTGTGATAATCAAAGTTAATATTTTTATTTAAATTTAATTCACGCGTCACCGTGATTTCCCGTAATAGCTAGATCCAGTTGCTGATACAATTATTTTAATGTAACTTTTTGTATACAGGTTAAGCGCCTTGCAACCTTTCCGAAGACCTATGGAGATAAAACAGGATTTGTCTTCCCTATTAGAAGCTTGGGCTAGACTTTCAGTTCACTGTTCACTTTTTAACGGCTGTCCTACAAACCGGCCAACGTCCCTGTCAATCGTTACAATCTACCTGATGATAGTGATGTACTTTATTTCCTATTGTATTATGATTTGTAAATGTCACGAAACAGAAACAACATAACAAAATATTTGTTAAAAAGACAATACCTCCTTTATACATCTTATAGAGCGATTATTTTGCTCTTAATAACTAATGAGGTTTTTTTTTTAAATATAAATGTATTTCTTTCCCCGCCCCACCTCACCCTCACCGAGAAAAGACAAAGCCTGGTTAAGCGAATGTATAAATTATAAATCTACTATACTGTGTAATATTCTAATACAGACCTTTAGATCTAGACTTTGAAGACGGTGCGCAGGTTTGGAAGCCGAGCGCCTACCGCTTAACCGCGTCCCCAAACAATCCATACAAGAGTTTAGTTTCAAAGTCCCAGCGAGTCCATAGATTTAGTATCTGAGAAGATTAGTCTGTTATGTTGTCTCTTCTGGATGGTATCCAACAAAAGTATGACATTTGTTTTTGTAAGTTTGTGACATACGAAGTGAGTAGGATGATCTCTTTTCTCCAGAGCTAGCTGACTGTCTGGTATAAAAAGTTTTGTACACGTTATTTCTCACATATCCATTTATGGATCAAGGTGAAATTCTGCACAAATATTTCTTTTACCTGACAAAACAAAAATCAATTTGTAAAAATAACCTTTTAGTTAATTAATTATTGGGAATTATCTATTTTGTTTGCTATCAAATGAGGAAAGAAATCTTACTTGACAGATGTGGTGGTATAGGTTGAATTGGTCTCCTTGAGGAGGCTTGAGCCCCGAGTGATCACGTTTTTTACGCATTTATAAAGCAATCACGGTAACATTCACACGAATACCCATTCTCCCCCCCCCCCAAACTAAGCATGAAATTGCGCTAAAAAAACCTGACCAGTCCAAACTAATTGATACAATTACACTTAATTAATATAAGCTTTTTTTTTTCTTATTATTTTTATGTTTTTCTTGTTAAAGTTTTATTTCGAATCTTCTTCATTCTTTAAAAAAAAAAAAAAAACACAGCTCTGTGTTTGACGAGATGGGGAAAGGGGGAAATGGGGCTAGGACAGTCCCTGCTCTAACAATAGTGACAAGGTATCCGTCTGACTTCCTCCCGACCCCCTACACCATCCCCGACTCTTCCTTCCAATGAGGTGCATACATTAAAAAGGTGAGACGCTCCAAATCAGCTTGTACTTGATGCCTTGACTTAGACCCGAGATAACATTTACATTAGAAATAGCAGCCTACAGACGAAGGGGGGGGGGGAGGGCGGGGGGCATGCATACATTACATTCAAGGGAAAAAGAGTTGTTATTTCAAAGGGGGTATCGTGTCATTCATTTGCATATTCAAATGAATTTCACTTGACTGGTGCATTTTATGTTTTATTGTAAATCTTATTTATTTTTTGTATTGCTTTGTGTTTTAAGGAATAGAAATATTGAGAGTGGAATATAAATTTCTTATATTTAATAATAATAATAATTATAACAAGAGGTTCTCGAGACTACTGATCTTCTGCAATACTTGGATAGGGCTATTTTGACCGACAAAACGGTAGATTTTAATCGCCCTGATCTGCTGCTCATCGACAAAAAAGAAAAAAACGCTACTATTATTGACATCCCCGTACTACTATCTCATAATTTAATGAAAAATTGAGTTGGAAAAAACAACGAAAATATGGGAACCTAGGCTTGGAAATTAAGCGTTTATGGAAGTTATCTAAAACAACAATATACCCAATTGTTATATCAACCGAGGGGATAATAACAACTGAACTCACAGATACCTTCAAGGCCTTTAACATTCCTAGGGACATTCTCGTTGCCTGTCAGAGGGCGGTACTGGTTCAGACCTGCCACATCACCAGAAAATTCCTCAGTGGAAACTGATAAATGGACTACGATGAATTTTGTTTCCCTTTAACGAAACTCAACCCTAGCAGTGCCAGAGAATGAATACTCCTTCGTTTCCAACATAATAATAATGGAAAAACATAGAAAATATGATTATCTAAGCTTAGAGATTAAGCGGTTATGGAAGTTGTCTAAAATATCAATATACCTGGTTGTTATATCAACCGAAAAAAAAACTTAATTGAAAATACTGCATTCCTCTTTAATCTTTGGACTCAAAGACAAGCCTTATTATTATATCAACCAAGTGGATAATGACAACTGACCCCACAGACACATTCAAGGCCCTTAACACTCCTAAGAAGATTCTCGTTGCTTGTCAGATGGCGGCACAGCTGCAGACTTTTCACATCACCAGATAATTTCTGTGTGGATACTGTTAAAAGGACTACAATTAATTTTGTTTCTCTCTAACGAAGCTCGACCCTGGAAGTGCCAGAGAAGTGATATAAGTTCGTTTTAAACATAATAATAATCTTTATTATCCACGAGGAAATTCGTTTCACAATAGAGCATTAAAATTAACAATACATTACTAGAGAAAACAAATATCACACACAATCTACATTCATACCACAGTTTCACTTTGACATTATATGTGACATTTTCAACAGTAAGTTACAGTTTATTCAAGGATTTATAAGGTTTTTCTTGCTTGAACTTCTGAATGATTGCACGGCTTGTGCGTGGGACTTTCTGTATGATTGTCAGGATGTCTTCTGAGAGGAAAAAACAAATTAAAAGTTGCAATATCTTAAAAAATACAGATGTTACTTCAAAAAAAGATGATGATCACGTCCAACCTGTGTCCCTAGGTCAATCTAGTCACGTATGAAAATCGATGACTAAACTCTGCCAAGTCGTTGGCTTTCCTGGCTGATTCAGGCAGCCCGTTCCATGCTCCAATAACACTAAGGAAGAAGGAGTATTTGTACAATATTAAGCCAATAAATATTTAAAATCTATTTGAGCAAGCGCTGAGACACTATATTGTACTAGTGAAATACTTTTTAATGTATAAAACATATTATAGAGGCAGCAACAAAATGTATTTGCTATTATCATAATAAAAATATTTACTTGTAACAGGATTGAGCACATCGCACAAAGAATCTCTTATTGTAGAGAATCCATTTTATTTTTTAGTTTGGTGAAAGTCCCAAGTGATGCCGTCTAGCGTGGGATCAACTAGGGTCAGCGTGAATACTGCATCACGTGATGTAGTGCACTTAACTGCACTCACTTGTCTAGAGAGCGCGTGCTCGAAGGCATTGACAAAACACTGAATTGTAATCTATCTTGCAACTAGACGTATGTGCACTATTCCGACTAATTACTATTAAAGCTCGTCTATTACAAACAATTATTGCTCCTTGCTATTCCAACGATTGTTTAACGCCTGCACTAACTAGTTTCTATTTATCCGTTATAAAGACAATGCTCTTAATTGTTAAAATGGAATAGTGTGACTTCAGTTGGGGAAAGTAAAGGCGGTTGGTTGAGCTGGTCACATGACACCCTGCTCGTTAACCGTTGTCAAAAGAAAAAGATGACCTTAGCATTATCCGCCCTATCGATCGCAAGGTCTGAAAGGGGAACTTTACTTATCACTCTGGCATCATACTTGTATTCTAAAAAAAAAGCTTGCTTAGGGACGTTATAGAATTACATTCATTGATTCAACTATTTTGGGGAAGTTGCTGGGAGTGCTTATGGAGCATAGCAAAGCCATTTTCCACCTATTAACTCTTTTAATAATGACTCACTACAATTGCATATATTTTTATTCTCACGTTCTGGAGTCGTCTGTTAGCTAAGACCAAATGACGACAATGCAATCCATGTTGCATCATTCACAACTAATTGCTAATCTCTTCTTACCGTCACCAGTCACCATGGAAACGCACAAACACACACACACACACAAACACACACACACACACACACATATATATACTCCATAACAGTACGTCATTGTAATTTCAGAAGTTAAATTAAATTATCCAAATTATGATAGTCGGGGCGGAATGGCAAATACCCGGTGGACCGTGACAGAATGGGCCACTTGAGCAGGCGCCATTGATGGCAGTAAGTCCGTAAATAATTGAAATTTTACTTATTCATATTGATAGCTATTGGTAAAGACTTTCTTCTAGAAATTGATTTTGATACAACCATAAACGATGTGTCCGCTACTAGTTTGTTGATGTATGTAGATGCGGTAGAATGACCTTTGGGTGTCATTCGTTTTCCAAGAGTTATTTATTTATTTATTTATTACTGTTTTAGTAATTTCAAATAATATCAAAATCATGTTATAAAGTTTTAATCATTTCAAATAATATTAAAATCATGTGATAAAGTGTTCTTCTTCCAATTAAGATTGCGATCATTCTGTAGACACTTTCTATTCGATTTCCTACACTCCCTACAGCCTCTTTTATGTAAAAATACATTTGTTTCGTCCAGTAACGCATGGTTGAGTTTTCGAGGCTTTATAAAACTTGACATATTACGACGACAGGTACGAATGGATACCAATCATATGGCAAGAAAGATGTGGGCTGAAGGTAAGTAATGCAGTCTGTCCGCTCCTGGTGGTAGCTACAGACTATAACATTGTGTGAATCATACCAGACTTCATTCCATTGTAAGTTGCAGAACTGGATCAAGTTATTCTAGGTGGCGCTGTAGCAGACTGGTAACACGATGGCTTGCGAACCGAGGTAGCTCGGGTTTGAGTCTCGGTGAAGCCTGGTATTTCGAATATTGGGATTTCCAGGATGCCCCTGAGTTCGGTCAACTGAACATTAGTTGGGTAAAGTAAAGTAAAGGCGATGGTCGTTGTGCTGGCCACATGGAACCCTCGTTAATCGTCGGCCATAGAAACAGATGACCTTTTACATCATCGTCTGCCCTTGAGATCCCAAGGTTGGGGGGGGGGGAGGGGAAGTGAGGTGAGGATAGCAGATAACATTTATATCACATTCACACACACATTCACAAATAGATCTACATTTTAAAACTTTTGTGAAACTCCCATTGACTTCACATTCTGTTCTCCAAACACTACGCCCCCTTTCAGCCACTCGACTCGTCGACAACGGAGTCAAAAAATAAATACGAAGATAATTAACAGTCAAATGGCACCGTATTACAGCGCCGAGACTCTTTTTGCGTGGATACTCTAGGTGGCACAATCGTAACCTGTCGGAATAAACCACCCTCCTTCGCCCCCTCCTCAGCGAGAATCTCTTAGTTTGTCAGAGAGAAGAAGCGACGCAGATTACCTGTTGTCGATATGTCAAACTCTCTGTCAACCGTGTCCACATTTGAAACTAGCCATGCAAGAAAGGCTTGACTCGTAGGCTGCAAGTGGTGTCTAAGAGTAGAACCGACGCACATTTCAGCTTCAAAGAACAGAGTTAATAGATGAACAATGGCCTTGCTATGCTCCACTCCCAGCAACTTCCCAAAATAGTTGAATCAATGAACGCAATTCTATAACCTCCCTTAGCTGACGGGGTTTTTAATACAACTATGATGCAACATTGCTAATGCAATTTGTTTATTATTGTTTCGTTCAACTTTATTGATCAAAATGTAAGTGTAACTTTTCGTCAATATAATATAGTGTGTGTGTATACATAGACAGGGGGCTCGGTGACTGAGAGGTAAAGCGCTTGGCTTCCGAACCGGTCTAAATATATAACCGGAAATCGGTACCGGATTTGAAGACTGGGATTTTTAATTTCGGGATCTTTTAGACGAATCTGAGTCCAGCCGGCCCTAATGGGTACATGACATCAGCTGGGGAAAGTAGAGGCGGTTGGTCGTTGTGTTGGCCACATGACACCCTCGTTAACCGTGGGCCACAGAAACAGATGATCTTGACATGATCTGTACAATAGATTGCTAGGTCTATATATATATATATATATATATACAGAAATATAGCCCATTCATCCATATTCACTTAGACAAGGATAGTGGGAAAAAATTATTTGTTGTAAAAATATTTTTAGAAGATCTGTTTCATTCTAAGTAAGACAAAGTTTTAAAAAGCAAAATATAAAATTTAAAAAGGGAAGAACTCCGTATTTACAACTGTACCTCTTAATAATGTAGACGTTATTTCCCTTTTTCATATAAAAATAATTGATTACCAATATTTACTTGACTAATTGGTTTATTTTTATTCCATTTATGTTTTCTTACGTACAATTAATAAAGTTTCAACTTGTTCCCAGCATGAGGTCGGGAGAATAAACATTTACAATTCTTGAAGAGGTAAAAATACCCAAATATTTAGCCATATCTGTTAATGCAGAAGGATGAACTTCTCTTGTTGGTATCAAACAAAAATAATTAATTACCAGTAATTGATTGTCTAATTGGATAATTTCTTTTTATAAATTCATGTTTTGTTTAAGTACAATAAATGTTTGTGTAAAGTTTCCACTTGATCTGAGAATGTGTGTGTGTGTGTGAGAAATAACGTGTTTCAAACTTTAGCGAAGACAGAGTTGATATCAAGCTGTTATTCCGAGGAAACCTTTTCATTTCTCGTTTTTGTTTTATCTTATTTCGTATCTTAATTCTTATATTTTCATTATAATATTTCGTATCTTAATTCTTATATTTTTATTATAATATTTCGTATCTTAATTCTTATATTTTTATTATAATATTTCGTATCGAATTCTTATATTTGAATGGTTGCCTGGTCGTGCGGTTTGCGCACTGGACTGTCGTTAGGATTTATCGATGGTCCCGGGTTCAAATCCTGCCCGCTTCCATCCCCCGTCGTCCTGCGGGAGGTTTGGACTAGGAAGTAAACTATCTTCAACTCTGAAGGAACATCCGAAACATGTAAAACATTTTACAAACAAAACATTTAAACCTTTTTTTTTTCTTCTTAATTCTATATCGATATTCTTACCTTATTTCTTAATTATTAATTATTAAAATCTTATTGAATTCTCCGTTTTTTTTAAAAATCGTAATTCGATGTGCTTGCTACAATTTTATATTTTATTTTATTATAGAGTGATGAAAAATAAGAAACAAAAACAAAAGTTAAAAAAAAAAAATAATTATGAGATTAAAAGTTGGCATACGATAGAATCTGGCTGGATTGGAATGTCGCCATCAGACTCAGATGTTCACCATTTAGTCTTGTCATTATCGACTGTCTGGTTTTAAGAGCTAAGAAAATAAAAAAATAAAATAAATAAAACACAAATGACAGTGTCAAGTTGATACGTTTTTCTCAAGGAATAGAACATGTACAACTATAAATTAAAAAAACAAATAATTAATATTTTTGAACATGCGCACTGGTCCTGGTCCAATCAATTATATGGATAAGTGAGGGGGGGGGGTTTCTGGGAGAAGGTTCCATTTTGGAGCGCTGAAAACACAATTGATCTTGAGTTAAATCTTGCAATATAATCTGTGTTTTTCTACAAGATTCGAACTAGATTTTATTGCGTGATATAAGTCCCTCAACCACATGCACCACATCCAATCAATTTTCTCCTAATGTCTAACCGCCCCTCACATCAATGTGCAGACTTTTCTTTAAGTAATGACGATTTGGGTCACCAAATAAAGTTTTTTTTTCCTCTGCTTGTTTTTCTGACCAGTAACTAAAACCGTTTAGGTATTTGATTCACCTTAGATTTGGTCTGCCTCACACAACAGTCAAATGTTAAAAATTCTTGGCGGTCATTTTCTGTCCAACTACCAAAGAAAGGAAAGAAGGAACGAAAGGCTCAAAAGAATGAAAGTCAATGCAAACAAAGATCGACCTTTTTTTCCCCGAAATATTTACAACCGACTCAAAAGTAGAGAACCAAACACAGTGCAATACTGGAAGTGTCAAGAAAGGTCATCTAGTGCAGAGCAGCCAGTCTCAAATGTCTTCACACACACCCCGTACCTTGACAAACTGACAACCATTCGAGGGGTTTCTTTTTAATCACGTTTTCGGTCCAACAAACGAGAGAGACACGCCCAGCTTACTTTCTGCACGAGATCACTTCTTTATGACCGAAGGAAGCCTTTAGTAGACCTTGGTGAAATACCTGGAACTAGGGAAAGGGTAAAGAGAACCACAATTTGAGAAGCCTTGTTCTAGAGTTTCTGGAATGTTAACTCGAAGTCATTCGTACAGGGGCAGATTGTCACATTGTCACACTGTCACACGAGTTACACAGCAAGGTAGTGAGAAACTTGGTCATAGTTTTGAACTAATCCGAGGCACAGCCATACACAGCCATACATAGCCATACATAGTTTTAAGAAATTTCAGCTTTTAAATCATTTGAGCTTTAATGTAAGTTAATAAAATAGGACTTTAGCTAAATCATTCGAATCACAGCCATACCTTTAGAAAATTTAAGCTTTTAAATCATTTGAGCTTAAATGTAAGGTTAATGAAATAGGCCTATAGCTAAATCATTCGATTCACAGCCATAGTTTTAGGAAATTTAAGCTAGAAATATAATTTGGCCTCGTGTGGAATTTTTGACCTCCCCAGGTGTCGGCTAGGGGAATGCCCTCCAGATATGGTGGGTACAGGGGAAAATAAAATACCTCATCCACAATTGTTCCTGATATTTAACTGCCCTACATGTCAAAGTTCACACGTTCTCTTAAGTAATGAGAATTTGGGTCACCAAAATCAAACCTGCTGCCTTCCAGGAAGTGGAGGGATCCCGAAGGCTAGGGCACCTTATCCGAAAATAAGGACAGCTATCCAGAGAGCTGAAAGGGGCATCCCCCCCCCCGATGGTTTGCGCAGGGCTAACAACCCAGTCATATAAAAAGTATTGTTACGGTAGCCGTATGTCATCTGGCTGAATCTGAGAGTCACAGTCTTAGATATATTAGAGAATTTCAATGGTTATGTTGTGTTAGCTTATGCTAACACAACCGAGGTACGGCATTGATATTTTTTTAATATTGTAGTTTTTCACGATTAAATGTAAACGCAGTTGTCTACTCTTTGTTTTTACATGTTGATTCTTAAGAGCCAGTTTCAATTCTTCCAACTAAAAAGTAAAGTCACATAGGAAAAGAAATAAAGTGACATGAAGAAATGTTGAGGTGATATAGGGAAGCTTGAATAAAGTTCTCCACCTACCACGTGACTTGTATTGTGAGCGCTTTTATACAAATTACCCTCATTAATTGAATAAACCTGGTCAGTGTTGGGGGTCAGACATAGTTAGGAGTCGTGTGAGTCTGACAAGGGCGCTAAAATATTAGGGGAGGTAGAAACCCATGAACAAAATCATTAATAATAAAGCAGAAAAACTTTTGCAAATAAGATTTTTTAAAAGATGAGAACTATTTACGCCCTTTTGGGATGCGAAAGATGCAAATGTGAATAACGTGGCTCCTATGATAACTAGGGTCAAAGGTTGAGAAATTTTCTAAAATATAACATTTTGTATGTGTTTTCAAACGAATAATGTATCTGCTATATACCAGACAAAACAAGTTACAAGAACGATAACTGTAGACATTAGGTCATATAAACGGTGTGTTAGATCCACATAATTTGCTATCAAATACATAATACAGTCACAAGTAAGTGGATCTTAGTCATTGGTTCAAGCCATTCTAGCTATGGTCTTTTTAGGAAATTGAGGCGCTCCTTCTGTTCTTACACTAAGCCACCATCTCAACTGTTCCAGAGTATACGCTGAATTCTTAACTGTATACATTCTTTCACCACTCTACACAAGAATAGTACACAATAAATGTTTTTGTTTCAAGTTAACGAATATTTCTGCAAATCAAACCATACTTCTCATTCAGAAGTAGCTAAAGCTCAGTCGCGCACTTACCTACAATTGTAGCTGTTTTGTAGGCTTTAAAATATTAAATGTGAACACTAATTCAATGTAATATTTTCGAGACTAAATAAATAAAACTAAAGGATTATAATGACTACTCCGAATTGGAAATAATGTTATATAACTATATGCTTTCATGAGTACTGTTTTCTAGTATTGTTCTTATTTTGGGTTCTCCCATCCACTTTTGGTACCCCATTTTGCCAAGCAGCCTAAAGGACATGCTTAATGTGCAAATAGATCTATCCAGAACATGTCCGTGTTGCACTTTACTCTCCGACCCTTTACACTATGACACATGTAATCACCTTGATGGTGCGGTACATTGTGTCCTTCTGTAATGTCACTGAATGGCACAAGGCAGCCGTGCGCATGCGCAAATACGTTTCACTCCAGTTCATGTTTTTTTTTTTTTTTTTGTTTTTTTTTTGTATTCTGAATTACGAACTCCATGTTAAAAAACAATATCAAATATCTATTAAAGTTTAATATGCTTAGAATAGGTTGTTTCTTTTCTGATTTCAAACTTTTTTAGATTAGTTTTTTATTTCAACTGTCGTGTTTGTGTTTGTAATGTTATTACAGCGCCTTGAGCCTACATTTTGTTTGTTAACAGCGCTTTATAAATAAAATTATTATTATTATAATTTCAAGTTTTTATATTTATAATGGTCCATATTATGACCTCACCTTGGTAGGCAGATTTAAATTATTGCCTGGTGTTTGCATGTGTGTTGAGTTGTGCCCATACGTGTGCTGAATGTACGCAGTATAGACTTAATCAACAATTTAGTTCATGGAAGATTTGACACAGACACAGATTAATATAATCATGATTTATTGACATCTTTGCTGTGGTGTGAGAGTATGGCAACAGAAGCCTGGAGCATGTGTGTGGGCAGATGTCGAGTGAGTGCCACAACATCCACACGGTGTGCGTCAGACTTTGTAATTAGATAATTGTCTTCAACACGCAGTGATTTATCAGAGGGAGCACGGCAACTGAAATCTGGCACCAACACCAGACATGACACATCATCTCACTTCTGTGTACATCTCGGTAGAAGTGGGTCAGATTTGTTACAAAGTTGTCTGCAGCTCCTCACCGTGGGGCATCCACAAGTTGTGCTTAAAAAATGAAGGTTAATCTGAGGGTCATAATTGTTACATTATTGTTTGTGACGTGGATTAGTGGGAATCATGGAGTAGAACTTTTGGTTGTGTTTCAGGTGAAAGTGAAACCTTATCGAGACTTCTGGGAGTTAACTACATGGTTAGAGCAGTAGTAGTAGTCGCCATAGTCTTGAAGCGTATGGATGAGTAATACAGTGAGCTGTGACAAGCAGTTATCATGATTTTGAAATGAGAGGACGCATAAAGATATAATGCAGCAATTATAAACAGATGTGTATTTATTGTGCTTAATATATAATTGGATTATTATTGGAGAATTTCTTGTATTCATTGATGGCTGGATTTGCTATATGTTAATATTTTATGTCAAATAAATGTCATCTGCTAATTCAGGCGTCCATTTCTGAGTCTCTATGTGTGTTGTGCTATTATAACTGCAGAACTCATTTAGTAACCATACTCGACAACAAGTGGAATAGTAACAGTACTCAAGTGAATTAAAATATTATAATTACTGTGCAGCTGACGCTCTTTCATGCACAATCAAATGTCACCTAACAGCAGTGACAATAATGGCGCTCACTTTCAACTTGTCTAACATTTTGTCCACGACAAATCATTATCCATGTTTTTTATATTTTTTTTGTCCGTCTGTCTGTCTGTCTGTCTGGTCCAAATCTTGTACTCGCTATTTCTTTCCATTCCTAGTTTCAGATCAAGTTGAACCTTGTACAATTTTTCATCGTCGACGACAACAAATAAATCAATTTTAAAAATACACCAAATATTGTATTTTGTCAATTTTGTTTTATATACATAATGAACTAAATCGGCGATGGGCGACCCGTGACAATAATCAGAATGTGCAGATGTAGGTCGTCGTTAAAATGTTA